>NC_056726.1:892358368-892436367 GCF_019279795.1 Protopterus annectens | reverse complement strand
TGTTAAGTAGTTTTCAGTTTGCTGTATATTTGGCTTTATTTTAATTTTTTTTTTTTTTTTAATTATTATTTTTTTTTCCCACTGGTGTGGGTGGGGGTGTGCGTGTCTCTCTCTCTCTCTCTGTCACTGTCTCTCTCTCTCTCAGCGTCTGCAATGGGATGATTGCATATGTGGCCAGCAAGTACAGCCTGCTTTTATAGGTATCTGTACATGTGTATGCAATGGCCTCTGCACAAATTGGTGGCCACCATTTGGTAAATGCATGCAGCCTGCTGTGTGGCAATTGCAGTACTCACTGTCATGGCAACCCAATGCTATAAATTCCTATGTCAGGTAGGTGTAGCCCTTTCAGCTTTCCAAAGTGGGGCCCATGCTGTGGACACCGTTGTGTAAGTCAGAAGGTTGGTATACTTCTTATATCTGAAGCTAGGGGTGTAGCCAGTGATTTAAATGTTGTACTCAGACCTGAATGTTGCCACTTCCACTACACAGTTGTAAGTGTAGAATTGTACTCACCCCTACAAATGCTAAGGGAAGATACATGGGTGTATGTAGTTTCTTTTCTACTTATACAATTATTTATTATTTTATTTTATTTAACATTTGTTGACTGGGAAAGTCCGACTAGGTTCCACAGATCCTGTTTTCAGTGGAGGCCTGGGGAGAAATGCTCCAGAAGCATGTTTTTTAGAATGTGGGAGGAAACCGGAGTACCCGGAGGAAACCCATGCGAACGCAGGGAGAACATGCAAACTCCACACAGAAACTCCACACAGAAGGCACCCCAGCCGAGAATCAAACCAGAGAACCTCTTGCTGTGAGGCAACAGCATTAACCGCTGCACCACTGCGCCACCCAATTAACTGCCATACAAAAGTAATTATTGAGATGCATTCATTTGGCACATGAACTGTTTGTGAACTGCTATACTATAAATATTAATTTATCCACTTTTGAACAGTTTGTGCTTTTTAGTGTTGACATTAGCACAGGCTGCTCAAGAAAACTGGACAAATTTCAGTACTGAGTATGTCTACCTACATCCTTGGCAGACCCTGAATAGACAGGTTTATTGTACATTTGGGTAGGGGTGCAGAAGGACAGAGAGCATTATGTATTAATGTGTGAACTTTATCTTGCTGGACTTAAAGGGTTGCTGTGTACCTGTTAATTTGCCAAGGCAAGTAGTCTGTCTGCATAGCTCCCAAATGTGGATCTATCCAGATGGTAGCCAGAGGTTAGCCTATTATTCTTTGTCTGTGCACCGCACCGGTCTTTTCAGCACTGGAACAATGGTATTGCACAGTTGGTTGCTACCAGTACATGGCTACATCCCTTGGTATTTCACTGCTGTACTCCTACATAAGGGTATGTTTCTGGAACTCCTTCCAAAGCTATTTGTACAGTGTGTAACAGCAGAACAGCTGATATGCCTGTGTGTTTCTGCCTCTGCCAGGCCTCACAAACACTCAGGTACATATTTGAATAGACTCAGGGAAAAGTAGGTAGAAGTGAAGTACACCTTTACAATATTAGAGACATTAAGTTGAGACTTTGAGAGAACCAGAGCATATGGATTAATATACATTTCCTGAAGTACAAGCGGTGTCCGACTCTTACTTATTATCATTATTCATTAAGTGTAATTCACCACCTTTCTGCCCAACGTGTCCAACTCTTACTTATTATCATTATTCATTAAGTGTAATTCACCACCTTTCTGCCTAACGTGTCCAACTCTTACTTATTATCATTATTCATTAAGTGTAATTCACCACCTTTCTGCCCAACGTGTCCAACTCTTACTTATTATCATTATTCATTAAGTGTAATTCACCACCTTTCTGCCTAACGTCAGTAGCTTTCAGCGGAATTCAGAGGGACACAGCTAAAACCTGTCTCAAAAGCAGGGACATGCCTGAAAATTAGTCACAGTTGGGAAGTATGGCCTCTGCCCTAATCAGATATGCTAGTGTTTGTCCTACTATGATACTGTGTGGGGGTTGCAAAGTGCTGCTGTAACATTATTTCCTGCTAGTATGGCTGGTTCTCTTTTCACAGTCATGTAATGCAATTCAACAAGAACTGCTGGTAAGGATCCACAGAACAGGATTTGTGTTATGGCATTCCTATTTGTCCTTAGCATTCACTCATTCTGATGCATGATATATTGATTTCAGCACCAATTTGTTGTATGTTTACCATGGCTCAGTGGTACTTCATGCAGTCTAGTGTGTACAAGATCCGGGGTTCGAGACTGACAGAGGTATTTTATTTTGCTGCTGAGCAGAACAAGGGCCCTGACATACAGAGTGACTAAGGCACTTTTAAGCAGTTGTAAGCGGGTTTGCGCGGGTTTGTGCGATGCTTAGCTAAGCGCACACAAGCACACACAGTCGCACACTCGCACAAACCCGCTAACTACTGCTTAAAAGTGCTTACCCTCGCTAACCCCCGCACTCATTTCTTTGAAAGAAAAGAAAATGGGGAGACAGGAAAGTGTTGAAAAAGGGGTACAAAGAGGTGAAGACATTAAGGAATACAGCTTGGGATGTGCAGGACAGGTGTAGGGAAGGCCCATAGCTGCCATTTCTTTAACAACAACAGCTGTGCATATGCAATAAATTTAGAGGGAAATATGAAGCCTTCAACCCCTGTGAGATGGGTGAGGACAACAAAGTATGTTGTACTGACAATTAAATATCAGTTTATGTGTCCAGCGGACATGTGTGCAAAACGGGCAGCTATGTATGGGGCGTAATGGGAGTGGAATGTGGGGTAGGGGAAGTAGATATATTTGGGGAGGTAGGTTGGGGAGGTAAACAGACAAGACAAACAAGATGCATGCAGGGGCGGAATATGACACATGTGGTGGGTGAACACCATTGATGGGGAAAGATGTTTGGAAATCGCAAGCCCATGAGCCCACAGATGGCAACAGTGGAACTGAGATCCCCACCCATGGGCAGTCACCACTGCACCTTCACAGCCCAGAGGGTGGCTGTGCTGGGGGCTGAGTAGGAGGGGCAGGCTCACCCATGAGTAGTTCCACTCGTGCCTCAAGCTGGCGTAGGGGATCAGTGACAGGACACTCGATCTCCCTATGCACCACAGCCCAGACCGTTCGGAGTGTGGCCCTCCTCCGCCCACACTTGCACGGGGGGGGTGAGCCCCATCCCCTGCAGCGCTTCCACCTGAAGGTGGCACAGGGCCAACAGAGGAGGAGGTCCCAGGCTGGGCACCGGACCTGCTGGTGCCGGGTGCCATCGCCAGCTGAGGTGGGACAGGTGGGGCCGCTGGGACCAGCCTTCCCATACGTTCTATGTTTAGGAGGATTTAATGAAAATATGGGTTAGTAACAGTCAACAGCATTCCCAATTAGTTATAACAGCATGCAGAAGTGTTCCCATTAACCCAATACACCAGAGTTCCAACAGTTAGACAGCAAGCATGACACATGCATGTATGGGACAACAGTGGACATTACAACAGCATGCAGGTTTAATTGATGGCAACAGGCCAGAAATATTGTGTATATGAACAGGGCACATGCATCAAAAGAAATGCAGATATTTATAAACCAACAGGACATATGTCCCAACAAATGTTTTGAGATCAGACATACCCACTGAAGTGTGGAATTGCATTTTATATGCACATACAGTAGGGTGGAAAATGATAGCTCCATTAACAACTTATATAGCCTTATAGTTTACACTACATTCCTATTAACTGCAGTTATATGACCCCTATATGTATTATCATACTACACATTTGTCCTTAGATCGTGAAATGGGTTTTGCTAGATCTTTATATACATGGGCTGTATCTGACATACAAACTGTCCAGGATGCAGATGTTACTGCTACATATTTTGTGAGTTGCTCAGACACACTACTGCTGAGATGGTACACTGACAGCTCTACTTTCATATACTTATCTAGATATGTGTAGGTGACATTATCAGTTATATGTTAACAGCTCCCTACATTTCTGCCAGCACTATGACATTTCTGGGGAACACAATACCAAGCTACTCATGTGCCAGATTAACCTGTACATGCTGGGCATGAACCAACAGTTGTGGACTGTGAATATGCTTAAAAGCTACTGGCACTCTCTTCATCCACTTTATATGGGCCTACCCAACTGTGTGTTAACAGTGCTTAATACAACAGTACTATTTCTATAATGCAAGAATACAACAACATATCAAAGAAAATGACACAGACACACTACAGGAATTATACCTTTATTAATGACGTAAAAGACTTTTCTAGAGGCTCTGTCATTTATTTTATATGACAGTACATGCAGAATAATTATTAGAGAATTATTATACCTTTATTTATTGTGTTTAAACACATTTTTCAGGCTCTCTCATTTATTTTACATAACAGTACATGCAGAATACTTACTAACCTGACTGGTGGCACAACCTTAGCAGCCTATCTGCATAGGCTTGATGATTCGCAGCATGGACACCAGCAACTGTGAAGTAATTGAAGTGATATTGAGACATACCTATCCATAGTATACACTAGAATAGCAATGCTTACATGCTTAATTCAATGGCTACTAACTCAGTAGTGGGGCATTTGGCATCCCACGGGCCTCCTGGATCCACTGGTCCAGTTGATCCACCTTACATCTTTTCAGGTCTGCATGGTGGTGTCTGACCTGCTCACCAGTCTGAGGGACGCCTGTGGCACTGGTGAGTTCATGAGCTAGACCGTTCCAGGCTTCCGCTTTGTATTGGGTGCCCTGGTACTGGCCCCACAGGAGTCTATCCTCATGATGGTGGACAAGGAGCCAAACCATAACTTTTGACTCCTCAATGCCCCAATGTTGCCCTCGAAAACGAGAGCCCTCTCCAGCACCAGTCATTGCTACCTGCAGATGGGAGCTACAACCAGTTATGGATAGTATTCCCGCCTATGGAGCTTAAATATGCATCATTTCCCGCACGTTTTGGTGATTGGCTAGTTTTGAAAAAATACAGCTGAAGGTACACCTGCTTAGCAATGGGTAAACTTACATAGATATGTATATGTGTGTTGAAAGTGAATACTTGAGTAAAGATGTCATGGCTTAGTGGTTTAGTACTGTGATTATGGTGCACAGTATCTCGGGTTCGACGCCTGTCATTGCTTATTATTTCATTACTAGCCAGACCATATGTAGCTATGTGTTTAATACTGGTAAACTTTGCTTAGCAGTGCTTCAATTTGCTTAAGAAACATTACTTCTGCATTCATCAGTATGCATTACTATTTCACTTTCTTATATATATATAAAATTCATTCACTACTACATAGGCAATTTCAATGCTTTTTAATAACATTTCATTGGTAAATGGAAGGAATTCTTTTCATATATGGATTTGCAGTAGAAAATAAAAAGGGTAGTGGTGGGACTTGAACTGGGAATGCCTCTTCTTAGTGCAAAGGTTCTACCACTACGTTATGACTATTTTGCTTGATTTATGTATGTTTCGTATTATCCTCTTCGATGTCTTACTGCTAACTGTAGCTAAGTAATGGGCAAACACACGCAAATATGGGCAGCTATATCGGGAATGCTAAAAAAAAAAATTAAAACCTTTATATTTTATTATTGTAATGGGTTTAGAATGTGGGAGAGTGTAGTGTTGTGTATGTACACATTTGAGCGGACTCGCTCATGTCGGTTGACATTTCCCTATCGTGATACTTGCAGGGGCGTGGATTTTTGGACTGCTCGGCAGTCCAACAAGCCCCTTACACTCATGCATGTTCCATGTTAGCCTTGGTGTTGAGGCAGCACACCCTCATTAATATGCATGGCGCGCTGCCGTCTTATTCTTGCACTGGTGTTTCCGTGTAAGCCTCCTCTACTCTTACACGGAGGATTTGTGAATCCTGGGGACTGTGTTTACTGTGACTTATAAAATTCAGTTTAAGTCCTAGAACCTAAAGAATACTACCCCTATAAAAGTAGTTTGTACTGAAGCGTTTACCATTTATACTTCTTTAATAATCCTTATGGTTCCAGAGATAAGAACATTTGTTTGAAATGTGACAACATAATTTGATCCTGTTATAAGGCTTAGGCTCTGCCCATTGGAAGTTATAGTGCAAACTTCCTGAGCTCCATTGGAGTGAATGAGTTAAAGCTAGCCTGCTGTAGTTAAGATCTGTATTCCTTAATTGCTGCTGGGTAAGTCTCCCATTACTTGTATTATTCTGCAGCACAAAAGTCTATGGACTTTCACTACTTTTTCTTTAATGATTAATGTTCAGTGTTCATAATACAAGCTGAACACCTAATAAAGACTTCAAGGAACTTGCCACCAAAATAAACAGGATCATAAGCTCTCACGCCCAACCACTGATACAAATTTTGCTTGAATGTGTCAATCAAGTCATATCTTCCTTCATTAAAGGCATATTATTCCACTATTTATAAGCTCTGCCACAAAGTGACTTATAGCATGGAGTAGAATTACTAATTTTTACTTCAACCAAATACTTATTATTCCTAGTATTTATCAAACGATTCTTCCTATAAACAACCACACTGACAGCAGATGTATAATCACTGGCACATCAATAAATATTTATTAAAACTCCCCTAGTCTATAGTAGTATATAATGACAGTCCCCCAGATTTACTAAAGCGGCAGTTTAAGAGGAGGACGGCAGCGCGCTATGCATATTAATGAAGACACGCTGCCTAAACTCCTAATGCTACACGGAGTGTGGATGAGTGCAGGGGGTGTATCTGAGAGCAGAGCTCTCAGAATAAACATGCCCCTGCAAAGTAGAACAGAAGAATGTGTAAATAAATGAGTGAGACCACTCATAAGTGTCCGCATATCCCCACCAACAGTCCCCATGTGTTCAACAGCAACAGTACATTCAAATAAAATGAAGAAACCCTTTTATTTATTTTTTTTTAAATCCAGTGTACAGCTAACATAGGTGCGCAGGTGTGCCCATCGCTTAGCTATGGTTAAAGCAGCTGTAAAGGCTGAAGAGGATAACAATATATAGTGGTTAGAGCATCCGCTTAACAAGCCAGCATTCTCAGTTCGAGTCTTACTACAGCACACATCATTTTCCATGTAAAATCTGTATATGAGCATATTTTTACATCTTTTAGCTGTATAACCTACATAATAACATTTAAATGTGAACTGGAGCACTGCATTGAATGCACATGTGAAGTGTCAGTGTCATAATGAATAAGGCACTAGTAAGCAGGTCTAAACAAAAATAAACAGTAGTAAGCCTGTTTAAGTGCGTTTGCAAGGGGGTAAGCATTGCCTACACAGATTAAGCAAGGTAGAAGCTAACTGAGTGTAAGAAACTGTAACCAGAGGTTAGCAGTGCTTACCGTCACGCAAACCCGCTCACAACTGCTTTAAAGTGCCTTAATCACTCTGTATCCAACGGCCCATGTTCTGCCCAGCAACAAAATAAACTGTCTCTACAAGGCTCAAACTAAGGAATCTGTACACTATAGTCACAGTAGCTAACCACTAAGCCATCATAGCAATAGATGTGAATGAGGTATCAACAAACTAATCCTCACCACAGGAAAACCAAACCAAACATGTAAACTTAATCTATGTACAGTGTGAAGTGGTATAACCTTCTACAAAATATAAACATGTGAACTGGAGTACTGTAGTAAGCATAGATCTGATGTGTGATTGCAATAAAGTGTAGAATTCCCCAGATCCCCATACAGTGTATGTACACATGAATCACGGATACCAGACACATATATAACCTGTAATAAAGAATAAATCATTGCCAAATGGCAAATATAGTGCTAATTAACTATTAAGCAATGCTAACCACAGCACAGCTCAAGTTAGTAAGTGTAAGCAATGTGTAGCGGAGCTAATTCAGTCTGTCTAGTGGTATACCCCTTTAAGCAGCGCCAACCTTATGTAAGCATGTGTGCCCATAGCTTAGCCTTTTCAAAACCAGCCAATCACAGGAAAGTGTGGGAAAATGGCCATATTTAAACCCCACAGGCAGAAATACTTCTCATAATTGGTTGTAACTTTCTACTGCAGGCAGAATGGCTGGTGTGGGTGAAGGCACTCAATTCAATTCAACTCAAAAAAAAAAAGGAACTCACGACCTGCTACAACAAAATTGCCAAATTTGCCACAGGGGCATCCTACCGTAGTCACCACTGTCTCTCACTTGCTGAACTGGGCAGGCTTGAACTCCCTCACCTCCTTCAATGGTATCAACTCTCACTCGCCCACAAACTAGTAAACCATCCACTAAATGTCTCATCCCTTCAGAATCTACTCCAACCCTATCGCACCACCAGACCACTAAGATCCAGCAAAAAAAATCACTTGCAGATCACTAAAGCCAATAACTCTGCTGGTGAAGCATTATTCTCTTGCACCATAGCCAAATTATGGAACTCCCTCCCACCCACAATTACCTCCGTACCATCATGCACCCACTTCAAAACTTTACTAAAAGCACACCTAAAAACATGCTGGCTATGCCCTTGCAACTCCCACTCTAATATCACCCACCCCGTCCAACCACTGCCTTTCTTTCCACTCCACTAACTACCTTGATTATAGCAAGCTCAGATGTTCATAAGCCTAGTACTTATACAGCAGGAACTTCTTATTTTAACATTTGTTAATGTCTGTTATGTACTTCACAGATAAAGATTCTAGTTGTCTACTGATGTACTATGTTCTTCATCTGTAAATATGTTGTAAGTAATTGCTGTTTATTTTAACTGTGGAGATTTTCTCCCCGGGCCTACACTGAAAATGGACCTACGTCCAGTTGGACACTCCCGGTCAACAAATATAAATAAATAAAATTTAGAGTGCAGTGCTGGGGCATCCAGGAGTCAAAATTCATGGTATGGCTCCTGGTAAAACACCATGATCAGAGACTACTGCAGGGCTAGTACCAGGGCTTGCAGTTTAAAACGGAGACCTGGAACAGTCTCGCCCGTGACCTCACCAGTGCCACAAGTATCCCCCAGACTGGTGAGCAGGTCAAGTACCACCATGCTGACCTGAAGCGGTGGAGGGGGGGACATTCTGGAACAGTGGATCCAGGAGTCTCGGCAGATGCCCAATGCCCTAGGGCTGAGTAAGTACTCATTCTACAAAGTAGAAAATAATTGCCTAGCTTGTGTATACTATGGATAGGTATGGCTAAATATCACTGCATTTCTCTAACAGCTGCAGATGAGTGGGCTGTGAACCAGCAAGCCCATGATGCTAGGCTGCAAAGGCTGCATCGCGAGGCAGGTTAGTAATCAGTCTGCATGTGCTGTCATAAATAAATATAAAAGCCTTAGAAAGTGTTGTACCAGTAGAAATAAATGTGCAATAGTCTGTGAATAAAGGTATAACCCCTTGAGTGCTTCTGTTTACTCTTCTCTGATATGTTGGTGATCTGTTCCATACTATAAATAGTATTGTTGTATCTTAAGCAGTGTCATCCAGACCGTGGTATGCAGATAAAATGGGCATGAAGTCCTGCATAATAATGTTGGAAGTGCCAAGAGGTCAGTTATATTGTACAAGTTAGGGAGACGTAGAACACATTCAAAAGCTGTACATCAATTCCCCTGACAGAACAGTGTACTATGATGGTAGCTATCATATTTTGTCACACACAGCAGAGGTTTGAATCCTGGGAGTGCTACTAAGTTGTATGCATAATCATACCTCACAACTGTACAGATTTTTATACAATGTTCAGATAGAAAGCTGTATGCATACTTACACCCAACAACAGTACAGAATTTGCTAGAATGTTCATATTTGAAAGTTGTATGCATATTCATACCCCACAACTGTTCCAGTCTGTCCAGCATGTCCAGATAAATGACCCTTAAAACCAGATTGGTACCGTGTTCCCCTGAAAATCCAGTGTGATGTCCCAAGAATTGTAGGCAGCTGTCAATCACATATAACTGATATTCAAATGTAAACATAGTCAGAGATTGTATATGGAAACAAACCTGCCATTCTACCACTTCACCCAAAGTGTATGACAGCAATTCTCAGCATATGTTGCATTAACACCTGCAGCCTGTCATGCCTGTATGTAAGACACAAGTCATGTATATAATAATTTTTAAACATACCAGTGTACAATAAAAGGCCATTGTGTAGTGTAATAATACATGTAAGGGAAAGACCACTACAGTGACTAAGAATGTTGTGAAAACTACAAGGATATATTAGTTGTTAATTGAACTCTCTCTCTCACCCCTACCATATGTGCATAATAAACCAATGACACTCCTCAACTGGTATGTGTACACTCCAACCTTTTGTTGGGACATATGTCCTAATGGTTTATAAATATTCACATTTCTTTCTGTGCATGCACCATGTGAAAATACACCCATATTGGTGGCCTGTTGCCATCAATGAAACCTGCATGCTCCTGTAACGGTCACTGTTGTTCCATATATGCATGTGATCTGCTTACTCTGCAACTGTGTTAATTCTGGTGTGTCGGGTTAATGGGAATACCTATGCATGCTGTTATAACTAATCCTGATTGCTGTTGACTGTTACTAACCCATATCTGTCATAAACCTGTGGCAACACAGCTTTCATGGGAAGGCCGGTCCCAGTGGACCCACCTGTCCCATCTCAGTTGGCCATGGCACCGGGCACCAGCACATCTAGGGCCCAGCCTGGGACCTCCTCCTCCGTGGGCCCTGTGCCACCTTCAGGTGAAACCCTCTGCAGGGGATGGGGCTTGCCCCCCCTCGGAGGGGAACCTGTCACCCGTTAACAGTTCTGGGCCGTGGTGCATAAGGAGCTCAATCTGGAGTATCGAGAGCAGCTACACCAGCTTGAGGGCTGAGTGGCTCTATTAGAGGGTGAGCCTGCCCCTCCTACACAGCCCCTAGCACAGCCACCTTCGGGGCCCTGAAGGTGCAGTGGTGACTGCCCATGGGTGGCGACCTCAGTCCCACTGTTTGGCTCATGGGCTTGCAACATCCAAACACCCCTCCCCATCCAAGGTGTTTACCCCCACATGTGTCATATACCAGCCCTGTATGTGTCTTGTGTGTCTTGTCTGTTAACCTACCCAATCTACCTCCCCAGATATACCTATTACCCCTCCCCAACAAACCACACTCACCTGAAAAAAAAAGGCAATTTGTTCCCACAAAAAAATCTCGCCCCATACATAGCTATCCATTTGACACACATGTCTGCTGGACACATGTACTCTGGTCTAATTGACATCACAATGAATATATGTTGTCCTCACCCCTCCCCCAGGGGTGTGAGGGTCCAAATGTACATGCAAATATAGTGTATATGCACAGCTGTTGCTGTAGAAGAAATGGGCAGCTATGGACCTTTCCTTTACCTTTCCTGCACATGCCTATCTATTTTCCCTACTGTCTTTCCCTCTTTGTACCCCATTTTTCACCACTTTCCTATCAACCCCTTTTTCTTTTCTTTTAAAGGAATTAGCATGGGGGTAAGCTGCAGTAAGCACTTTTAAGCAGCGGCAAGCGGGTTTGCGTGGAGTTAAGCCCTGCTAAAGTCTGGTTACAGATTCTTATACTCAGCTGCTGAATTGCTTAACCTGTGTAGGCATTGCTTAGCTCTGCAAAAACCCGGCAAACTTGCTTACAACTGCTTAAGAGTGCCTCAATCACTCTGTAGCCAACTTCCCTTGTTCTGCACAGCAACAAATTAAACTGCCTCTCCAAGGATCAAACCAGGGCCCTGCACTCCATACACAAAGTGATTTACAACTAAACCATGGCAGATATACATAACCTGAAGTTTTCACAAACATATCCTGCAGCACAATCAGTCAACAGTACAGGAAATGTATTATTATCACACCACATAACCTGTCAATGCAAGAAGTCTGGAGAAAGTATGTCACATTGTGGGTACAAATAGGGATATATGTCAGCTAATGCTTTGTTACACTTAAAATGTTGCTAGTTACACAGTTATATGTATCAGAGCACATATGTAGAATTTTAGAATTATTAAGTTCATTAGAAATTCAAGATGCCAATTTTTATTTTGCTTCCTTAGACGTTGTGTCACTTTATACCTGTATAGATCAAGAAACAGGTGTAGAAATGATGAGGGAATATTTATCTAAACATACAGAGTTGAGTAACACTAAGGTTAACACTATATGTGTTCTTACGGATTTAATTTTGGACAACAATTTTTTTCAGTTTGAAGGTACTTGTTATAAGCAAATTAGAGGTGTGGCCATGGGATCTAGGGTTGCACCGAGTTTTGCAAATTTAGTAATGGCCACATGGGAATTAAACCATTTGTTAGAACATCCTTTGTCAAAGCATTTATTATTTTACAGACGATTTATAGACGATCTGTTTATTTTGTGGAAAGGAGATTATGAATCTTTCATTACTTTTGTGGAAGATTTAAATCATTCCACTGAATTTTTGAAGTTCACCATAGGGCATTTTGGAGAGACTATTGAATTTCTAGATGTAAATTTGAGTTACAATAGAGAGACAACATTATTTGTGAGTAACATCTTTAGAAAATCAAGTTTCACAAATCAATATCTACATTTTGAAAGCTTACATCCACAATTTATGAAACGTGGTGTAGTGAAGGGGCAATTCATTAGATTAAGCCGCCTGACTACGAACCACGATACTTTTAAGGAAGAAGTAGAGAAACTAAAAAGTTTCTTTTACAACAGGGGCTATGACAGCCAATGGTTACAAAACATCTTAGGAGAAGTTTTTTCCTTGAGAGAGGCTAAGGCTGCGCCGATTTTGCATAAAGTAAATGGATGTAGCTTGGTTAGTAGTAATGAAAGTGAAAAAGTAGATTTTAAGTTATCTTTCTCTATTCCCATCACCAATGAGATGCATCAGATTAGGAATATTATTTCTGACAATTGGAAGGTTATTTTAGGAAATCATGATCTAACTGTGGTGGTGGGTAAAAATCCATTATTTTCTTATAGAAAAAACATTAGTTTAAAAACTATGTTAGAGAAAGATAGCAGTAATTCAGAAGTGAAGGATAATTTAGTTGTTGGGACTTATCCATGTAGAAGTTGCAAACAGTGTAGGTACATTTCGGGCACAAGTAGTGTATTTTTTAAACACCTAAAAAGGGAATTTCAAATAAGAGGACACTATACATGTAAAACAAACAATGTAGTTTATGTTGCTCAGTGTAATTCTTGTCAACAATTCTACATTGGAAAAACTATTAGATTACTTCACAAAAGAATTTATGAGCATTTGCTAGCAATTAAAAATAAAGATTTCAAAAATGCTTTAGCAAAACATGCTGATATATGCCCGGATTTTAAAAAATTCAGTTTTTCTGTTCTAGAAAGGGTTAGTGATGATTTGTTCAGTGGAAATTATAAAGTTAAATTAGAGTGTAGAGAGGCTTTATGGCAAATTTTGTTGAAAGCTGATGAATTTCCTGGATTAAACGAAGCTACTAACATTAAATGTTTCTTACAAGCACGGAGATTATAAATGTAACAAAATTATAAAATGTAGAATAAGTTACATTTAAACACTTTTAGGCTTGAGTTTACACATTAACAAGTTTTAAATATTATTCAGTGTTAAGTGTTTGTGTAGATTCAAATTTAATTTAATGTATTTGTTTGTAGCTTTTAAAGTCACATACATATATATGTATATATACACAAGTATATGTTTATAAGTATTTTATATGTGATTTTTATTAGTCTGAATGATCATGTGATGTGTTTAATTAATTATTTAAGGTGATTAAGTGAATGAATGTGTATTCTGAAGAAGTTCACAGTGATTAAAGGTGGACGAAACGCGTAATTTATGTGATTTTTCTTGACTACATTTCAAGCTGTCCTTCATTCCAGTATTGTGCCGTGTTATCAAGTTTACTGTTCCTTTTGTTTAATGTATATATATATATATATATATATATATATATATATATATATATATATATATATATATACATACAGAACTATATATCTATATATGTATATATCTGTATATATATATATATATATATATATATATATATATATATATATATATAGCCATATGAGATATATATAGGTACATACACATATACACACACAAAAGGTATCAGTAGCCATACATATGTAAAAGTAGTGTGGAAGTACTGGGTGCAAAGTATATACCTCAGTCACAAGCCCTTCCACTGGCACCTGTGAAATGTGTAGTGTGACAGCCATTCCCAAAAATGAGAATACTGACATTAAGCATATACCCACCCACAATTCAAAGGACATAACACAACACACAGGCATGCATACATATAAAACCTTTATTCCTGTACTATACAATAATGTATGCCAGAACTGACAACACATAAGGTTTGAAATATGTAATCAGTCATGAATGCAAAGCTCACATAAAACAGTAGATGCAAGCAATGTGTATATATACCATACTATGCTGTCCAGGCCAAAGCCTTCAATTAGAACAACAGTAGTAACAGGATTTGCCTTCAGGATACGTTACAATCAGCAATTACAGATGGAGTTCATCAGCCTCCAATTATACCCTGTAGTCAAGACCTAGTGGGAAAAGTAGCACTTGTGTTAATATCACAGTATCTTGTACATAACATTGCTTAACCTAACACCTCACTATCACACTGTATGACCCTCTCCTTAACAGTTATATCAGTGAAAAGTTGCCATAGTGTAGGTTAATGGCATAGAACCATCCCCCACCATAAAAGGCTGTACAAGGGCAAGGAACACTGTGCACCACAGACTTACTTCAGGAATGCACAAGGTCACATATGTGTTCTTCAGCTGTTGCCCCCATATATATGGACATGGCACAACAGTTGGTGAGGGAGTCCATGACATGACTGGTATGATAGCAGTAATGCTAGCGGTAAATAATGATAGGCCATTACCTAACAACCCTTCCTGTATCACAGCAGGACAAAGACTGGCATATATGTGGAGGACTGAGGCAAGAACATAAGGTCATATTTGCATTATTGCTGTTACACACCCTGGAAAGTGATGGTGTTGCAGGATTCGTTGCAGCATACCCTTATGCAGGGGTAGGACATTGAAATACAAATGGATGTAGCCATGTACTGATAGCACTCAACAGACAGAATGTCACAAATATATTTGGGACAATACCTGTGTGGTGCACAGACAAAACCTAACAGCCAATCCCATGGTATCATATGAATAGGCCCACAGTTGAGAGCTATGCAGACAGACAACATTCCATGAAAAAGTACCATGTACACAGAAACCCTGTAAGAACAGCAAGATACATTGCACACAACAATACAACTCACGCTGTCTGTAGGTCTGGAACCTTACCCAAATGTGGATTTGGCCTGTGTCTGCAGGTTCTGCTGTAAGAGGTATTGCTACCTGCTGTCTGTAACACTGATATCCACACACAGGAAGGATGTCATCCATACTGTAAAGGTGAAGGGACAACACCCACAGAAGGCAGCAATTTATAGTACAGGGTTACAATGATAGTGGCTATCTGAAGTACTACACAGCAGGCTGCATGCAATTAGCAACTGGTGGACACTGTCTGGTGCAGAGGCCACCACCTGATCATGAGCATCACATATAATACACATGCTGCTGCCTAAGCAAGGCAGGCTTGGGTCTCCACATCCACCAGAGAGGGAGTGGGGGAGCAGACAGAGGCAAATACATGTCAGGGAGGGGTGGGAGTGTAAAACCAAAGCATGTTTGTGTCACACACCTACTAGCACAGGGTATCAACCCCCCAACAACTATGTAGTGCTATCATAGTTCGATGCAGTTATTGGATGCACCACATTGGTTATCTGATGTGGAGCACTCAGAACATATATGCGAGGGTAAGTGACATCTGCAACAGGGATACAGTAGATATACGGTAGGTGTCGTACATGTGCCTGTCTGCATGAACAGGTGCCAGCATCAACACAGGCACACTCACACAGGGAAGCACACACATTGACACACATGGCAGGGCCAGGAGTGCAACTCATCACTAGTGGGATTACCACAACATATCAATGTGCAGGTATCACATACACCACATGGGTAATACAGAGGCCATATGGGCAAAGAGTACAAGGAGATGTCAGACATCAGACAGCATGCTTCAGTATGCCCTGGGGGGTTATAGTGAGTGTGGATGTGGACATATACACCATACAACACACACAAACACACAGGGTGCAAGTTCTGACATGCATGGTTGCATGTCTACATGGGTGTGTGGTGGTCAACTGTGCCAGCAGGCTGTACAAGGGTAGGTGATGGGTATACCTTGGCATCAGGCCACATGACAATGGTCTGCATTGTGGCTCAGGCTTGTAGTTACTGCATTTTCCCACACAGGTGGGTATTGCATCCCTCATCAAGTCACCTTGGTGACTATTGTGTGGCCAATGCTGTACACTACATGCCATGTATGTGTTCCTTAGTCCATGACATGGATGGTGTCTAGGATGTGCACACCTCCCACATGCGTGTACAGTGACATGTGGAACTGTACCTGGGGTGTCTGGCCCATGTTGTGAACACAGATTATCATCAGATGTGCCTGTCTTGCCCACCTGTGGCAGGAACTGGTACTGGGCAGCAGGTTTACCCTTTAACTACATTGATGGCATGCCAACAACATTCCCTGATGTCAGTGTCATCTGTCCATACAGGACATATTGTCAGGCATGGTATGTCTGCTGTGAGTCACATGTGAAGGCTCCACAGGTGGTGCAGCTGTCCATTGGGGAACAAAGTAGAGGTGCACTGTTTGCATGTACGTGCATATTGGACAGATGGGCAGGGTGACATGCCCTCTGTATCCCACTGCTATCACTGCATAGCTACTATCAGTGGTCAATATGCAGTGTACTACACACATATTGGCTGCTGCCTAGGCATGTGTGTTCATATGACACATGGGTTGAGTGTGTGCTCTGGGTAATGGTGGGGTTGCTAACTTGGATTGCAGCAACACACCAAACAGCCAATGCCTTTCTTCACTTTATTGGACCTGGTACCTCGGCAGTTCGCCTTCAAGGATCACATTTGCTTGCTACAAACAATTAGTTTATATAGCACATATCCAAACAATTAAGCAAAAATTCAATTAGTACAAAATTCCTTTTAAAGTGACCTTGTCAATAACAATGTTCTGCACATATTATATAGTTTGTAGCAAGCAAATGTGATCCTTGAAGGCGAACTGCCGAGGTACCAGGTCCAATAAAGTGAAGAAAGGCATTGGCTGTTTGGTGTGTTGCTGTTATAGTTTCGCTGTTGCTGTGTGTTTTTATCTACTTTCCAAGCCGTGCTGATCTTGAGGTTAAGTCAAAAGAGAATTTTGTTTGGAGAATCCAAGCAATTTTGCCTTTTTTTCCATCATGTCACATAATGGGAACATAGAGCGGAATTCTACTATGGAGACTCTTTCATTTTTGGAGATGGTGTCGGAACGTGAAAGGAAGTTCATTGACAATGATCCTTGGAATCTGAGAGGTAATGTGGAAGCTGATGGTCGTTTTAGCACTCTGAACAAGTTAATGGCTAAAGAATCCGCTCTTTATTATGATACTAGACTGTTAGAAAAGTATTTGAGTCTAAATGTTACACCCAGAGGGCTCCGAATTGATAAATTACCGGCTGCCCCGTTTTCAGACGAAGAATCTGATTTACTTGAAGAGTGGAAACAAACATCTCTTCAATGTACTCTGGGTTGGTTGCGTACGCTTGTAAAACGTAACAATAGAACACATGAGAAATTAAAACAAGAGATTTTCACCTTGCAAAATGAACTTTTGGTTGAAGTAAATTATAGAGCTCAAATGCTTGATATCAGTGAGAAAATAAATAAATTGGAAGCGGATGTTGTGCTTAAAAAACGTGCCAAACTAGTCCGGGACTTAAAGGACTATGATACCGGCATCATTTTCAGCTGGCAACGTGAGTCGGGACGTAACCAATCGAGGGGAAGAAGCTGGACGAGAGGTTTCAAACGAAGGAACATGTCAGCTTCGTTTTCATCGGCTGAACGCCATGCTGTAAATAAGAACGTTTCTTTTGCCAGAACTGAGAACAATAGCCGGGTCCAGAATAGAGAAGTTTCTGAAGATGTAACTGAAGCTTCCAATTCCAATACCGCCAAAGCTGTGAATTTTCAAAATGATGGTCGGAACAAAGGAAAGAACGGAAGAAATGGCAAAGGGTTACAAATGAACGTTTGATAGTAGAAAATGTATGTATGAATAATTTTGATACACTACAATGCATAAATTTGTCTGATTTGCATTTGGATAATGACATGCTTAGTGTGTTAAACAAAGGGAGCAAATTTGTTCCCACTTTCTTTCCGACATATGCTGACATTTATTTGGAAGTTAAGGCTTTCATTCGGAAACTGTTACTCAGGGTGTATTTCAGTAAATGTGTTAAAAAGAAAACACCTAATGTAGAATATTTTGAACAAGTTGAACAAAATGAGGAAATAGAGTTGGATGAAAGTCTTATGAATGTTTCAATATATAATTATGAACATGATGAAAGTTTTTTAGAAGAGAATATTGAAATGTCAGTTAGTTGCCAAATTGAAAATGAATGTAATGAAAACTACAGGACTGGGTATGGTAAATTAGAAATGCCTAAATTTAAGAATGTCAAATGTAATTTTACTCCTGCCATTGTTGTACCAGCTATAATATTGTTTCAAAAGGTGATTTTGAAAGAAATTGAAGCATCATTTAAGGAATTTTGTGGGGAGAATAAACAATTTAATCTTAACAGGCAAGAATGGTTAGCCTTAAAAAATTTAAGAGATATTAAAGACCAATACATTTTTAAATGTGCAGATAAAGGGGGAAACTGGGTAATTCTAAGTAAATCAAACTATTGTAATATGGTTTATAAATTGCTTATGAATGTTGAAGAATACAAAAAACTTGATCATGATCCACTTAAAATTTATAATGAAGGTTTGTTATTCTTATTGGAAAAGGGAGAACGATTAGGTTTTTTCTCACATGGTGATGTTAAGAAGATGTATATTAAGGAACCGAATCCCCCCATATTATATGCCCTACCTAAAGTTCACAAAGACATGGTTAACCCTCCTGGGAGACCTATAGTCTCGGGAATAGGCTCATACATGGAGAATGTCAATATTTTTTTGGATTCTCAGTTAAAGACGCATTTAAACAAAGTTAGTGCTCATATTAGTAATACTTATGATTTAATTAATGCTATTTCCAAGTTGAGGTGGAATTCTGAGTACTATTGGGTAACCATTGACGTCAAGTCACTGTATACTAATATAGACTTGAGATGGGGATTAGAAGCTATTAATAATATGTTGGGTGAGGGACCCAGAACCAATTTTTTGGTCTTATTGTTAGAATATTGTTTGATGCATAATTATTTTATGTTTAATAAAGAATATTTTTTACAGACCAAGGGAACAGCTATGGGGGCAGCTTTTGCCCCCACATATGCTGTCATATATATGGATTTTTTTGAAAGAAGCTTCATTTATCCCACTGAATTTTTTAAGAATAGGGTAGTTTTATACAAGCGTTTTATTGATGATTTAATTTTTGTTTGTAAAGGGGAAATGCATGAATTTTATGATTTTTTTGAAAGTTTGAATAATAACACACATGGTCTTTCTTTCTCTTATGAAATCAATAGGAATGAAATTAATTATTTGGATTTGACTTTGTTCATAAGAGAGAATGTCATTGAATTTAGACCTTACAGAAAAAGCACTTCAGTTAATATGTTTTTGCATGCTTCAAGCATGCACCCCCCTCATTTGTTAAACGCACTACCCTTTGGAGAATTCAAGAGAATTTATTCCCACACTAGTATACAGAAAGATGTTGATGATGAATTAAATGATGTCTTTTTGAGATTAAGGGACAGAGGATATGATGCACTACTTTTAAACAACACAATGGTAAAGGTGAAAAACAATGGGAAGGACAAAGACATCATAACATTTAAATATGATACCTGTAGACCTCCACTGATAGAGAAGAATGTGGAAAAATTATTTTTTGTTACTAAGTATACTACATTCTCTGACAGATTAGTTGGTATAGTTAGAAGGTTTTGGTATTTGGTAAGTGAGGACGATAACATAGGTGAATTGTTCCCCCATCATGTTACTTTTTCTTTTCAAAAAGGGAAAAACTTGAAAAATATTTTGAACCACAACTGTTGTAATGATAGAATTACACGGTTGGTTAAAACAGGCACATTTAAATGTAACTCTTGTAGTCTTTGTGATAAGGTTGTTAATATTAATTCTATCAATGGCATTATTCATACCCCTAAATATTATTTTAGTTGTAAATCTATTGGGGTAGTATATGCCTTGACCTGCAGTTGTGCCAATATTTGGTATATTGGCCAGACCAAGAGGATGGTCAGAGTCAGAATATTAGAGCATCTGAAAGACATTAGGAATTTGAACTTACTCAGTCCAGTAGCTAAACATTTTGTGGACATCCATGAAGGCAACAGTGATAGTTTAAGATTTGGAGTCTTGGGTAGACCATTTGTTCGTATTGGTGATAATATCACCAATAAACTATTAGAACTGGAGACAAAATTGATTCTTAAGTTCAATACTATAAGGCCACATGGCTTGAATTTAGAATTGGGGATATGATGGACTTAGAAGACATGAAATAAATAAATAAATGAAAATAAATATTAATTATTTTCTAATATTTAAGAAAATACTTTTTGAGATAAAAAACATTTAACAAATACATAAAATCAATTTAAAATAACATTACAATCATAATAAAAAACATATATATGTGTGTGTGTTTACATAAAATTTTTTTTTTGATTAATATGCATAATGTTTTGGTATATAAAATGAATTTTCATTTTTTAAAGAATGAGTTTTCTATTTAAAAATGAATTTAGGGGTATTATTTTTGTTTGTATTTTCTATAATATGTGCAGAACATTGTTATTGACAAGGTCACTTTAAAAGGAATTTTGTACTAATTGAATTTTTGCTTAATTGTTTGGATATGTGCTATATAAACTAATTGTTTGTAGCAAGCAAATGTGATCCTTGAAGGCGAACTGCCGAGGTACCAGGTCCAATAAAGTGAAGAAAGGCATTGGCTGTTTGGTGTGTTGCTGTTATAGTTTCGCTGTTGCTGTGTGTTTTTATCTATGCTAACTTGGATTGTCTGGCCTTGATGTCACATGTATGGGTATGGCTTTGCACTCCAGCCTCCCAGCTAATTTACATCTGTTATCCTTGTATGGTTGACATTGGGATATATAGTAGGGCCACCATAAAATAAATTAGCAAAACCCCCTCCACAGTGCCCACACTCACCTCTACACAGGATACGCGTTATACACACCTGTCATGTCTGGGAGTAAAACCCCCTACCTAACTACTTTAGTACACTACAGCACTAAGCAGTTATAGTATGCATCATGGACATTACTAGAGTATTATTCCCCAAAGGTGTATTTCACACTGAATGACATCAGCAGGTTTACCAAAGTAGGGCATGTCAACTGTACTGCAAGTGACTAGCCTAAAATGCATTGCTCCCTACACAGACAGTGAGACACACACAAAATATCCACAACTGTCATGTGCAGGTATAGAACCCCTGATCAGGGTCTATATCATATTACAGCATAGAGTTGTTATGGGACGCACCACAGTGATTGCTAAAGATGCCCTTCCACAAAGGTGTATTTCATATTGAATGACATCAGCAGGTTTACCAAAGTAGGGCATTTCAGCTGTACTGCAAGTGACTAGCCTAAAATGCATTGCTACCTACACAGACAGTGAGACACAGACAACACATCCACAATTGACATGTATGGGTATAGAATCCCTGACTGAAGTATATATTACACTACAACATATAGCTGTTATAAGCCGCACTACAAGTATTGCTAAAGAACATTTTCCCCAAAGTTTTACTTCACAATGAATGACATCAGCAGGTTTACCAAAGTAGGGCATTTCAAATGTACTGCAAGTGAGTAGCCTATGATGCATTGCTCCATACACAGACATTACCACACACACAAAACATCCAGTGCTGCCATGGGTGGAGATGGAACCCTACCCCAGCTTTAAATCACACTACAGCAGTATGCAGTTACAGGACACCCTAGAGAGATTTCTGGGCTTTGACTTTCCCACAGGTGTATTTCTAGGTGTGTGACATCAGCAGCCTTGCCAAAGTCGAGTATACATATTTTATGAGGTGTGAGTGTCCTAAAAAGCATCGTTCTCTACACACACACACAGTTACCAGGTCGGGGGTTAGAACACCTACCTCACTACTTTATCACACTACAGCAGTATGCAGTTATAATGCATGCTACATAGATTACTGGGCTATGATTTTCCCAGAGATGTATTTCTAGGTGAGTGACATCAGCAGCCTTGCCAAAGTGGAGTATGTGTATTGTACGTGGTGTGAGTGGCCTAAAAAGTATTGCTTTTTTTTCAGTCAGACACACACACAGATTCACACAACCAACACATACGATTGCCAGGGCTGGGGTTAGAACACCTATTTCACTACTTTATCATACTGTAGCAGTACACAGCTACCAGGTGCGCTATGGAGATTAATGGACTATGGCTTTCCCAGAGGTGTATTTCTAGGTGAGTGACATCAGCAGTCTTGCCAAAGTCAAGTATGTGTATTGTACAGGGTGTGAGTGGCCTAAAAAGCATTGCTCTACTCAGTTAGACACACACACAGTTGCCAGGTCTGGGGATTAGAACACTTGCCTCATTACTTTATCACACTACAGCAGTGCACACTGCAGCAGTATGCAGTTATAAGGCACACTACATAGATTACTGAGCTATGATTTCCCCAGAGGTGTATTTCTAGGTGAGTGACATCAGCAGCCTTGCCAAAGTCGAGTATGTGTATTGTAAGTGGTGTGAGTGGCTTAAAAAGTACTGCTTTTTTTCAATCAGATGCACACACAAATTCACACAACCAACACATACGATTGCCAGGTCTGGGGTTAGAACACCTCTCTCACTACTTTATCACACTGCAGCAGTACACAGCTACCAGGTGCGCTATGGAGATTAATGGACTAGGGTTTTCCCAGAGGTGTATTTCTAGGTGAATGACATCAGCAGCCTTGCCAAAGTCAAGTATGTGTATTGTACAGGGTGTGAGTGGCCTAAAAAGCTTTGCTCTACTCAGTTAGACACACAGTTGCCAGGTCTGGGGATTAGAACACTTACCTCATTACTTTATCACACTACAGCAGTGTAGTTACAAGGCACGCTACAGAAATTACTAGGCTATGATTTCCCCAGAGGTGTATTTCTAGGTGAGTGACATCAGTAACCTTGCCAAATTTGAGTATGTGTATTGTACGCGGTGTGAGTGGCCTAAAAAGCATTGATTACTACTCAGTCAAACACACACACACAGATTCATACACCAACACACACAGCTGCCAGGTCTGGGGTTAGAACACCTACCTCACTACTTTATCACACAACAGCAGTACGCAGTTACAAGACACACTACGGAGATTATTGGGCTATGATTTCCCCAGAGGTGTATTTCTAGGTGCATGACATCTGCAGCCTTGCCAATGTCGTGTATATGAACTGTACTGAGTGTGAGTAGCCTAGAAAGCACTTCTCTCTACATAGGCAGAGACTGAGACACACACGCATACACACACTCACACAACAGTTGCCAGGTCTGGGGTTAGGACTACTACCTAACTAGTTTATCAGTACAGCAGTACACAGTTATGGGATGTGCCATGGGGATTACTGAGCTACAGCTTCCCCAAAGGTGCATTTCACATTGGATGACCTCAACAGGCTTGTCATGATACTGCTATGGGGAGGGCAGTGTGTGCATGGGCCATAACCCATTCATGTAGGGGTTGACATGCCACATGCAGGCACACACAGGGTCATATGCCACAGGTACGTGTATACAGCTTCTAGGTGACATCTTCCTTGTACAGTCATGTTGCACAGCTGGCACGTGCAACACGCCATCATGCTGACAGATACTGATGGCTAGTATGTGCAGTGAGTGACACCTGCAACTCATGTGTTTGGTGCCCTTTGGCTGTGTGCTGGGTGTGACAGGACTAGATGGCTACTTGTTACAGTTACCCTCTTCAACACATTTATGTCCATCTACCTTTGACTTATTATAGTGTGTTGTCCTTACATATACGTCTGTAGTCCTATCCACTGTGTGTGGAAGGCAGGAGTGTTGCATACTGACATGTGTCTGCACTGAGAACTGCAACTGCCAGATATGTCTGGTCCACTGTTGTTTGCTGACATGGCCTTCTTGTGTTTAACTGCGTGATCATGCCCAGTATGGGCATTCAGTATGTTGTTGACTGACATTGCCTTCATTCCTCTGTGTGAGCATGCCCAGTATGGCCATCTATATTGCATGTGTGGATCAAGTCCAGGTGGTTTGTACTGCGGTGTTGACCTTTGCGTTGTACACCGACAGGTAGCATGCTGTGTCTGCAGGGTATACATCAGTCATTTGGCATTGACTGTTGCTACATTTCTGGTTAGCGGGGAGGGGACACCAAACTGTTTCTACATTCCTACATAGGGGTGGGGGACACCTGACTGTTATTATAAGTGTACATAGGATGGTGGGGCAAATCTTACACTTTTACACAGTTGCTAGGACTGTACTGGTATGTCAGGTACACCATTTCAGTCTGTAGTCTTACCTATTGTGCTGGCTAGAGGCATACCAGTGTACTACAGATCGTAGCTTTCACTACCTACATATTAGTTTCTGACTTCCTAGCCTTTGTAACTGACATCAAACTGACTGGCCTGCTGTAGTCTGTCTCTGTAGGGCTGGGGTAGGGGTTACCCATGGGGCTCATTCAGAGGCCATAGTACAGCATTTGTTTGTGCTTGTCTACACCTATCCTGCTGGCTGTGACTGTTGTTGGGTATGTGCCCCCCCCCGACTGGTATGCGTGAGTCACTTACCTTGTGGATGTCCCGGTATTGAGGGTGGTGATGCAGGGCTGCCTATTTTGGATGCACATAGTACACTCCCTATACATGATTGAGCACAGGTAGTGTCATGTTTGGCATCCCTTTTACTGTATGTGCGAGTCGGAGAGAGGTGTCATTCCCTGGATCCCTACTGTATCAGTGCATGTGCTATGCGTTGCCTCTTTGCCAAAGCCAGGACATACTGGGCATGCCTCCTTCTGCCTACTGGGGCAGGCTCAGATTGTTCCTCCTCTGAGTCACTTTGCGCCTGTGCAGATCTTGGCACTGGTGGGGGGGCTGTGTGGCCTTGCCCCATGCTGTTCCTGCTGCAGCTGTTTCCACAGGATCATATTGTGCAGCATGGCACATACAAGAACAATTTGGGTACATGTAGTTGGTGAGTACTGCAAGGCTCCACCAGATGTGTCCATGCACTGGAACTCTGACTTGAGCATCCCAAACACACGCTCTATTATGATTCGTGTTTGTACATGTGAGTCATTATGGAGTTCTTGTTCGGGTGTGTGTGCATTTCTGATGGGTGTCATCGGCCATGGCTCCAGTGCATATCCAGCATCCCCCACTAGGTGACCATGTGGGATGTCCCCATTGGCAAATGTCTGGTATAGCTGCGTCAGATGCCAGATGTGGGAATCGTGGTAGCTTCCAGGGCAGCCAGCACACACATTCATTACTATGCCCTGGGCATCGCACGTGACCTGGCATTTGATGGAGGGGAAGCCCTTGTGGTTGATGTAGACCCTACCCGCTCACCTGGTGGTGCTTTAATGTGTATGTGTGTGCAGTCTATTGCACCTACTACCTCAGGGTATTCTGCTATTTGGTGGAGGAGAAGCATATTGCTGGCCAACACCTCACAGGTGACGGGGAATTATACATGCTCACCGACATGTGCTGACATGGCATCCAGGAACTGGTGGAGTACCCTGGAAGCTGATGCTTGTGAAATCCCCATCATATCATCAGTTGGCCTTTGGAAGGTACCTGTAGCTAGTATTCTTAGGCCTACACATACCTTGGTATTCACTGGGATGGGTTCCCCTCTGTTGGTTCTGTGTGAGAGGCATGGCCAGCACAGCTCAACAATTTGCTGTAGGAGGTCCCTGTCCACCCTATAATGCTCCACTATCTCCAGCTCATGTAGCCCTTGGTAGGTTACCCTGGGTCTATACACTCTTCTCCATCTCCTCACTGTAGGTTGCTGAGCAGCATTCACATCCTCACCACCCTCAGCCTCTTGCACATGCTGGTTTATGATAGCAAAAGCAGCCCCTAACATATTTTCTTTTGCTTTTGTTTTGTAAAATTTCCCCATCTGTATACAACGGTGGTGCAGAGTTTTTGGGAAAAACAAAGGGGAAAGATGTTTGCATAGTTTATATGGTGTGCTGGGCTGGGCTGGTCTGCTGCCTGTGCAATTGGCTGATTCTGATACATTTCACCTGTCAGCTAAGCTAGTTTTCCTTGATTACCTTCCTACTGCTGTTTTCCCTTTCCATTGCTTCCCTGTTTAAGCCCGTGTGTGCCACACAAAAAGAGTGCTCAAATGTGCACAGAGCTGCTTTTTTCCTGGTTTAACTTCCTTTTTCTTCCTGTAAAACCTGGTGCACGGCCACCACACCCGCTTACACTTTGTAAAGTGTGCCATACAGGTTTAGACACACCCCTACCTTAGCTGTGCTAACCTAGGAGCAATCTCAAGCCACAGGTCTCCAATCCACTTACAGTATGCCTGACACACCCCCATGATGTCACCTATATCCTAGTCTTGCACCCAGCTATTTATACTCTTCCACTCTTAGGACCTGCCTCACACCCTGGGAAAATCTGGGATTCACTAACCTTTCCCTCATTTGCATATGATTGCCTACTAATGCATACTTACATGTCCCACACTTAGCTACCCACCTTACCAACCACTACTCACTGGCCAAGTTGTCTTTTGCCTGCCATTGACTTGCATGGCAGAATACTGATTTTTGTTAGAATTCTCATTTTCAGTTTATTTTATTATTTTCCCCCGATCGCATTTGCATGCCGCTGCCCTATGCTTAAACAGCCGAGATTGGTGAAAAAAATTAAAGTTGTTTTATTTATTTTTTAAACAGTTTGCAATGCCAATGGCCTTCTACTTGGCCATTGGCATGCTTCCTCAATAATATGCAGCCTTTATTAGGAGCTGTCATAGCTCCGTTTTGGAATTTGCAGAAATGTACTCAGTTAGTAACCGAGTAAATTTCTGCAGATTGCACTTGTCTTGCATGGACTATTGCAAGCTTCCTGGATTGCAATATCACGTCATTTGCATTGATTTCTCCAGCAAATTAGGTGATTTGCATACTAGAGCTAAGTCCGTGCAAGATTAGTGCTGGAGCTCTCGTGCATGCCCCTGCCGGCTGTTCCTGGATTGCACGGCAGACATATTGCCGGCGTGAGCTACTGCACTCATCTTGCACTCTGTGCAGGCTTTTGCGAATCCGGGGGAATGTCATTATACAATCATTATAGCGCAAGCCCCTCATATCAACAAGCCTCCTGGTTTTTGAATTCCTTCCAGTCTGCTTAACAGGATATTATTATATACTCAAACAAAAGCACAATATTCCGTTATTAGTTTGATAATTGTTTTGTAAAATGGAATAATGTCATCCTGTTCCTATTTACAATATTCTAAAAACATTGCTCATCTCAAAATAACCATAAAAAATTAAATGAAAGTGCTCTGGATAATTATGTGGTATAACTCAAAACTATAAAAACTAAAATATACTCATCTGTAATGTCTAAAGAACTTTTAATATATTGAGCACTTTCATCTACAAAATTAATAAAGACTTCTTCAGAATACAATTGCATGCATACCAGTGTGTTTTTGTAATAGAAAATTATCACATGATCCTGCATATGGCATGCTAGCATTGCTGACCTTAAACATTAGATCATGCATTTATTAAAATATTTTAACACTTCAAACTGTCTAAAATCTAAGTAATAGTAATAATTTATAATTCAGAAGCATTTATTTTTCAAAACTCAAGGCAAAGAAATGATATAATTTAAAACTGGTTGCACACCTGCATTCAGTTTCAACTGCCAAATAAGTTTCTGGACTCCTAGCAAATTATTTAAAGAACCATCCCTTACATTCAGATGGACTTACTCAATCACAGTAAGTACAAACTTTTTAAACTCATTGCAAAGCTCACTATCCCCCAGATTTACTAATCTTCTGTGCAGGACTAATCTAGTCCTGCATGGAAGCGGCAGTTTAGGAGGAGGACGGCAGCGCACCATGCACATTAATGAATGCGCTGCCTGACCTCCTAATCCTATACAGAGCGAGAATGACTGCAAGGGGCATATCTGAGAGCAGAGCTCTCAGAATAAATATGCCCCTGCAAAGTAGAACAGCAAAAACTGTAAATAAATGAGAGAGACCACTCATAGGTGTCCGCATATCCCCACCAACAGTCCCTCATGTGTACAACAGCAACAGGACATAAAAATAAAAAGAATAAACCCCTTCATTTTTTTTTAAACCCGAGTACAGCTAACTATAGGTGTGCGGGTGTGCCCAACAAAGAAGATGTATGCAAATGAAGCAGTATAGTGGTCAGAGCATCTGCCTAATGAGCAGGCATTCCTGGTTCAAGTCCCACTGCAGAACATGCCATTTTCCATGTGAAATCTGTATATGAAAATTTTATCTAATTTTTATGCTGTATAACCTACTAAATAACATTTAACTGTGAACTGGAGTACTGCATTAAATGCACGTGTGAAGTGTCAGTGTCATAATGAATAAGGCACTAGTAAGCAGGTTTAAGCACAAATAAGCAGTAGTAAGCATATATAAGCACTACTAAGTGTGTTTAAGTGCGTGTGCGTGGGGGTAAGCATTGCCTACACAGATTAAGCAAAGTAGAAGCTAACTTAGTGTAAGAAACTGTAACCGGAGTTTAGCATTACTTAGCTCCGCACAAACCCATGCACACCCACTTACAACTGCTTTAAAGTGCCTTAATCACTCAGTATCCAACGGCCCTTTCTCTGCCCAGCAACAAATTAGACATTCTTTGCAAGGCTCAAACCCAGGACCCTGCACTCTACACATAAAGTGATTTACCACTAAACCATGGTAGATATAGAGACCCCAGCTGTTTTCACAAACATATCATCCAGCACAATCAGTTAACAGTACAGGAAATGTAGTAATCTCATACCACACAACCTGTTAATGCAAGAAGTCTGGACAAAGTATGCCACAATGTGGGTACAAATAGGGATATATGTCAACTACTACTCTAATATACTTAAAATGTTGCTAGTTACACAGTTATATGTATTAGAACACATATGTAGAAGGAAATGAAGTCTGAGACACAAAAGTGTTGTCACTAGTTACTGACTTCAGTGCTGCGATCATCCATGTCAATTTCCAAGAGAATGAGGTGCAGGCCAAAATATGAGCCAGACATGCATGGACATATGGACAGATATATATATATATATATATATATCTGTAAATGTAGACAGATAGACAGCCACATGTAGATACATATATATGTATGACTTACAAATAATCATATAACATCAATTGTATATAGATACATAAATATGTTCATATGTATGTGTGTGTGTGTGTGTGTGTGTGTGTGTGTGTGTGTATATATATATATATATATATATATATATATATATATATATATATATATATATATACATATATATAGATATAGCTATATGAGAAATATATAGGTACATACACATATACCCAGAAAAAAGGTATTAGTAGTCATACATATGTAGAAGTAGTGTAGAAGTACCGGGTGCAAAGTATAACCCTCAGCCACAAGACCTGTAACTGCCACCAGTGAAATGTGTACTGTGGTAAACATTTCCACAAATGAGAATACTTACATTAAACATATGTCCACCCACAATTCAAAGGACATGACACAACACAGGGGTATGTGTACACAGAAAACCTTTATTTGTATACTATACAATAATGTATGCCAGTACTTACACCACATACATTTTGAAATATGTGATCAGTGATGAATACAAGGCCCACACAAAACAGTAGATGCAAGCAATGTGGATATATACCATACTATGCTGTCAAGGTCAAGGCCTTCAATTAGTACAACAGTAGACACAGGGTTTGCCTTCAAGATACATAACAATCAACAATTACAGATGTAGTTCAGCAGCTGCCAATTACATCCTGTAGTCAAGTCCTAGGGGGAAATTTAGCACTTGTGGTAATATCACAGTATCTCGTTCATAACATTGCTTAACCTAACATCTTACTATCACACTGAATGTCCCTTGTCTTAACAGTTATATCCCTGAAAAGGTGTCACAGCCTAGGTTAATGGCATTGACCCCCCATAAAAGGCTGTACAAGTACAAGGAACACTGTGTACCACACACTGACCTCTGGAATGTACAAGGGCACATATGTGTTGTCCAGCTGTTGCCCCCATATATATGGACGTTGCCCAACAGCTGGTGTGGGAGTCCATGACAAGACTGGGATGATAGCAGTAATGCTAGCAATAAATAAATATATGCCATTACCTAACAACCCCTTTCTGTATCACAGCAGGACAAAGACTGGCATATATGTGGAGGACTGAGGCAGGGACATAGGGCCATATTTTCATTATTGCTGTTACACACCCTGGAAATTGTTGGTGTTAAAGGATTTGTTGCAGCATACCCTTATGCAGGAATATGACAATGAAATACAAATGGATGTAACCATGTACTGATAGCACCCAGACAGAATGCCACTGATATATCTGGGACAATGCCTGTGTGGTGTACAGACAATACCTAACAGCCAATCCACTTGGTATCATGTGGATAGGCCCACAGAGCTATGCAGACAGACAACATTCCATGCAAAAGAACCATGTACACAGAAACCCTATAAGACCAGCAAGATACAATGCACACAACAATACTACTCACGCTGTCTGTAGGTTTGGCACCTTACCCACATGTGAATTTGGGCTGTGTCTGCAGGTTCTGCTGTAAGAGGTATTGCTACATGCTGTCTCTAACACTGATGTCCACACGCAGGAATGATGAGTTCCGTACTGGAAAGGTGAAGGGACAATGCCCACAGAAGTCAGCAATTTATAGTACTGGGTTGCCATGACAGTGGTTACCTGAAGTACTACACAGCAGGCTGCATGCAATTAGCAACTGTTGGACACTGACTGGTGCAGAGGCCATTGCCTGATCATGTGCAATACCTACAATAGCATGCTGCAATCTATTCAAACCAGTTCAATCACTCTACTGGAGAGATTGAGAGAGAGAGAAAAAGAAAAAATAAATAAATAAACAAAATTAACAAAGCTCAGTGATTTGTTACAGCGGAAAGAAACATAAAATGTATGTGAAACAGATATGTATTTACTTGCATGTAGTAGATTTATTTATTTATTTCAGTTTGATAACCGAGGAGGTCCACTGGGCTTGGGGGCCTGTTTTCAGTGGAGGCCCGAGGAGAAAAGCTCCAACAGGAAAACAACAGTTTAATTACATGAGAAGTCAAAGACAATTTGTATTACAAATAGCAGGTAGCTACAAAAAGAATAAACACTAGCAATTTCTATTTTTTTCAGGAAGAAAACAGGTTTATATCATAAAAATCAAAATTTTACTATTTAGTTACCTATGCTAAGTATATTTAAAAGAGGTTAGGAAGGTGAAGAGGTTAGCCTGGAGAAAAGGGAGAATATAGCTTGAGAGGTATGGGCTGAAGAGTGCAGTTGCAATTCCTGTTTAGATAGAGGTAGGAATGAAGTTGGGTTTTGAAGTTATTAAGGTTGGTACATGTCCTTAGTGTGGAGGGCAGGGCATTCCATTTTTTAGCTAGGGTAAAGGATAAGAGAAGCTGACCTGCTGGGCACTTGGGTTTTTGTACAGTGATCAGGTTTTGGTGAGAAGATCTAAGTGGTCTAAGGGGGGTATAAGGTTGTAGAATATTAGAAAGAGCAGGGCAGTTAGTAGGATGGAACAATAATTTGTAGGCTGTGATGATTTGAAGAAAGTCAAGTTGATTGGGGAGTTCAAGCCAGTTTAGAGAGTGAAGGGAGGTGCAGTGGTGAGAGGAGGAGTTGGCATTTGTGGCAAATCTAGAGATTTTGTTGTAACATTGTTCCAATCTGGAGGTAAGTGTGGATGATAAATTAGCGAGCTGGGGAGCTCCATACAGTAGGTAGGGAAGGAGGTAGGTAGAGGCAAGGGTTAGTCTGGTGTGAGGAGAGAGGAAGTGGTTGTTTCTATACAGTAAACCTAGTTTTACGTGTGGTTTTTTGATGTTTAGCTGGATATGAGTATTAAATTTTAATTGGTCATCAATTGCAACACCGAGAAGTTTGGTGGAGGGTACAGTCTCGATAGAGGAGTTGTTAAGGCTGGTAATTTGAAATGAGTTTTTATCGAGAGGAGGATTTAGAGGGGAAGAAAAGGAGGATCTTAGTTTTGTTTGCATTTAGAGAGAGATGATTTTGGAGCATCCAGTTTTCAGTAGTGGAGAAGGCACTTTGTGTTAGGGCATGGAGCTCTGTTAGGTTGGAGGCACAGCAGATCAACATGGAATCATCAGCGTATTGCACAATTTTGGTGTTAGGAATGGCTTTGTGGAAGTCATTAATAAAGATATTGAATAGTAAAGGGCCAAGTATGGAACCTTGGGGTACTCTGGTAGGGGTAGGAAGGAAAGTAGAGGTGGCTTGGCCCCATTTCACAGCTTGGGACCTGTTTGAAAGGTAGCTGGAGAACCAGGAAAGAGTTTTTTGGCAAGGGCTGAGATTAGAGAGGTGATTTACAAGGTGGGTATGAGAGATGATGTCAAAAGCTTTGGATAAGTCTAGTAGAACAGAGGATACTATATTAATGGAGTCATGTGCTGAATTGACAAAGTGCAAGAAGGAGAGAAGGGCGGTGTTAGTACTGTGTCTGGGGCTGAAGCCGTGTTGGGTAGGAGAGAGTAGTTGGTGTTTGGTAAGGAATGGCAGGAGCTGCAGGTGGATACATTTTTCTAGGATTTTGGAAATAGGGGAGAGGATGGCTATAGGGCAGAAACTGGAGACATTACAATTTTTGCAGCCCTTGTGGAGAGGAAGAATGAAATCAGTGCGCCATAGTTTAGGTACATAGGATTCAAGTAAAGACCTATTAATTAGGATGCTGATAGGTAGAGCAATAGAGTCAGAAGCTATTTTTAGGAAGGAGGATGGAATGCTGTCAGGGGCATTGGAGCAAGGCTTTAGTTTATATAGAAGTTTCTTTATTAGGTCGGTGGATACTGGTTTGAGTTTGAAAGAGGGGGGGAGAGCAGGGAATGGAAGATTGAGCAGTGAGGGGAGGAAGGTTATTGTTTGTGAATGTCTTGGTTAGCTCAGCGATGGAAAAGGTGAAGAAGGAATTGAAAAGGGAGGCTATTTCAAGGTCGGATTTGCTGGTATCAGGACATGGGTTGTTTTTTTGTACCTGGTCTAAGGAGGGAATTAATAGAATTCCAGAATTGCTTGGGATTCTAGCATGGTTGTCTTGTAGTTTGATGTAGTAAGACTTTTTATCTCTAATGACTTGTTTTTTGGCAAGGTTTCTTAACTGCTTATACTTAAGGAAGATTTCAGGTTGCTTGTGTTTAACGTAAATTTTCCAGGTTTCATCCCTTTTAAGCATTATCTTTTTTGTGTCTTTGGTGAGCCAAGGGGTGGTATTTGTTTTAACTCTTTTTGTTCTTATGGGAGCTAGGAAGTTAAGGACAGTTATGAATGTAGAATTGAAATAGACAACGGCTTCATCTAATGGTAGTGTTTTTAGGGGGTTCCAGTTAGTTAGCTTAAGAGAGTCATAGAAAGAAGTGGGGTTGAAGGTAGATAGGTTATGAGTATGAATGTAGTGGTGAGAGTGTGGGGAGGTGAGAGTAGCTCAAATGGAGAAGGCAGGGAGGTGGTCTCTGAATGGGTCAGGAATGACACCAGATTTTATAACTTTGTTTGGATGAGATACTAGGATCCAGTCAAGTATGGTGCCAGGGGGATTAGTTTTGTTAGGTCTAGTAATGGAGTTAGTAAGTTGAGAGAAGTTGAATAGGTTAATGGTTATCGTGGGATTAGGGTTAATGATTTTTCCCCAGTCAATATTTACATCTCCCAAAATGAAGGTTTCTAGCTTAATATTGGAGGAAGTCCAGGAGAGGATGTCTTCCAGTGTATTGCTATTGTTGCCAGGAGGAATATAGAGGCAAATAATGCAGATACTTTTATTGTTGTTTATTTTTAGTATGCCAATTACAAGTTCAGCATTATTGAAAGAAGGGATGAGGTTAGGGTAAGGAGTAATGGACAAGAGATTGGAGTAGATTAGAGCAACACCACCACCTCTTCTATTAGGTTGGTCAGATCAGAAAGAATGGAATCCTGGCCGTAGGAATTCAGAGTCATTAATGTGAGGTTTTAGCCAGGTTTCAGAGATCGCTGCTATGTCAGGAGAGTTGTGATTGAGCCAGGCATGGAAGAGGGTTAATTTATTTTTTATGCTTTGGGCGTTGATAGTGAGGAATTTGAGGTTTTTGTTAGAGGATTTCTTGTTGATGCAAGGGAGATTTTTAGGAGAGAAATTAGGACCTGGATTGGGGTGAATATCACCGGCCAAGTATGGGATGGGGATGGGGATGTGTTTATTAGTTTTGCATTTAGATAGAAGAGGCTGGTAGAGATATGGTTTATGTTTAGTTATTATTTGAGCTTGGAAAAAGTTTTACTTTCAAGAGAAGGATAGGATGGGAGGGAACTAAAGAAGCTGAGATGTTGTGGTAGTGGGAAGTAAGGTGGTGTTGGGGAGCAAAAGGAGGAGAGAGTAAATGGTAATCAGTATAGCAGGTGATTTGGTATAGAGATACTAGAAGGAAGGGGATGGATGAGAGGAGAAGGACCTTGGGAGGAAGGGTGAGCATGGTAGTTGGAGTCAGTTAGAGGAGATAGAAAAGAGGGTGATGTGATGTTAGGAGTGTGGGGGGAGTGGTTACGAGAGGTAAGGTGGAGGAAGGGGAGGGGTAAAGGTGTGTTAGGATTGGTTGGTGGAGAGGGAGGGATTGATAGGAGGGGGATAAATTTAGAGGTACTGGGGGTGGGTAAGAATTGGGGGCAGGGTAGGGGAGCAGAGTGAGCCTGCAGGGTGAATGGAGCGGGAAGAGCCAAAGAGGAAGGAAAGGCCCGAAAAACAAATCAGTGACCTGAGGCTGGAGAAGGAGAATTACAGCAGGGTGCAGGTATATGGTTATAAACTTTGGTTTACAGTTAATAGCTAGGATTTTATGTTTGGTTAGTGAAAAACTCTCTGAAAATAAGTATGTAAGTGTGGGGAGGTAAATTACTGATTCTTTATATAGATGGCATAGAATAATAGGATATATAATGTGAAATGATTTATATGTGCCAGCAGTACTTGTTCCTGTAATGATGTTCTGCTCAACAACTGCTCTGGACAATAGTGACAGTCCCTGTGGGCAGTGGGACATACCTGTCAACTGTGCAGACCAGCAGTGAATGACAAAGATGTGACCCATGATATCTGTGTTCTGTAGATTACTGTGGCCAATGGCTGGTGGTGGTAAGAATACTGCCATGATAGACACATGGGTGTGAAAGCACACCGCCTGCAGGACAGTCATGTTAAAGTGTTGCATAGCATGCCCAACTACCATAGCAGTATAATATGCTTATCTAAAATCTGTCACCATATATACCCCCCTAATGTTAGTCTGTGTTCACATGTGACACTTATCTGTTGCAGCAAGGGAGAACAGTTCAGCTGTGAAGTAAAGAGAGTTACAAGAGTGTTGACCAGATGTTCGTATGCACCCCACATACAGATAAATATATGTGTGATATATATTCACAGTTGTGCATGTCTACAGAACCTCGGACAGTTATACATATATATAGGTATATAAACAACACATAATGATATCTACACATATATGCACATATGTATGTGTGTGTATATATATATATATATATATATATATATATATATATATATATATATATATATATATATCAATACATGTCCCCTGCCATGACATGTGTGAGAGAACATCACACATCAATACACAACATATCTACACACCTGTACATGGCTGCAAAATAGAGTGTGGAGTGTGGTGTGTAACCCATGTTGGGGACACATTGCAATTGTTTGAGAAGGTGGGATATATATGTTTGCGAATGGCAGTAGGCACATATTGGTATGTAGGTTTGGTTGCGTGACAAACAAGATAGCATACAGGGCTGGTATATGACACATGTGGTGGGTAAACACTGTGGATGGGTATTTTCATTTGGAATGTGGAGGCCATTGAGCCCCCATGAGGGGACAAAGGGAACATGGTGCCCACCCATGGACAGTCACAACAGCATCTACATGGTCATAAAGGTGCCTGGGCTGTGGGCTGAGCAGGAGGAACATGCATGTCTAACCTTGTGTATGTGTACTGGATGCTTCCAGGTGATGTAGCACATACTCCATGTCTCTGCAGAGCTCCCTATGCACCAGACCCTGGACCTAACTGTAGGTGACAGACATATATCTGTGTGTGCTCCATGGGGAGGGTAAACCATCCCCTGAGATGGTTCCACATAAAGTTTGTGCCGGAACAGTAGATAATGAGGTTCCATGGTGGGTCGCGGGTGTGATCTGGACTGGAAACATGTCCACATTAGGTGGGAGCAGTGTTCCTGCTGGCAAATAACCCCTACACATACTGTTGTGTCATTGTCATGGAACATATGTGGATTGTAATAGTCCACACAATCCCAGAACATGTCCAACAGCATGCATAGATATCCCCAATACACATAATGGCAAATTTGTAGCAATCATACCACATGCATATGTGGAAACATAGTGGCAGTGACAATGGCATGCAGGTGACATACTCTGTAACAGCCCAGCAACTCTAGTGTCACCACAGTGAGCATGTCTATAAACACATAGCAGAAAGTGTTGTACAATACAATATATGTCCCAATGGTAGATAAACTGGAGACATACCACTTGCATTGTGTGAACATTAAATTGGAGCTGATATGGTGGTAGGAGACTGATATGTGTATTGTATTATGGTAAACGTGCCATATGAGTTTCTCAGACATACTTCCATCTTTATGTCTTTCTGGGAGAATGGCACACCCAAGGAATCTGGCATACAGTGCCACTGAAAATTACATAATACTCACCAACCTCATCCAGCACTACCAGCTTTTGTTCTCCCAGACAAGCCATGACCATCAGGAGTGCACAGCCATGTGGAACGATGTGGTCCGCAGGGTGAATGAGGTGGGGATGCACAGCCGTACGTTTGAGCATGTCTGCCATCATTGTAGTGACCTGCTCTGCCATGTATGTCACTGTGCCGCTGCTGTGTGGGAGTAACCACCTTGCAACAGGGGGGCCATAACATCCATCCCCCCTCACCAGAGTGGAGGAGCTGCTCATGAGCCTGGTGGCACCTGCTCACCCAGAAGAGCTATAGATATATACAGTCATGGAGGTGGGTGTTACCCACACACCAGATATGGAGCATGCAGGTAAGGTTCCAGGGCATATCAGTAGACCACTGTTGTGTTTGCATCTGTACAGGTAAATCATGCATATGTGAGATGTGGAGTCTGTTGCTGTATAGTACTGATATACTGATAATCAGTTGTGCATAATCTGTAGTACTGTGGACTTCAGCTGTTGTTTTACTGTAATATTGCACCCACCCTGTAGCAATGCCACAGCTGTGGCCACTGACATTAACTCTATCTCATCTCAATGTAGGTACCTCTGGGATACCAGCAAGGCAGCGACCTGATGCCGGTGAGTATGGTTTAAAGTTATTCTTGGCAATACACTGTGCATGTCATAGCTAAGGTGTAGGCCATGTACATATCTAACACACCTACCCATAATGCATGCTGTACATGTTCACTGACAGAGCACACACCTCACTAATGGGATTACCAGCCTCAAACACATGCAATACATAGACCATCTCACACAACTGTGGCTACACTCCAGTGCACTTTGCCTAGGCACAGCTGACATCTGCCTAATATACACAGCTATGTCATACACAGAGCAGTTGAATATGCTACACATAAATAAATCCCACTCCTTCTGCAAACACATGCTCCAGGGTCCTAAATCTCATCAATATAGTACATGGAACATACTGGAGGGATACGGCACTGTCCTGTGGAATTCTCACACTTTGGAACAGACTACCCATTCATGTCAGGCAATGCTACTCTGTGGCCTTCTTTACAAAAGCATTTGGCAACTGGATGGGAATGGGGAATTCACTCTGGGTAGTACCTCTGTGCCACAGCCTGACAGGGGCACAGGGGAATAACATTATCGGGTGGTGCATGCCTGGGAACCCCTGTGGCTAGGCTTATGTAGGCCCTAGGACCAGTAGACAAGTACTCACCTATGAACCTATGTGTACCACAGGCAACATCAACCAGGGCTTAATAAAGATATGACCTGCATAATGGTGGGACATTGCCAAAGCCATGTGTTGCAATGTGTTCTGATGTACCAGCACCATGCTGGGGAAGTCCAAGAAGTTGCACGTGTGATGCATGTGCTGCACAATCCACACCTCACACCAACCCAGGGATGACATCCCCATCTGTACAATGCTGGTGCCACTGGATACCTGCATGTTTGTCCTGCATTGGCAGGGAATATGCCAGTACACATGGTGTTCCTAGTTTGGGATACTGCAATATGACATACATGTGTAGGTCACAGATGTTGAGCATTTGCAATGTAGCAGGAGATGGTGAGGGCGTGTCATCCTGAAACACAACAGTGCACTGGAGGGGAGAGACAAACCCACTGAGAATGATTCTATCTGCACACAGTCAAGGTCATGAAGTGTGGCAGACATAACCCTGACTCCACGGCACTAGTGATGGTACTGTATGACCTCCAAGGGCTGTGCACGTGTTTAGCATGCAAACATGCAGGTTTGGGGAACATTTGCAGGCCTGACTGACCAGCTACTGGCTCATGATGATGACCCATGCTACTATACCCCTGCCAGGTATAGTGACCACAGTAATACACATAGCAGTTATTGCTACACACCATCATGATATGTGTGTGCACACATATGCACCCACAGATAGTATGCATCCCAATCAGCATCTGCACAACTGACACATATGGCTTGTAATGCAATTGACTGCCTAGGTCATATGTCACATATCAGGTATGTGTAGTGTTGCCATATGCAATAGTGTTGTGCCATGGCATGTCATGGGAGAGAGTGCCATGTCAATAATGGTCTCCACACTCACCATAGGTATAGTACATTGTGTCTGTGGTAGGTCTAATGGTATTCTATCACTTATACATGCACCACTGATGATATCTGTGAATACACATCAGGCATTCACAAAACACGTGTCCACATATAATCCAGAAACACACAGAAGCTGTTAGCAGCAGAGGAAACATAACTGACACACAGATACACATCCTGCAGTGGTGTGTACACCTGTGAGGTATGGTGCACAGTATATGCCAGGGTGCTATACAGTTGCACAGCAATGCTGTGGACATGGGAGCAATGTGTTCCATAGGGAGGGCCATCACCTACTAACAGAAGCCATGCATCACAGCCATGTATAATGTTGATAACGGGGATTGACTACAGTTGCACTGCATGCTATTGAGTACCACATGGCCTGCATGCTGACATGTGTGCAATTACAGGTTTGTGTGTAATACTGTACTGCACCATCACCTGCTATTGTGTGTTATGGGGGTGCTGGAGCTGTCGGTAGGTGCTGTCTGGTGGAGTGTATGGGTTGTCGTATATGTCAACTGCACGTGTGTTGTGTGTGTGTGTGTCTGTGTGTGTGTGTGTGTGTGTGTGTGTGTGTGTGTGTGTGTGTGTGTGTGTGTGGGTGTGTACTGTTTAGCGGTGATGTACAGGTCTTACAGTCTGTTCCCTGTTTTCCCCTTACAGGTGGTGAGGTGGGGCTGGGTCCCTCCTGCAGGGAATCTGATGTCACTGATACAGGCAGTGGCCATGAGGATATGTGTGCTGAGGCACAGGTAGGGTCATCAGGTGCTGCCGCTGGGCCACCAATTGACATCCCACAAGTATCCACCCCATCCACGCACACAGTCACACTGCCTCTACATACCTCATCACCATTGACCTTAGCTGAGGGCCAGTCTATGGTTGGCATTGGCCAGGACAGTGTGGTATCTATGGCACATGTGTCAGGATACAGCAGCCATAGCCAGATGTCTGGCAGGGTACCACATAGGCGGATGTTCAGGGATGTTCGTCGGAGCACTGCTGGTCATCATGCCCCTGGCAGACGTGCCACATCTATATCAACCACACGCATGTTCCAGGCTGTCAAGGAGGCACAGGCATGAATGGAACGGTACACCAGACAGAGTCTAAGGGCACAGAGTGCTCATTACACCTGTGTAACTGAGAGCATCCGTGACCTAGCTGGTGCCATTTGTAATTACACAGAGGTCATGGATAGACAATGGGGTGAGACATTGGATCTCATCAACAATATCATGTCCACCATGTGTCAGGACAGGGCAGGATGGTTACGATGGCCATGTGGACATATGCCAGCAACATCAGCAGCTGGAGGCCACCGTGGATGTCCCACCAGATACAGACGCTCCTGTAGTGGCAGTACCAGCACCAGCACTGTGGTGGGGGGGTGCTGTCCACAGACCATCATTCTAGACCACATGTACGTGGCCCTGGCCAGTCCCAGGAGGGACCTGGATCCAGTGGACATTTGTCAACCTTGGGAGGCAGTACCCAATTTACTTTTTACCCGATACTGCCTGTGGCACCCCTTTCAGGCACAGGTCCCATGTCCATGGCCAGAGTCAGTGAACTGCAAACCCTACCAGGTACAGTCTGCAGCTGTCTCACAAATCCCCATATAGGGCAGCCACATGGTGGAACTATGTGCATGCAGGGACACACACACAAACAACAAACCTAGGCCAACCACATACCTGCAAACATGACATCACCATTGGCCCATAACAGTAATCAGCCCCCTCACACACACACGCACACAAACACATACATGTTGCCAATTGTATGGCTCAGCCTAGGCCTCTGGCAAACCAACAACGCACCCTGTGTATATGATGATACCTGTGCCACATCCTGTCATCCGTAACATTGATGCAGGGACAGGCTAATATAGTGCTGATGCACAGGGTGACTGCACAACAGTGAAGCAATGGAATGCTGTGTAGCATGTTGTCAGCAGTAAAGTGAAATGATAATATCGTGGAAGGTGTAGCTATGCAGCCATGATGCATTATAGCTGCAATTAACAATGTTGTATTGTTTTCACCATTATCTATTCTGATTGTGTTGTGTTTGTCCGTGTGCCACATGGCTGATGGGTGTAGTGGTGTCAGCAGGCCTTCTACAGTGGACTCCAGTAAGTGTAGTGGGCGGTACACATGACATGGCTGGGTACAACACACAGAACATTTGGTTTGGAGTCATTACAGATACAAGACTGTACACATGGAGGTATGTCCCCATGCAGGTAACACATCTGTTGCCCATGTAATCCCACCAAGACAGGATATGCACAACCACACATTGCTATATATGCAGGCTGCAATGTGGATGACATTGAACATGCTAACAGCAGGGTGTATGTCCCTTTCCCCACTCTACTGCGATCCTCACCTCAGTAACATGAGTGTGTCAATGCCGGTGGCATAGCCCTACCCTTAGGAGGGTGTGAGATGCTCAACTACTGTGAATGGTGTAAACAACAACTATCAACTTGATAACATACACTGTACAGTATTACAGACAGCTATGTGGGACGATAGACACAACAGTAACTGCAATGATGGCGGATGTGTCCACAACAGCCACACCCAGTGAGTTATAGCAACCCCAGTATAACTGCATACCTCTACAGTATGGAGGAGGGCATTAACACATCTATGACCTGTGAAGGACTGTATGTCCACAGGATGGTACCTGTGAAATGTTGGCATTTGTCAAGCATTCCTGGTGGAAACATATTCCGTGAACGGAGGTAGATCCCTTAACATCTACAGACATTCCTACATGTGGGATGGTGTACAAAAGCCTGCTATGATCTACATAGGCATTGTGCACCTCCTAACCCTCATCTACACATGTCATGATTGTGACAAGGAGGTATGCCATGTTCAGGATGTATTCTGTACCTTTGACAAGTCCAACATTAGCGGGGTCCCGTGTGTTAAGATTACAAGTGACATTGGCCATGGGTTCATTGTTGATATGTTCTATGTCCCTGCAGACCAGGGTCATCAGGCTACTGGGTGGTAGTTCCCAGCTGATATGGTGGATTTGTGGTCATCCTTGCCAACATTGGTGAATCCATTGTCAGGTGTAGGCCTGTTGGATCGTATGAGGATCCCAGCTACTTACTGCGCCTGACCAGGGGGTTCCCCCAAGCATGACATTTCACTTGACTGTACTGTATGATATGTTAGTATTGCCAGCCTGACATCTTACAGGTGGGATGGAGTACTTGTTAACATGTACTGCCCTTGTTGTGTAGGGTCCTGATTATGGGATCTGCTAAGGATGGTAGTGTATTGCAGGCCAGATATGTTTGGCTGTAGGGGGGGATACCTATCCGTGCGTGCCAGATGTATGTTGTTTGGGTTTCTCAATGGTGCATGTGGACATATATTTTGTGGTTATGTTCCCAGTTTCATCTACAGATGTATGTCGATATATACCTATACAGATATATATGTGTTTACCTTTGAAAGGAGACAATCATTTCTTTGAACGACCCTTTCTGTGAACCGAAAGTACCAATACGTCATTTCTAATTGCACCACAGTTCAAAACACAGCAAACCTAAAAGCAGCTTCGCTGGTTCTCGAACTACAAGTTGGAATATATATCGTAATGCAGGGGGCAAGCCCCCCTGTACTCCCCATCTGGGGGGCTGAACCCCCACAACCGCCCTACTTTGATATACTAACTTTGCACTATAGTGGGGAAAGGGAAATTTTCCCCATCCCCACTATAGTGCCATCTGCACGCAAAATGCCGAATTTGCAATGAGCGACTGCATAGTGACATTCGCTCATTGCACATTTGATGCATTTATTGCAAGATTGTGCAATGTTGAAAACATACTTTCGGACTTCCAGCTTTTGGAGACATGATTTTCTCACTTTGAAAGGTGAACCATATATATGCTTACATGTATATATATATATATATATATATATATATATATATATATATATATATATATATATATATTTATTTATTGCTGTATATATGTGGACATATGGATGTATACATATATATCTATAGATGTATGCATATCTATGTACGTATCTATATACTGGCATATATATATATATATATATATATATATATATATATATATATATATATATATATATATGGATTCCTATTACAAGAACAAAAGTTCACTACTTCAAACTTGTAATAGGAAGCCTCTCTTCTGCGAAAGGTCACTTTAACGAAAGTGAACTTTTACGTAAGTGCACTTCACCAAAAACACCTCAGCACAGTGGAGGACATAAAAAACAAGATATGTCCTCCACTATGGTGCAAAAGTCATGGACCTTAGGGTTAGGGCACGGGTTAGGGTAAGGGGATAGTTAGTAAAGCTATCCCCTTACCCTACCCCATGACCTAATCCTAAGGCTCGTGACTATCGAACCATAGTGGAGGACAATGCTATGTCCCTCACTGCGCTGCAGTCATCACGTACCTTGGGGTTAGGGCACGGGTCATAGTAAGGGGATAGCCCTAGGGCTATCCCCTTACTATGACCCATGCACTAACCCTAAGGTACGTGAGTACTGCACGGAAGTTCAGTACAACACCCGTTCATTGTACTGAACTTCACGTAAGTGCACTTTTGATTAAGTGCACTTTCGCTGCAGTGAGCATTCCATGCACTATTTCGAATTAGTGAAAATTCGATCTAGTGTATGGAACCCATATATATATATATATATATATATATATATATATATATATATATATATATATACATTTCTATAGCTATATCTACATATATAGATATGTTATATCCATTTAAATATAAATATATACACACACACACACACACACATACATCTACATGGTGGAATAAATTCCCCGTAATGTTGAATACCTGGGCTGGATGATGTGTATGTGAAAACATCATGATTATGCATATCTGCCATGGCTTAGTGGTAAATCACTTTCTGTGTAGGGTCCTGGTTTCAAGCCTTGCAGGAGATATTTATTTTGTTGCTGGGCAGAATATGGGCCATTGGATACAGAGTGATTAAGGCACTTCAAAGCAGTTGTACACAGGTTTGCGTGGGTTTGCATGACAGTAAGCACTGCTAACATCTGCTTATTTTTTTTACACTCAGCTTCTAAATTCCTTAACCTGTGTAGGCAATACTTAGCTCCGCGCAAACCCACACAAACCTGCTTACAACTGCTTTAAAGTGCCTTAATCTCTCTGTATCCAATGGGCCGTGAACTGCCCAGGAACAAAATAAACAGTTCTTGTAAGACTCAAACCAAGGACCCTGCATACCCTAGACAAAGTGATTTAGCACTAAGCCATAACAGATACACAGAAATACGTTATCAGAAACATATCATCCAGTCCTGTCATGCAACAGTACAGAGAATGTATACCAACACCTAGATGTCTGTGTGTGTAACTATATTAATATCTAAACAGATACAACATATCTATATATGTATATATATATTTTTTCTAACACTATACACATATATCTCAATATATATATATGCACATATATACATGCATAGGCCTAAATCAACACATATATGTGTCTACATCTATATGTCTACATATACACAGCATATTACATATGTGTACGCAGATATATATCTATGTAGGTATATACGGACATAGTTATATATATGTTAGCAGATATATATATATAGTTATTCATATATATATATATATATATATATATATATATATATATATATATATATATATATGTCTATATGGACATACATCTGTAGATAGCAATGGCAGATTAACAAATACACATTTGTCTACATGCAACGTTAATGGGGTTGAGAGACCTCACACACTATATGTCTTATATATATGTCTCTCTATATATATATATATATATATATATATATATATATATATACATATGAATACACATACAGACACAGATTTATGTACAGTAGGATACATATTTAGAAGGTGCACACAATATGGAGCAGCCACTATGCCTACAGTTAACACCTGAACAATTGGACACTGTATGGGCAACCCATACAAATGTCAATCGTTGCCTGCAACATATACCCATAGAAAGGTCATAGGTGTGTAGTTCAGCAGCCTCTATCTACACTCTATACAAACTCAGTAGGAGGTAAAGATGTTTTGTGATCAAATGGGTTGTAACTGGTACATATCAAGGCATAACTGACACCATCACGAGCACACTGACAAACAGAACAGTCTGTATGGCAGGAGGCAGAAGGCTTGAATTACCCCAATTCATGTAAGTCATGTAAATATAGGTGAAGTATACGGTACTGTACATCCAGATACCTTAAGGCAGCTCACCCCTAAACCCCCACATTTTGTAACAGCCTAGGTCATTTATGGTGCTCCCCACCTAGACTCAATAATACAGGCCCATATACCACTGTTACATACACTGGCCTCTGGAGTGCATAAGGGCACACATGTATTGTGTAGGTGATGCCCACACATATATGGCCCCAGCCCCACTGTATGTGTGGGGGATACACCAGCAATGGACTAATGGCAGCAATGGTAGTGTGATATACTCACAACCCACTACAGAACAACTCCCAACAGCATGACAAATGTGCAAAGCTTGGTATATAGATAGGGGGCAGAGGCTGGAACACAGGCATATATGTGGAACACTGTTGCCATACACTAAGCAAGTTGCTGGCGTTACAGGATAGTCTGCAAAATATCCTTAGTCAGGGAATTGAGGTTAGAAACAGAAATGGATGTAGCCATGTACTGATAGCATGCAACACACACACACTGTCAGTGTAATATCTGACACAGGACCTGTGTGGTGGACGGGCAACACATGATAGGCATACCTCTGTCCAGCAAAAGGATTGGCCCACAGTAGTGAGCTATGCAGACAGACTGCATTCGAAGGTAAACTAGTATGTACACGCACACGCCCTGTAACACCAGTACTATACAAAGCATAGCACAAGTCTACTCACAGTCTGTCTGTAGTTCCTGATCCTCCTACAAATATGTGGCCACTCTGAGTGTGCAGGTTCTCCTGTAAGAGGTATTGCTACCTGCTGTCTGTAACGCTGATGCCCACACACAGGAAGGATGTCCATCACACTGAAAATGTAAAGGGAACACGCCCACATGCTGTAGGGATTTATAGTGGGTGGTTGCCATGACAGTGATAATTAGAAGTAGTACACATGTGTAATCATATATATATATATATATACATATATATATATATATATATATATATATATATATATATATATATATATATATGACTATCTGGATAAGTATATGTACATATATTTCCACCATATGTCCTTGACATGGAGTGTAGCCCTACCCCAGCCCCTATAGTCCCAAAGGCGTAGTGCAAGGGGATGTCAGGTATGTATAGCAGGTATATTACTAGACTATTGCTACTGTCATTGGGATTGTCTTCACAGGCATGGTGTGTGTGAAAGGTGACATCTGCTTATAACATGTGTGCCATTGGCTACTGACAGACATCCTAAGGAAATCTTTGTAAAATACCACCGCTAACATGCAATGCCCCTGTGGACTGCAGCAGAAATATTGGCCAATATATGTGGAACTTTGGACACACCCTGTACAGTCCAGATGTATACACATAATCCCTTAGTGCACATGTGTACCAGGCCTGACAATATGGATGTAGACAGCCATGTAGATGGATATAACACATAATGACTGGTATACATTTGCCACCATAGATTTTGGATTCACACACTCCTGTCTGGTGTAACACATAATGACTGCTGGTACAGGGATGCCAGGGACATGTACTACCCACTAGATATTGACATACATCTGTACAGCATCCCACTGCTCTGTCTGACATACATGACTTTTAAGGGAGGCCCGGCAGCAGTAGATCTGGCAAGTATCTGCACATGACATCTCACTGGGTAAGTACACTAATCTGCTAGGCATATAACAATGCACTGTGCGGGCTACAGGCAGACGGGCTCAACAGTGGCCTACATCTCGTATGGGGGAATGCACATGTACCTGCATATATAGCAGGCTCAACAGCCATGTCACAGCACAGGCTAAGATACACCTGTGTGAAAGTGCATAACCACAACCAATGTGAACACAGCCACAGCCACATATGTTAAGCTAGCATAATATTACAGTATATGAGTTATCTGTTCTACACCATCCTCATATGTGCCACTCACAGAATGACGCTACATATGCTGGGCTGCTACGCAGTTTGGTCTGATGGCTGTCTGTGGTATGGGACATGTGTGTGTATGGCCCTACAAACATGTACACCAAAATGGTACCATACAGTGGGGCAGCATGTAACATCAGATAGAAGGGGAGCTAGAACAATGACATCTATCACAGTCTGTACACAAGCTAAAGTACATATTAACAATACATACACTGCCAACATTCACCATCACTACACAGACCTCAGTACTGTACAAACATCCACAGAATGTCCAGGTTATGTCATGAAATATAACCCCAACTGTACATGACATGTGTAGCAACCTGATATATCACTGGCTTGTTATCAGATATGATGACACTATTTATGGTGTACAGCACATATGCACCACTTCATGCATGACATATTACTAATGTTGACAGAGGTGTGGCTGACAGCACATACACAGGGCCAATACAGACATGTTGCTGTTATAACCTCATACATTTACCAGTGTAACGGGGTTTGTCGCAACATATGTCCTATGAGGGATATGAAGTCAGTAACTGTCACGGCCTTCACCATCTACAGACTGCAATCCTCACACTACCTTCTGCTTTCCTCAGATAGATGCTCCATAGCTAACACATGAAACCAAAGGCACAACATTGCCCAGTCTGCAGATGACCCTGCAGATGGGGATCCCTCATATACACGGAACTGACATGGCTGGTATTGTGACATGTATGACAGGCATATCCAGACAAGCACTGTTAGACCAACATTACTCCAAATGCAGTATAGCAGCACTTATAGTCTGTATTCAGGTCAGGCACAACCCCCTCCTGTTTGCTGCCCTCTTTCCACAGTGTATGTTGTTAGAGGTAAATCCCCAATCCATCTGAGATGCTGTTTGCCAAACAACAGATCTAGTTCCTGCTCACAGTGACTGAAAAGGGCCAATACCACCATGATGTCCCTAGGTATTGGAGTGTGTTTCCATGCAATTGGCTATGGGAATGTTACCACAGCTGTTCCACATGCAATCAGCTAGGGGAGGGCTGCAATTCTTGCAGAGGCCATCAGCTGATCATGAGCATCACTTAAAATACACATTCTGCTGCCTAAGCAAAGCAGGTGTGGGTCTCTACATCCACCAGAGAGGGAGTGGGGGAGGCAGACAGAGGCAAATACATGTCAGGGAGGGGTAGGAGAGTAAAACTGAAGCATGTTTGTGTCACACATCTACCAGCACAGGGTATCAACCCCCCGACAACTATGCAGTGCTATCACAGTTTGATGCAGTCATTGGATGTGCCACATAGGTTTCCGGCTGTAGAGAACTCAGAACATATATGTGATGGTGAGTGACATCTGCAACAGGGATACTGTAGTTATACGGTAGGTGACGTACATGTGCCTGTCCGCATTAACAGGTGCCAGCGTCAACACAGCCACACTCTCACAGGGATGCACACACATTGACACACTTGGCAGGGCCAGGAGTACAACTCATCACTAGTGGGATTGCCACAACACATCAAAGTGTAGGTATCACATGCACCACACGGGTCATACGGAGGTTGTATGGGCAAAGATTATGAAGAGGTGTCAGACATCAGACAGCATGCTTCAGTATGCCCATGGGGGTTGTAGTGAGTGTGGAGGTGGACATATGCACCATACAACACACACATGAACACATAGGGTGCCAGTTCTGACATGCATGGGTGCATGTCTGCATGGGTGTGTGGTGGTCAACTGTGCCAGCAGGCTATACAAGAGAAGATGATGGGTATACCTTGGCATCAGGCCATGTGACAATGGTCTGCATTGTGGCTCAGGCCTGTAGTGTCTGCATTTGCCCACACAGGTGGGTATTGTATCCCCCCCATCCAGTCACCCGGGTGACTATTTTGTGTGGCCAATGCTGTGCATCACTTGCCATGTATGTGCCCCTTAGTCCATGACATGGATGGTGTCTAGGATGTGCACACCTCCAACATGCATGTACAGTGACATATGGAACTGTACCTGGGGTGTCTGGCCCATGCTGTGAACACAGATTATCATCAGATGTGCCAGTCTTGCTCACCTGTGGCAGGAACTGGTAATGGGCAGCAGGCTTAGCCTCACCTACACTGATAGGATGCTAACAGCATTCCCTGATGTCAGTGTCATCTGTCCATACTGGGCATGTTGTGAGGCACGGTATGTCTATTGTGGGTCACATGTAAAGGCACCACAGGTGGTGCAGGTGTCCATTGGGGAACATGGGGGAGGTGCACTGTCTGCATGTATGTGCATATTGGACAGATGGGCAGGGTGGCATGCACTCTGTAGCCCACTGCTACCACTCCATAGTTACTATCAGTAGCCAATATGCAGTGTACTACCCACATATTGGCTGTTGCCTAGGCATATGTGTGGGTGTATTAAACATGGGTTGAGTGTGTGCTCTGGGTAATAGTGGGGTTGTTAACTGTGATTACCTGGCCTTGATGTCACATGTATGGGTATGGCTTTGCACCCCAGCCTCTCAGCTATTTTACATCTGTTATCCCTGTATGGTTGACATTGTGATATATAGTAGGGCCACCATATAAGAAATAAGCAAAACCACCTCCACATTGCTCATACATTTACAACCACCTCTATGAGTTACAAACACACACACACACACACACACACACACACACACACACACACACACACCCCTATCATGTCTGGGAGTAGAATCCCTACCTAACTAGTTCATTACACTACAGCACTACACAGTTATAGAAAATGCCATGGACGTTACTGGAGTACTACTTCCCCAAAGGTGTATTTCACAATGAATGACATCAGCAGGATTACCAAAGTAGGGCATTTCAACTGTACTGCGAGTTACTAGCCTAAAATGCATTGTTTCCTACACAGACAGTGAGACACACACAAAACACCCAAAACTGAATTGTGTGGGTATAGAACCCCTGATGGAGGTCTATATCACACTACAGTATGGAGCTGTTATAGTACACACCACGGAGATTTTTAGTGAAGTACTTTCCCAAAGGTGTATTTTGCAATGAATGGCATCAGCAGGATTACCAAAGTAGGGCATTTCAACTGTATTGCGAGTGACTAGCCTAAAATGCATTGCTCCCTACACAGACAGTGAGACACACACACAACATCCACAACTGTCATGTGTGGGTATAGAACCCCTGACTGAGATCTATATCACACTGCACCATGGAGCTATTATAGGACACACCACAGGGATTACTAGAGAATGTGTTTCCCCAAAAGTGTATTTCACAATGAATGAAATTAGCAGGATTGCTAAAGTAGGACATTTGAAATGTACTGTGAGTGACTAGCATATAATGCATCGCTCTATACACAGGCATTGAAACACACACAAAACATCCAAAACTGCCATGGGTGGAGATGGAACCCTACCACAGTTCTAAATCACACTACAGCAGTTCGCAGTTACAGGATGCGCTACAAAGATTACTGAGCTACACCCTTCCCAGGGGTGTATTTCTAGGTGGGTGACATCAGCAGCCTTGCCAAAGATGAGTATATGAATTGTAAGGAGTGTGAGTACCCTAAAAGGCATGATTTTCTACTCAGTCAGAGACAGACACACTGGTACCAGGTCTGGGGTTAGAACAACCACCTAAATACTTTATTACACTACAATAGTACACAGTTACAGGACGCACTACAGGGATTACTGGACTACACCCTTCCCAGAGGTGCATTTCTAGGTGACTGACATCAGCAGCCTTGCCAAAGTTGAGTATATGAATTGTACAGAGTGTGAGTAGCCTAAAAAGCATTTCTCTACACAGTCAGACACCCACACAACCACACACTCACACAGTTGCCAAATCTCGGGTTAGAACAGCTACCTAACTAGTTTATCACACTACAGCAGTACACAGTTATGGGATGAACCATGGAGATTACTTAGCTTCAGCTCTCACAAAGGTGTATTTCACATTGCATGACCTCAGCAGGCTTGTCATAGTACTGCTATGAGGAGGGTGGTGTGTGCATGGGCCATAACCCATTCATGTAAGGGTTGACATGCCACATGTGGGCACACACGGGGTCATATGTCACAGGTATGTGTATACAGCTACTAGATGACTACTTCCTTGTACAGTCATGTTGCACAGCTGGCACATGCACCACATAGTCTGTCATGCTGACAGATACTGGTGGCTAGTATCTGCAATGAGTGACATCTGCACCTCATGTGTTTGAGGCCCTTTGGCTTTGTGCTGGGTGGGACAGGCCCAGATGGCTCCTTGTCATGGTCACCCTCTTCCACACATCTATGTCCATCTACCTTTGGCTTATTATAGTGTGTTGTCCTTGCATATATGTCTGTATTCCTATTCACTGTGTGTGCAAGGCAGGAGTGGTGCATATTGACATGTGTCTGAACTAAGAACTGTGACTGCCAGATATGTCTGGCCCACTGGTGTTTGCAAACATGGCCTTCATGTATTTAAGTGTGTGAGCATGCCCAGTATGACCTTTCAGTATGTTGTTGACTGACATTGCCTTCAGTCCTCTAAGTGTGTGAGCATGTCCAGTATGGCTGTCTGTATTGCATGTGTGGATCAAGTCCAGGTAGTTTGTACTGCAGTGCTGACCTTTGTGTTGTACACCGACAGGTAGCATGCTGTGTTTGCAGGGTATCCATTGGTCATTTGTCATTGACTGTTGCTACATTTCTGCATAGTGGGGGGGGGGGGTCCACCTGACTGTTTCTACATTTCTACACAGGCTTGGAGTGGGGCCACACCTGACTGTTATGATTTTTCTATGTAGGATGAGGGGGGCACACCTGCCTATTTCTACCATTTCTACACAGGATTGGGGGGACACATCTGACTGTTACTATATTTCTATGTAGGAAGGGGGAAGGGCACACCTGACTATTTCTACATTTTTACACAGAAGGGGGGGGGGCACATCTGACTGTTATTGTAAGGGTACGTAGGTTGGAGGGCACACCTGACACTTGTACACAGTTGCTTGGACTCTACTGGTATATCGGGTACTCCATTTCAGACTGTAGTGTTACCTATCATGCTGGCTAGAGGCATACCAGTGTACTACAGATATTAGCTTTAATTACCTACATAGTAGGTTCTGACTTCCTAGCCTTCACAACTGACATTCAACTGCCTGGCCTGCTGTAGTCTGTCTGTGTAGGCCTGGGGGGGAGGTTACCCATAGGGATCATTCAAAGGACATAGTACAGCATTTGTTTGTGTTTGTCTACACCTGTCTTGCTGGCTGTAGCTGTTGTTGGGTATGTAACCCCCCCGACTGGCATGTGTGAGTCACTTACCTTGTGGGTGTCCCAGTATTGAGGGTGGTGCTGCAGGGCTGCCTATGTCGGATGCACATATTACACTCCCTATACATGGTTGAGCACAGGTAGTGTCATGCCTGGCATCCCTTTTACTGTATGTGCGAGTCAGAGAGAGAGATGTCATTCCCTGGATCCCTACTTTGTTTGTGCATGTGCTATGCGTTGCCTCTTTGCCAAGGTCAGTGCATACTGGGTACACCTCCTCCTGCCTACTGGGGCAGGCTCAGGTTGTTCCTCCTCCGAGTCACTCTGTGGCTGTGTGGGCCTTGGCAATGGTGGGGGGCTGTGTGGCCCTGCCCCATGCTTTGTTGCTGCAGCTGTTTCCGCAGGATCATATTGTGTAGCATGGCACATACAAGGACAATTTAGGTACATGTAGTTGGTGAGTACTGCAAGGCTCCACCAGATGTGTCCAGGCACTGGAACCATGACGTTTGAATCCCAAACACACGCTCTATTATGATTCTTGTTTGTGTGTGTGCCTCATTATGGAGTTCTTGTTCGGGTGTATGTGCATTTCTGATGGGTGTTATCAGCCATGGCTCCAGTGCATATACAGCATCCCCCACTAGGTGACCATGTGGGATGTCCCCATTGGCAAATCTCTGGTACAGCTGTGTCAAATGCCAGATATGGGAATCGTGATAGTTTACAGGGCAGCCAGCACACACATTCATTATTATGCCCTGGGCATCGCACATGACCTGGCAGTTGATGGAGGGGAAGGCCTTGGGGTTGATGTAGACCCTACCCCACTCACCAGGTGGTGCTTTGATGAGTATGTGCATTCAGTCTATTGCACCCACTACCTCAGAGTTTTCTGCTATTTGGTGGAAGAAATGCATATTGCTGGCCAAAGCCTCACGGGTGTTGGTGAAGTATACATGCTCACCGACATGTGCTGACATGGCATCCAGGAACTGGTGGAGTACCCTGGATGCTGATGCCTGTGAAATCCCCATCATATCCCCAGTTGGTCTTTGGAAGGTACCTGTAGCTAGTATTCTTAGGCCTACACATACCTAGGTATCCACTGGGATGGGTTCCCCTCTGTTAGTTCTGTGTGTCAGGTGTGGCTGGCACAGCTCAACAATTTGTTGTAGGGGGTCTCTGTCCATCCTATAGCGCTCCACTATCCCCAGCTCATGTAGCCCTTGGTAGGTTACCCTGCATCTGTACACTCTTCTCCATCTTCTCACTGTCAGTTGCTCAGCAGCATTCACATCCTCACCACCCTCAGCCTCTTGTACATGCTGGTTTATGATAGCAAAAGCAGCCCCTAACATTTTTTCTCTTGCTTTCGATTTGTACAATTTCCCCATTCGTATACACCGGTGGTGCAGAGTTTTTGGGAAAAAACAAGGGGAAAAGTGTTTGCATAGTTTATAGTGGTGTGCTTGGCTGGGCTGGTCTGCTGCCTGTGTAATTGGCTGATTCTGATAAATTTCACCTGTCAGCTAAGCTAGTTCTCCTTGATTACCTTCCCACTGCTGTTTTCCCTTCCCATTGCCTTCCTGTTTAAGCCTGGGGGTGCGCCGTGCAAACAGAGTGCTCAAATATACACACTGCTGCTATTTCCTGTTTTAACTTTTTTTTTTCTTCCTGTAAAACCGGTGTGCACACCCACTTACACTTTGTAAAGAGTGCTAGGCAGGTTTAGACACACCCACTAGCTTAGCTGTGCTAAGCTAGGAGCAATCCAGGACCACAGGACTCCAATCCACTTACAGTATCCCTGACAAAACCACCCATGATATCACCTATATCCTAGTTTTGCACCCAGGTATTCATACTCTTACACTCTTGGGACCTGTCTAACACCCTGGGGAAAACTGGGATTCACTATCCTTCCCCTCATTTGCATTGGATTGTCTTCCAATGTATAGTTACATGTCTCACACTGAGCCTCCCCACTTTTACTCACTAGCAAGGTTGTCTTCTGCCTGCCATTGACTTGCATGGCAGAATACTGATTTTAGTTAGAATGCTTATTTTAGGTTTATTTTATTATTTCCCCCAATCCCGTTTGCGCGCCGCTGCCCTATGCTTAAACAGCCGAGATCAGCAAAAAAAAAATAAAACTTTATTTATTTATTTTTTTTTAACCATTTGCAATGCCAATGGCCTTATAATTGGCCATTGGCATGCTTACTACATGATATGCTTTATTTGGAGCTGTCATAGCTCTGTTTTAGAATTTGCAGAAATGTACTCGGTTACTAACCAAGTACATTTCTGCAGATTGCACTGGTGTTGCACGGACTATTGCAAGCTTCCTGGATTGCAAAATCACCTCATTTGCATGGATTTCTCCTGCAAATTAGGTGATTTGCATACCAGGGCTTAGTCAGTGCAAGATTAGTGTTGGAGGTCTCGTGCATGCCCCTGCCGGCTGTTCCTGGATCGCACGGTAGACATATTGCCTGCATGAGCTACTGCACTAATCTTGCACTCCGTGCAAGCTTTTGAAAATCCGGGGATATGTCTAAATAAACTTTTATTATCACTCCTTTTAACTAATGTCATGCAAATGCTCATAAAAGTACTTTCTTAAGGGGTCGATAGTTTATCCTACCAAAAATACTAGACAAGATGTACTCTCTGCAATGTTCACTACTCCAGCAGAATGTCAAGAAAAAAAAACCTTTCTGCTGAATCTCTATTTTATAATTCACATGTCTTGTATCAGTTATTTACCATATATGCTGTCATGTTGTTTACAACTCCCGCGTTTGAAAGCGCCATTTTGTTTAAGTCTGTTGCTGCCATTATTGCTCTCTAATATATGTTTAATGTTAGAACTCATGTTATACACAAAACAAGGGTGGGCACCTAAAACGTTTCTTTTTTATTAACCCTTCTTATAAGAAAATATTCCATTGACAGCCAAATATATGTGTAATCTCCTTTTCTTCATGGAAGAATGCAACCACAATAGAATATGTTAAATTCTGAGTCTCCACTTAGACCCATCTGGATGGCAAAGTCCCCTTCTGAATTAGTCCACTCAGTAAGGTTGGACAGAGGGTACCCCTGGAGTTTATAGTAGTTGATGCTGTCTGTTCTATTGTTTTATTTGGATAGCATCTCTGTAAAAATACATCCTTCAAAAAGCTAATTTAATTCAAAAATATATTATCATCAATTGTCAACCTTAATGTACAAATAATTTGACCCTTCATGATACCCAATTTCTGATGAAATGGTGGTAGTTAGAAAATATGAGTTTGCTGTATATTTTTGACATAAATTACCCCTGTTACAATCTTTATACAGAGCTACATCTAAATAATCCATAGATTCACTAGGTGTCTTATTAGTGAATCTTAAAAAAGAAGTGGTTTTATTAATGTAGTAAAGAAACTCATGAAGTCCAGTACTACTGACACTTTATTCCATAAGTAAAAAACCTCAAACACAGTATTTGATTCCTAAGGTACCAAAGTGATATACTTAGAAATAATGGTAGCTGATGCACGTATAGCCTCTCCATTGCTTTGATGGTAATATTCACCATCAAAAAATAAATATTTGCTTAGCAATGCTACCTCCATAAGTTCTTTCATAGGTTCATAGGTAAGTACTAGGCTATCTGCCTCTGGGCATATGTAAGCCTAGCCAGATTGTGTTGGCTTTTGCCGCCCCCTTAAATTAGTTCCCTGTGCCTCTGTCCAGCAGAGCCATTAGTTCCCTGTGCCTCTGTCCAGCAGAGCCACTGCAGTGATCCCCAGGGTAAATTTTCTGTTTCCCATCCACTCGTCAATGTTTTTCTTGAAGAGTGTTAGTGAGGTGCTTTGCCTAATGTAGATTGGAATCCTGTTCCAATGCATGTGGAGTCTCTGGGACAGGAATCTATCCCTCCAGCAAGTCCTATTTATTGTTATGGTGAGGTTTAGATCCCTAGAGCATGTGGCTCTCGGGGATCTGTTTTTTTTTAGGTGGAGCATGTCCATCAATTGTGGTTTGGACATGGCCTTTTATGTCAGGCAGAGATCACCTCTGAGTAGGTGCTATGCAACTGAGTACAGCTGGAGTTTCTTCAGTCGGGTTGCATAGGGCATCTGTTTGAGGCCAGTAATCGTCTTGGTGAGGTACTTCTGTGGTTTTTCCAGCTGTTGCAGGTGTCTTGTAAGGTAAATCCCAAATGGGGCATTGTACTCTATGATGGGTCTGATGATTGATGAGTAGAGGGGCACAATAACCTCTTTTGTTCTAGATGCAAACTCTTTTGTGATTAGGCGGGCTACATAGAAGGATTTTCTAACCACCTTGGTAATATAATTATCAAAGGAGAGATTACTATCTACTTGGGTCCCCAGATCCCTTATTTCATTTTCTGTATTTAGGGGACTACCACGTATGTGGTAGTTTACGGGTACTTTGTTTTTTTCCAAAGGGGATGACTATGCACTTTTTGGCATTTAGCTTGAGGCCATGAGTTTGACACCAGGTATCTGTCTCAGTGAGACCCTACTGGAGGATGTCTGTACCAGCCGGAGAGTCAATCATGACCCCCAGTTTGCAGTCGTCTGCGGACTTGGTCAGCCATAGTCCTCCTGTGTTTACCTGTACCTCTGAGAAGTATATACAGAACAGTAGGGATCCCAGGACTGAGCCCTGGGGAACGCCACTTGTAACCAGTTTAGAGTCGGACCTAGAGCCTGCAACTCTCACAGTGTGGGTTCTATCCATGAGCCAACTGGCAACCCATCTTGTGATGTAGAGGTTTATGTTCAGGCTGGTGAGCTTGTCTATAATACCAGAATGGTGTCAAAAACCTTTGTGAATGCTAGGTAGGCTGTGTGGACCTTTTTTCCCTCATCTAAAGCCTTGGTAACTGTCTCAAAGAAGTCCACCAGGTTTAGGAGGCATGATCTGCCCTTAACAAAGTCAAACTGGGTAGGGTCCAATGTTTGGAGGTTCCCAATGTCTCCGTTAATGAGTTCCATGATGATGCGCTCCATAGCCTTGCAGACCAGGCTAGTTAGGCTTATAGGGCGATTGTTCCCAGGGTACGTTGGGGCTCCACCTTTGTGGAGAGGGATAACTGTTGCTGTGCGCCACTCTATGGGTACATAGCCTGTAGAGAAGCTGAGTTTGAACAGTGTGTTTAGGTGAGGGATTAGTTCATTTTGGAGTTCATGTAAGACACAGCCTGCGACACCATCCAGTCCCATTGAAGCTGTGTTTTTGGCTTTGGATAGGGCTGTTTTAACCTGTGTGTCAGTGATTACCGAGGCTCAACATTCTTCTGGTATGGTCATGGGCCCTTTAGGGGGTGAGAGGGGAGTGAAGTTTGCACTAAACCTGTTTGCCAGAATGTTAGCAATATCAGTCAATTCAGTGTATTTTGTGCCATTATGCACTAACTCAGAGCAGATCTGAGTTTCCACTTAGGTTCTTGACATAGCTAAAGAATGCTTTGTGGTTATCTTTGGAGTCCTTGGCAATTTTTCTTTCAAAGCTAGCCTTGGATGATTTTATGAGGGAGCGTAGTTTCTTGCTGATACTTATCAGGGATGTCTTTCCTTCTTGGGATTGTACTCTTTTCTGTACTAGTTTCCTCCTTCTATTGTATAACTTGTTTATGGCAGGGGTCCACCAGACTGGTTTCCTTTTCTTGGAGGAGTGAATCTTGGTTTTGTTTGGGATAGCATGATCCATGCATTCTTGCAGGTGCTCATAGAGTGCCTTTGTAAGGGATTCAGCAGCTTGGACAGCGTTATCCTTTAGCATGGGGGCTGTGAACCTTTCCACCTTGGTCTTAAGTAACGTGAAGTTTACTGGTAAAAAATCTATATTACTTAATTCTTTATAGCCAATTATCATATCATGAAACCAGTCAAGTCCTTGTTTGTGTGGAATGCAAATAAAATGACCCTGTACATCTGCTTTAATAAAAAGTACATTTGGAACAAAAGCAACATTGTTTGTGGCTTTCTAAAGATCCCATGAATCCTTTAAAATGTACTTAAATTGACTTTAAAAGTTTTTAACTTTACATTGATAACAATGGGTAATGGTTCTATCTTGGAACCATTAGCAATGACTATCAGGCACACAGGAGGATTCTACCAATCTTTGTGTAATTTGGGGATGCTGAAAATTCTTGGTATAATGCAGTTATTACCATTAAAATATCATACAATTTCTGATCAATGCATTTCTCCATTAACAAATCCTGTTTACATTGATAACAATGGGTAATGGTTCTATCTTGGAACCATTAGCAATGACTATCAGGCACACAGGAGGATTCTACCAATCTTTGTGTAATTTGGGGATGCTGAAAATTCTTGGTATAATGCAGTTATTACCATTAAAATATCATACAATTTCTGATCAATGCATTTCTCCATTAACAAATCCTGTTACATCCTCTCCATCTTAAAATAGGAAAGGTGAACCTCATTTCAAGGCTAGTTCATAAAAAGTGTCTGGTAACAATTGTAGCACTTTATTAGTATAACCAATATAGCCTATTAAGACCAGCACTCTCCCGTTGTCAGCCTTCATTACTCTCACATTCTTATTGTTCTTTCAGAACAATTCTTTCATCTGGTGTCAAATTATAAAACCCCTTAATGTTGTTAGACTTATCTAACTTTATAAAATCTGCCTTGCATAATTTTTCAAACAGATATCACAGGGTGTAGGGGTTAAGTATAAATACTTCTTCCTGACAGCTCATCAGAATTAATGGTACCACCTGTATAAAGATTGTCAGCCAAATTCAGCTTCCATGTAAAAAGCTTGAAATAAATAAAGCTTTGCTCCAAATCAAATAGTTTCAATGGTATACAGGAAAAAAAAAAACGTTTCTAAATAAACCCAAATCAGTAACATTAGTAAATATTAAAATTAAATACTTTAAGTGATCCAATATCTGACTTGAAAACAGTCAACTTTTCAAAGTCATTTCTGTTTTTGGTAAAAATTCATCAAATATTTCAAAATATAGTGGAAATGGTCATTTCTGTTCTTTTGAACATATTGTATTTGTTGTTTCTTTTGTTTTTTTGCTAAAGTTCTGGAACTCTGAGGGATAGCCTGATCTAAAGAGGCATCAGAATGTGTCACATTGGGCATGGCATCAACTAAAATTCAAAGTTTCTCGTGACAACTCAAGCACTTTCACTTTAGCACTTGGAAAAGAATAAACATTTCCATCTTTGTAATTTTTCCTTATGCCTGAATAGCCTTATTTCTTTACAAGCCTGTATAGTGTCACATTGTTTATCAATCCTGGTAAAACTATCATTATATTTAAATTTGTTGAATTCAAGAAGTAAATCTGAATGAATGTGTGTATCCAACAAGTTTATTTCCACTAATAACCTATCCATCTTGTAAGTATTGGCCCTTACCATTAAATGCATCACTTCTAACCCAGTTCTATCAAACAAATCAAACAATTCATGTTCCAGATCATTCTAATCATTAAAGGCATTTGGCGTATTTAAACATCCACAACCCCTTTGGGACTCACTTTCATTTAAGAGACGCAGTCCACTACACTGCCTACAATTTGTTTAGTTATTGACCTTGCCCTGGCTCTGGTTACATATAAAGCACCAGAAATACATGTAGGTAAAATGTGGCTCTCCTACACATATACAACACCATTGAGTGGCATCCACACATCTTAAACAGTCTTCTTTCCCTTTCCATGGCCCATGAAGCAGAAACAGAGAGTGTGTACAAGTAACATACTGACATAACACTAAACAGTTACTCAAGTTGAAGCCAACCATTTGTATATTGAAAGCTTGCAGCTATAGTTTGCCATTGTATGTTTTGTCCTGTGGTGTCAATTATCTTCTAAAGTCCCATAGTTCAAAACCAGTGGTATGTGTGTTGGATGCTTTTAGAGTCTTTTTGAATGTACGCTGCTGCAGAATTGTAAATGTAACTCAACATGTTAGGACATTGCCTTTAGTTTACCAAGAACAATCTACAGCTAAAGAAAATAATCTTGATAAATTAGAAAGAAAATAGTGAACAACTTTGCAGAGAAGCCTGCTTTTCCCTGCTGCTTTATAATTGTATTTATTACTGAGCCTTCAGTGTTGGTGTGGTTGGTCTATATCAACAGCAAATATTGAACTGTTTGAGTTGAGTTATTGCCCACTGGCATACAAAAGCAAGAGTAACTGAAGTGTTGTGTTTTAATGTTATGGCACTTCTTTCTAATCGGAATCCTACTTCATTTTCAGCAAGAAATAATTGCATCAAGCTTTTGAGTCTCAGAATAGCTAAAGTACAGGTGCTTGCATCCTCTTTCTTTAATTTATAGAATATATGGGGACAGTTTGTTAATATAAGATCTGGTCTGCATTCTGCATGATAGAATAAAACTAATACACCTGACTCACTACAAAAAAGTGAGATAATAAATACTGAGTGTCTTGTAAACAGAAAAAAAGGTCGAACAAGTGTTATCTGTAACTGCAGTATAATATAATTCTTGGTTACTTCAGAGAGAACTATTTAGGTATCTGGGGACTCATTGACAAGATGGAAGAAAATGCTTTTGAAAAAGAAAAATAAACTGAACTATTAACAAAATTACTCCTCAGATGATCATATAGTAAATAAATGATGAAACAAAGCCACACAGATATATAAATGAACACATTATGAAGAAAAGTATTTTAACTTCACAAGATATGCGCACTGTACTGAAAACCTTTGCAGGAGACATTATTTACATAAAAATCATTAAGTAAGCAGTATTGGTGTTCCAGAAGATGCTTGCCAATAGCAGCACATAACATCATTTCACAAAAGAAACATGAGCATCCATTTCAAAACTTTAAAGTAAAATCAATGCAAAAGGCATAACTATGACAGGTAATCAATATTCAATGGCAGACAGCTGTGCCCTTTGGGTAGAAATCATCTGATTAAAAAATAGACAGTTGGTTAGAAGATGTTTGTTGTAGCTAACATAGACTAAACCTGCTGAGGTTGCTGTTTACTGCATATTTCGCCTTTAAACATTCAGGAAAGCAGAATCACAGCAGACCTCCAAAAGTTACTTTTTCCCTGACATTGTACCTTCCCTAGCTACAACAGCCAGATTTCAATAAAACAGAATGTTATTGAGAACTGTAATGCCTTAATTAAAATAATGTAAGAAGAAAAAGGAGTAAAATGTATCATATTCAGACCCACAAAGAAAATAAAACAGGAAAAAGTTTCAAATATAAGATGCCACCTGAATGAGTCCCCTCTGTGATATCCTTTTTTAACTATATCTCAAGCACGCATGAAAAACTTCTTTCTTGCTGGCTAAGACAAACTCACACAGTAATAAAGTCTGTCAAGTCCATATCTATCAACCTTTCAGTGGAAGAAATCTGGACAAAGCCTAAACTAATTGGGGGGACAAAGGCCCAAAATTGGTACAGATTTTAAATATTGCTCTTATAAACTTAGAAAGTTGCTAGAATAACAGGATTTATGTGAACATACATTTTCAGAAGGATACAAAGTCTGAAACTCAAATGTATATCATTAATTACTGACTTCATTCCTCAGTGATTTGCCAGAAAATCACTTTTTCTAACCAAAATGTGAGCCCAAACATTTGGACATTCTATGTAAATCTGTACAGTTGAGAGGTATGGCATACAAGGTCTATGTAGGTAAACTATATAAATACCTAGCTAGTCCTATGCACAATACATTTGTATAAATATCACTGTTTCTCACAACATCACATTTACATGGGCTACAAAGATCACTGAACTCACATAATATGTTAATTTTGTTTCATACTCAATAATATGAAGATTCTGCTTAACCAATAGCTTAATGTTCCCAATCCCTTCACGTGACCTGCTGCATGTCCTTCTCACTTTACTTTGAAATTTGTTACCTTTGCAGTATCTCAGCCCACACAAGGAAGACTGCTTTATAAAAACATCAGTTGTTACTGTGAAAATATGTACTTACGTTTACATATACATTTCAGAACTGCCAAATCATAACCTTTAGACTGAATTTTCTTGTCACACATCGCAAATTTCAAAAGATGTCTCCTGTTTAATATAGTTTCAAGGTGTGCAGGTTACATAGACTCTGAGTCTACTTGAGGCCTTCAAAGAGTCTTCTCCATTATGTAATTGGATCAAACACCCTATGACCCATCCAGTTATCCAAGTCCCTTTTCAGGATTGTAAGTTCTGTGTCCTCAATGATAATGGTAGTGAGTTCCACCAAATAAACACTTTGTTATCTAAGTATTATTCAAAATGCTGGTTCTAGCTTTTGAAACCTCCACAAGGTTGTTGCTATTTCCTGAGTATGACAATCTAGTTAAAATGTTAATCCCAACAGTGGCATGTAATAAATTGTTATATTTATATTTTAAGATTAAGTCCACTCTAACTGATTTCTAGTTTATAGTGAATAAGGAAAATGTTCCAGTCTTTCCTTGTACTTCATTTTCCTTGCATTATACATGTATTGCTTAAAACTTCTCTGTATTTCTTCTAATTTGTTGATCAGTGAATAGATATGAATACTAAATGTAGCTCCATATTCAACAATCATTCTAATAGCTGATTTGATTTAGGTATTAGTATGGTTAAGATTCCTGTTACAGAAGGTTTTCAACATAAGTTTAAATTCAGATAACCATTTCCTGACCACTTATGAATACTGAGCCTCAAAGGAGAACTTAGTTTCGGGTCTATATTAGATCAGCAAATGCTTAAACAAGCGAACGCTGATTGATCGACCTTATTTAAGCGAATGTTAAAAATATCGAAGCAACAGAAACTTGAATTTTTTCCTAGGGAAAGAATTTGGTTGTCCATTTTTGTTGCTTCAGTATTTTCAGTGTTGTGGTGGAAAGTTACGGGTCGGATTCAGGTAAGTGTGTGATTGTGTGGATGTGAGTGTTAGGGTGGGTTAGGTGAGTTAGGGTTAGGGCTCGGCTTAGGTATGTGTGCGATTGTGTGGATATGAGGGTTAGGGTGGGTTTAGGTGAGTTAGGGTTAGGGAGTGAGTGAGGTGAGTGTGCGATAGTGACGGACCTTAGGGTTAGGGTTTGGGTTAATGTAAGTGGATAGTTAGTGGTGTGTGCATAGTTTAGTGTAGGGTTAGGTGTCAGATTTTAGGTGTATGTGTGTGGATTTCTGTTTGTTTGGTGTGCTTGTGTTGTGTGTATGTGTTTTGGATCAGTGATTTTTTTCCCTAGGAAAAAAAATCGCTGATCTAACAGTTTGAGATTGTAAGCTTTCACTTGCATAAGGTTGATCAATCAGCGTTCGCTTTTTTAAGCGTTCGCTGATCTAATATAGATCCTTATTTTCTACAATATGTCCCAGATCTCCTTTTGGTTAACATTTTCCAAAATTGTGTTATTAAGTATGGATATTCTTGTTTTTCCTACCAAAATGAACGACTTTAGATATTATAGCATTAAATTCCATAGGGCTAATCTCAGACTAGACAGCTGCATATTTAACAATTTTTGAAAGTTAAGCTGGTTATGCACATTAATTATGACAGAGTCCACTTCCATGTCAACAGCAAATTTGCCAAATCCTATTCTGCTAGATAGAGGAGTGCCAGACATGAAGGCAATATACAAAATAGATCCAAGTATGGACCTGCAAGGAACTCCTGATGTAATACTTATGAATTCAGAATGACATTTCCCAATTCACACATAGCATTTTCTAATACACTTATCTGTATATAATTTTACTTGATGCCTAACCAGTAGCCTGAAAATTTTACCATTTACAACCACCAAAAAAGCCTTTGCTAGGTCCAAATATATTACATTAACAGGAATATGAATACAAAGCCTCCCAAATATATTGGTAGAAATTAAGCAGGTTGGTAAGATATAAGCAGTACAGTGAAACCATGTTGGTGTATATCAGTTCTGACTGATCATTTCTTAATAGAAATTCCTTTATATCTCTGTCAAAAAAACATGTCCAATATACACATAAGGTTTATTTATCTATCCATAGTTATTTAAAGAGGCTGTGTTAACGCCACCCCCCCCCCCATGACAAGGCATAGGATATCAAGCAAGCAGAAATTCTTTCAATAATCTTAGCCAAAACATATCTATTGAGACAATCAGGCCTGGAAGCTACTGTGGGCTTGCTAATTCTCAATAATTTATCTAGGATGGTGGCTGTTATCTCAAAACATTGCTCACTTTCCTTGAAACTTCATTTTGCCCAGTTTCAACACAGCTGGGCAAATAGTAAATTTATCCAAAAATAATTTAAGGATTGGCTCTATAACTAAAGTGTCATTTAATGGGGTGTTTATGCATCCATGAATTTCATTTCTGAATTGTTTTATATATTTGAAAAAAAGATTTTGTACTATCGGTGATATAAACTGCAAACTTTTTCCTGTATAAAATATGAGTTGAGCTTATGAGTTTCCTTGATGCTTTGTTTAGTCTTTTAATTACAGAATTTCTATCAGGGGCATGCTGATCTTTCACATTACAGATTTTTCAACCTCTTTTCTTTGCAGCCTCAGTAGCACGACAACTGCTCAATACAGAGTTCTTCACAAAATGCATCTTGCTAGTTTTTCATAGATGCAGCATTGCCATGGTCTATAATATTACATAAGGAGAGAAGAGGACAGAGCCCTCTAGAGAGGAGGTGCATGAGCTTTGCACATACATGGAACTGTGTTTTAAGAGATTTAATGAGGGCATTTTTGCTTTGTGCAGCTTTAATTTGCTTTTGAAGAGTTGCATTCATTTATATTCCTCCAGTCTGATATCTTAATCTTGTAACATACTTTTGCTCAACCACCCACTGTATCAGCATAGAGGAAAGATAATAACCACCCACTATATCAGCATGGAGAAAAGACAATCTGTTCATTTCTTGATGATTATCTACTTAATAGCTTATGTAAGGATACTGCTGCTGGGAACTCCGAAGTACAAAGGAGCCAAATTATACCAAGTGAAGAAAAACAACTTTCATAAGCCAGACAACTGAATCAGTTTGTTGAAGGCACGTGCAGACTTTCATTTATTATTCTTTTTATTTCTTGTTTTGGATTGCACTTAATGCATATTTCTTATAATCATTAGTTCTGATAGGGTTAATCTGATAAAATGAGGATGAAAACTAGTATTACATTCCTTAAAGTTATACGTTTATTTATGTTCTTTCCTGTTACTATTGTTGTTTGCAGTGTTGTGTATCATACCTTGCTGATGTTCTTCGTCTTCCATTGCTGCAGTCCTTACTATTGGGTATAGTCATCCAGTCGTCCGGATACCAGAGTATAAGGCTGGCGCGTCGTCAGGGGCGGACGAGACTGGTCGTCATATACGTCAGGGTACCGCGCATGACGATCCGTCATATCCTTTTTTGCCGCGCTGTCCGATGCAGAAGCAATTTTGCGAGTGCAGGTTGGCGTTTGAAATATTTCGAAACCGGAGTTTCAGACCGAATCAGAGTTGGCTAAGTACCCGTTGGGAAACATTTTGTTTTTTCTTGCCTCAGTATTTAACCGGATGTCAGAAAAGTGAATAACTGTATTTCTTGTGGGAAACAAATACCTCATAGGGATTACCATACATTGTGTATACCTTGTTTAGGGCCTGAGCACGACGTTGTTGGTTGCCGCTCTTGTGCTAGGTTTAACAAACGCACTATTAAGAGGAGGTTAGACTGTGCCAAATTAGTGTTTGGGAAGCGTTGCAATAAAATGCCGTCGGATGCTCCGCCCGCCCAAGAAGCGAGGGACAAAACAGCGAAGCCTAGGGTTGATGAACCGGCAGTCCCAGACGTCGGTTCTTTAGATGGCTCAGTGGAGCCAGAGGTTTTGCCAGGAGTTTCTATAGAGTCTCAGGCAGACACTTTGCTGTTACAGGATGTACCTCTCAGGAGGCAGGCCAGGCTGAGGGGCTTCTCAGGTAACTATTCTTCCCTCTCTTCCCAAAGTAGTTAGAGCCTCTTCTGTTGCCAAAACTTCTTTTTAGAGGTAGGCTTCTCAGCTTCAGTAGGGGCTTCTCCTAGCCTTTCGGGTTCTGTACCTATGAAACATATGCTTAAAATGGCAGAAGATTTGATTACTATGATTAGAGGTTCTATGGGCCCTCCTGATAAGAGGCCTAGAGGAACCAGAGTTTGACAGTTTTGAACAGGGTTCAGGGGCTTCTGAATCTTCTGCGGAAGATTTGCAGGAGTATCCTCATTATTCTGATTCTGATATGGATGATGCCACTCCTTTGGCTTCTCCTCCTGAGGATTTTCATTTTCAGAGACTCTGCATTCCATGAGGGAGCACTTTAAATGGGAAGGCCAGGATTACTCTGATTCCAGGAAGAGGCTTAGGGAATTCTTGTTTTACCCCAGCATAGGCCCTTAGCTATACCGCCTGTGTTGAATGTGGTGGAAGATGTTTTTGCAGAGGCTTCCTGGACCCTGATTCTTTGCCTCCTGCTCCTGTTAAACCTGATAGGTACTATAGGGTGCCCGCAGCTCATAAATATTTGTTTAAGAGTCCTAGGGCGGACCCAGAAACTGTTTCTCAGGGGCCTAAAGGTGTTAAGGCCTCTGTGGTAAGAATCCTATTCCCACTGACAAAGAGGCAAGCGCATTAGATAGGTGGGGAAAGTGTATACTTCTTCCACTCTAGCCATGAGAGCGTTAAATTGTCAGTTTCATGCTGAAATATCAAAATTATCTCCTTTCACAATTGAAATCTAAGGTGGATGCTTTGGCGGAAGGTATTGATTGTAAAGACTTGCTGGATTTAGTTTATGTGTCTGAACAAGTGGGCAAGCATTCTTTGCAATGTGGTTTTGATGCTGTGCAGGCCTCCTCGAGGGTGGCTGCCACTAGTTCTGTTCTTCGCAGGCATGCCTGGTTGAGGATCAAAATTTGGCTGAGCATGTTAAGACAAGGCTTTTGGATGTTCCTTTACAGTCTGATGTGTTGTTTGGTTCACCTGTGGAAGCAGTTTTGAAGAAAATGGAGGACTAAGCTAAGTCTATGCAAACTGTTAAAGCTTTTTGCAGGTACAGCCACGAAGTTTAGTAGAAATTGGCCTGCTAAGGGGTGGACATATCCTGCTTATGATTCCCAGTCTAGGGGTAGGTCTAGACGTGGTAGGGGCAAGGTTCTTTTAGGCCTAGAACAGGAGTTCACCTGCTCAGACTTCTGGTGAGGGCAGGGTCAGTCCTTTCGTAAACAGACCCAATGACCTGCCTTTTCAGCTGCCAGTAGATTCTCGTCTGGCAGCTCCTTTTGAAGGACACCTGTCTCTTTTTCAAAGGAATTTGGGATTTAATTACTCAAGACAGATGGGTGTTGGACATCATTCTACCAGTCCCTGTGTCAAAGGGCCTAGGATTTTATTCTCGATGTTCCTAGTACCAGAGAAGGGAACACGTGGAGACTGCTTTTGGATTTATCTCTCCTCAAGACTTATCTGGACATTCCCAAGTTCGAGATGTTGACGTTACAACAGCTTTTACCCGGGCTGGGCAAAGATCACTGGATGGTAACTTTCGATCTCAAGGAAGCTTACCTTCATGTGCATATCAGGCTAAGTTACAGGAAGTATCTGCAGTTTCTAGCTGGAGATTCTCATTATCAGTTCTCTGCATTGCCCTTTGGCTTATCTAGCCCAGAGTATTCAAAGGTTCTGGCTCGGTGATAGCTTACTTCAGGCTACAAGGACTTCAAATCTATCCTTATTTAGACGACTGCCTGATTCTGGCTCAAGAAACGGAAGACCTTCTACAGCATCTGGAATATCTTATAGCAGTGCTAAGATGCCTAGGGTATTCTGTGAACGAAATAAAGTCCAGTCTAGTACCCTCTCAACACATGTGCTTTCTGGGTGTGAGACTGAATACAGCAGCCCAGATGGCCTTTTTAACCCCGGACAAACGAAAGAGTCTGTCACTTTACTTCCATCAACTATCTCATCAGTCCGTGCTGACTGCAGAGACAGTCCTTCCAGCATTAGGGTTCATGGCATCTTGTATTCTGGTGCTTCCCAATGCCAAACTGCATATGAGGAAGTTACAATGGTATCTCAATAATGTATGGACACAGCACTGCCAGGATTTAGACACTGTCATTCAAATAATACCTTGCCTTCAAAGAGTATTTTTGTGGTGGGCTCAGGAATGTCACCTAAACAAAGGGACTCTCTGTGACCCGGCCAGAGGCGAGTCAGATTTTACCGACAGATGCCTCAGACATTGCTTGGGGAGCTCATCTAAATGCAAAGTGGATACAAGACAAGTGGCCTGCCAGACTACAGCATCTACATATCAACATAAAGGAGATGTTAGCAGTCCAGTTCGCATTTCTGGCTTTCAAGGAGTTACTTCTTCCAGGGCAGGTGTTGATTCTAACAGACAACACAACTGTCATGTGGTACTTCAACAAACAAGGGGAACACATTCTTCCTCTATGCAGGCATGCAATGATTTTATTGCACTTAACTCTTCAGGCAAGGTTTCTGCCAGGAGCACAGAACTCCTTCGCAGATGTGTTAAGCAGACAAATCATGGATCCCCAAGTGGAAACTGGATCTTCATGTATTTCAGAAATTGACAGTGTCATGGGGAACTCCAGACATAGATCTGTTCGCTTCTCCACTAAACCACCAGCTGCCACAGTTTTGCACAAAGGGTTTCATCACACAGCTTGGAAAGTGGATGCTCTGTCTTTCAGTTGGACAAACCTTCATCTGTATGCCTTTCCACCTCTGCCTCTTCTTTCAAAGGTACTGTTAAAGGTCAGACAGGACAGGCCAAGGATGATTTTTATAGCTCCAGATTGGCCTCGGCAACACTGGTACCCTCTACTACGGAGTCTGGTAAAGAAGCCTCCATGGCCTTAACCTTTGATTCCACATCTGTTATCCCAGCAGGACGGTCATCTGCTCAATGTCAAGCTTCACTCTCTTCCTCTGACAGCCTGGCATATTCTGTGTTGAAACACAGCAGGTCTCAACTTCCTCAACAAGTTTTAAATGTGATTATGGAAGCTAGAAGACCTAGTACAAGGAAAGTGTACGCAAAATGGAAGAGATTTTTATTTTGGAGTAAAGCAAAGAATTTGGAGATTTCTGAGCCTAATTTGAGTATGGCTCTTCAATATCTTACTGAGTTACTGGACAAGGGTCTATCCTTCTCTTCCATCAAGATTCATGCTGCAGCAATCTCAGCTCACTATGATTGTGACCCACCATTGTTTTCGCATCCCTTGTTCAAGCAGTTTCTTAGAGGGGCTAAGAATATAAGACCCGAGCTCCTACTCCTGCTTGGGATTTCAATTTTGTGTTGGAAAAACTTACTCTACAACCTTTTGAGCCTGCGGCTACTGCTGAATTGAAATATTTGTCATGGAAGACTGCTTTTTTGTTGGCTATTACTTCTGCAAGAAGGGTGTCTGAGTTGCAGGCCCTTATGGCAGTCGAGCCCTTTTTGATTTTCCATAAGGATAGGGTATCATTACGTACTAATCCTTCCTTTATGCCTAAGGTGGTTTCTAGTGTGGCTTTAAACCGAACTATTCATTTGCCTACCTTTTATGCAGGCCCCAAAATAAAGGGGAGAAGATTTTGCATACTTTAGATGTACACAGGCAATTGCGTTATTACTTAAGCAGGACTAAGGATTTTAGGCAGTCTCAGCAGTTGTTTGTTTCTTTTCCTTTGAGTTCGCAGGGCACGCCTGTGTCAAAACAAACTATTTCTAGGTGGATTGGCTTTTGCATTGCATTTTGTTATTCCCATCATGGCAAGGAGGTTCCAGCTGGGATTAGGCCTCATTCCACTAGGGCTACTGCCACTTCAACAGCATTTCTACGGGGTGGCAACTAAGGATATTTTGGAAGCAGCTACTTGGAGTTCAGTGCATACTTTCTCTAAGCATTATCACCTTCCTATCTACTCTAAGTCTAGGGCTGGTTTTGCCACAGCTGTTTTGCAAGGCATGTTGTCAGCTCCTGCTTCTTTATGATTTGCCAGCCTCCCTTACCTCTGCTTTGGGATTCTACCCAATAGTAAGGACTGCAGCAATGGAAGACGAAGAACATAGTACAGTTTTGTACCTACCATAAATGTAGATGTTCGGCGATCCCATTGCTGCAGTCCCCTCCCTCCTTCCCCTCTGTGTTTAGGGGTGGTTGTGTAGGTGATTTACCTGCTTATATTTTTGTATATATTGTTCATGTTTTGGTGCAGGTATTTTGGGCCTTGTCTTTAGGGTCTTCTGACATCTGGGGCAAGAAAAGACTGAGGATATTCATGCGCATAGTACCCTGACGTATTGGCGTCAGTCGCGCCCTGACCGACGCCAGCCTTATACTCTGGTATTCGGGCCGACTGGATGCGGACTATACCCAATAGTAAGGACTGCAGCAATGGAATCCTCGAACATCTACATTTATGGTAGGTACAAAACTGTACTTTTCCTTCCCCTGACTATACTTATGAGTTACTACAGATAAAGGTTGTAAGTAGAATAAGAACTAAAACTATACACAGTTTTTGGTGAAACTCTGGTAAATATTTTTAAGGGCATCTATCACGAATTTTAGAAATGTCACATAAAGAAAAGAGATAAACTAGGATATGGTGCTTTAGTTTTGGCAGAGTGAACCAAATAAACCTAAACCATCATCTTTAGTGTGGTGGCTGCTGGGGACCCTACCATATCAAAAAAGGGGACCTGGCACAAATAAACATAGTGCCCAAAAACGTACAAGTATTCTGGTCACTGTGCTTAGTTTGCCAGTGTTTGGTGCTATGAGTCATAGACATGCATCATAGTACTAAATACTGGTGTACAAAAGATTGTCCCTGCTTATGAATAGTATACTACTGGGCAAAATATGCAGTGGTGCACAGTGTATAGCAGAGCTTCTGATGGGGAGAGCTCGTGGCATGATAGCACTATGGGATGCAGCCAGAATCAGTGACTTATTAAGTTACAATTACCTACTGACTACTTTTAGCTACTTAATAATGTATATTATAGTTTACAAAGTAGCTACTTGTAGATATTTAATAAGGTACAAGTTGCTACTCCTGCTTTCCTTTTGCTCTGCTGTCATGCCTAAGAGCTATTCATGAAAATATTTCATACCTTGTGATAAAGCTAGGGTCATTAACCTAGTAAGTTAATGAAGGGCTCTGGTATTCCTGGAGTTTTCATTGATGGGATCGCTACAACTTCACTGTCTCAGGAGTGGAGAAGGTGCAGTTGCGGTAGCAGGACTATGTGCACCACAAGGAAATCCATTGCTAGTACATTTTTTTGCACTATGCATCTCTTTTTTTTTTTCTTAATTACTACTGGGCTGATATATTGAGCAACATATCAGTCATGGTGGGTGTATCACTGCACTGACAAGCATGTCACCATCTTATTGCATGTGGATGGACTCTTGTAAGTTACTCTTTTTGAACCAGTCAATATGCAGATTGCACTGCATGTGTGAATCACATATGACCAGGGAGAAGAAGCATTTGCTTATGTAGTCAATGAACCGATCACTATGGCTGCACAATGGGATAAGACTGTGCCCAGTGTATCAGCCTGTTGTTAAACAGCTATGAATGACAAAGGCTCCAGTGTGCTGTACCATTCCTACACCATGGCATGCAATGTTTATGAATAGACTTATGCATGCATATATTACCTAAGTCTGAGCCTAAACCGTAAGCATAACTCTGCAATACAAAAGCTACATTTAGGTTGTTAGTTATATGCCACAGCTAAGTATGAATTTTAATTTAATGATGCCTCCCTACAATGAAGTAAGTCTTTACAACTCAAATAAAGTTAACCCATGTCTAATTCCATCTCGGGTATTACCTCTATAACTGATAGACTCTGGACATGCCCAAAATAAGCGTGCAGTTTTACTATAACTTTACAATAGGAAAGCTACATTTAGGTTGTTGATTAGTTATATACCACAACTATATACCTGAAAGATTATGAACATTAACAAAATAAGCTTGCAGTTTTACTTACATTGCCCTCCAAAGAATAAGCCAAATCTGGAAGTTTGTATTACAACTAACTCCAGCCCCACCTCTTAGCTATTTTATTTGAAATTCTGTGCCAAGATAGGACATCACATAGCAGGTGCCTGTGCCATGAAGTAGAGGGATAAAATCCTGCCTACAATGCAGGTGACTAGGGATTGATTTGCAGCTGACATCTGAGGAGCTGGCAGGGGGGATAGGTGTGTCTCTCTTGAGAGGGAGCACATGCATGGAGCACATGATACAATTAAATTTACCTGCCATAGGTAGAGGATGGTGAGGTGGCTTGCCAACAGTCATTTGTGGAAGTAAGAGGCAGTTCAGTGTTGTTTGCCCACTGTCCATCCCATCCTCAAGTTTATTATGGAGTCATGTATTAAGAATACGGTTTAAAAGAGGAAAAACCCATTGCAGCAGTATGACACTGCATTTGGACTCCTCAGTGTTCTCACAAGTACTGAGCATAGATTGTAGGAAGTCTAGGTGTGGAGAGGAGAGTTTGGTAAGCCCAGTGAATGCATTGAGGCACTATTGTCATCAGATGGTCAGCTGTAGGGTGCAGGGAGAAAAAATAAATTTATTTGTTTACCCGGAAAGTCCAACTGGGCAGATGCCCATTTTCAGCAGAGGGCCAGGGAGAACTCCTCCACTACAGCAAAGTGACTAAATATAAATTACAGCATACAGAGTTTCATTCTATAACATAGATGATGTTATTTGGTTAACGTGTTTTTTGTTTTTTAGAGAGCAAGTTTAAACAACAGTTACAAAATATTGATAGAAGCATAACAGCAAATTTACCAGTAGAAGTTATTTTTATCGTTAGCAGTAACAAATTTTAGTTTACAGTTAGAAGTTCTTTCAGGAGTTATTAGAATGAAAAACACTTGTGCAATGTGAAGAAAGATGAGACATAGTATTATCCGGGTCCATTGCATGAGCAGAGCTGGGTGTTTGTGAAGTGACTATTGAGTATCTTTTTAAAGCTGGAGGTGTTTGTTACTGATCTGATAGAGTCTGGTAGTGCATTCCACATTTTTGCTATGAGACTGGAGTACAGTGAATCTCTTGCAGTGGTTTTAGTTTTGGTAACTGTTAGCAAAGTTTTATTGGTACATCAAAGTGAGCGGTTGTTGGTATAGGGTGTTATTATATTTTGAATGGCTAGTGTCCTATGCGGGTGTTGAAAATTTTTGTGAGCCAGTGTCAGTTGATTATGAGCAAGTGTGTGAGGGAGTTTTAACCACAAGAGTTGTTTTAGTGAGAGACAGTGGTGAGTCTTATATTCAGAGTCACTCGTGAACTTTGCAATCTTGTTATAACATATTTCAAGCTTATCAAGGTCTGTTTTTCTTAGATTAGTGAGTATGGGGGAGGCATACAGGAGGGTGGAAAGGAGATGGATTCTAGCAATGGATATTCTAGTAGTACTAGCTAGGAAATGTTTATTTCTATAAAGGGTTCCGATTTTTTTGTGCACCTTTTTGACTGTTTGTGCTAAGTGTTGATCATATCTCATATTGTTGTCAATTACTACTCCCAGTAGTTTGGATTGTGTATCTGGTGTAATTATTGTGTTATCAGAAGAAGTAATGAAGAAAGAAGGAGGTGGGATCTCAGGCTCTGGTAGATTGGATGATCATAAGTTTGGTTTTACTTGAATTTAAAATAAGTTGAGCATTTGTGAGTCAGGATTTGATAGTGGTAAAGGATCTTTGTGTAATGTCTTGGAGCTGTTGTATATTGGGAGCAGCACTTATAAATGTTGAAATGTCTACATATTTGATCAAGGTGGCTGATGAAGTACCTGTGCTAAGATTATTGGTGAACAGACTGAATAGAAGGGGGCCTAATATGGATCTTTGTGGTACTCCTAATATGAGAGGGAGGAGGGAGGGAGCCCTTGCAACCATTACACAGCTTGTTGGTGTCCTGCCAGATAGCTTTGGCACCAGTTGATGGCAGAGTGACTGAAGTTTAGGGCTGAGACAGTAGAGAATAACTTGGGATTAGATACAGTATCAAAGGCTTTCAACATGTCTGGAAAGACTGTTGAGACAATCTTACCTTTGTTTCTGTGGTGATTAATGGTATCAGTAAAATTCAAGAGTGCTGTTGTGGTGCTATGACTGGGACTAAATTCGTGTTGAGATATAGTTAGTAAGTTGTTTGTTGTGAGATAGTGGATAAGTTGTAAATGAACACATTTTTCAAGAATTTTAGATAGCAGAGATAGGATGGCTAAGTATATAATTTGAGAGTTCAGTTGAGGTTCTGCCTTGTTTAGTAGAGTTATATGTGATATTTTCCAGATCTGTGATACGTATTGTTCGGAGATGGAGCAATTGATGAGAATGGAGACAGGGCAAGTGATTGCCTTGGCTGCTACTTTGAGGAAGTTGGCTGGAAGTTTGTCAGCTGCAGTTGTCATGGGCTTTATTTTTTTAAGTAGTTTTTGGATAGTAGAAATAGGGATGGGTTAGAAGGAGAAGGTAGTATTGTTATTGTTTATTACAGTGTGTAGAAATGATTGACTGGGGGACTTGTTTTTTTTTTTTTTTTTGAGTTTTATAATACTTTCAGTAAAGTATCTATTTAATTGTTCTGCAGTTCTAGTAAGATTATTAGGAGTGGATGGGGGTGGGCTTGTTGTTTGCCCTGGTTTAAGTACTTTGTTAACTGCTGACCAAAATCTTTGAGGATTTTTTGATGTTTCTCATGTAGGGTGGTGAAATAATAGTCTTGTTTTATTTGGATATTAGCCTTGTTCCTGAGTTTTTTGAAATTCTAGGCAATCTGCGTAAGATTTATTATTGTATCATAGGTTGCAGGCTTTCTCTCTCTTAGTTTTAAGGGGGTTTTAGAATCATTGGAGAGCCATGGAGTATAGTTTGCTTTGGTACCAATTAGTCTAGTTGGAGTGATGTTACTGAGAATTCTAAAGAAGGTTTTGTTGAAGTATTCCACAGCTGAATCTAGGGGCAGGTTCTTAAGGGGAGTCCATCTACATTGTTTCCGTGTTGATATTAGTGTTTGGGAATTGAAGTTTTTCGTATTGCATATTTGGAGGTAATTGGGTTGTTTAAGTGGATTTGTACATTTCCTGTATAGGTAGGTTGGTATATGATCACTAAGGCTGTCAGGCAGACAGACAAAGTGTTGGGAGTGGGAGGATTTATTAGTGAGTATCCAGTTGAGAATAGTGTTTGATTTTTTGTCTGTTCTGGTAGGGGGGGTTGGATTATTTGTGAGAAGCCATAGAGGTTAATATGGTTAGTAGGTGTTTTGGAATTACATGAATACTAATCTATGTTAAAGTCTCCCATAATGGTTTCTTGAGTAATGGTGTTAGATATTAAATTAAGGATGTGCCCTAAGGAGGGTAGATTATTACCTGGTGCAATATAGCTAGCTATGATTACTAGGTGTTTATCTGAGTTAATTTGAAGTTTGATAAAAGTATCTCAGTGTTGTCAGAGTTTGGTGGAGATTTGTTTAGTGGTTGTAGTGTGAGATTATTGTTGTACTTTATAGCTACTCCTCCACCTCTTTTTCCTATTCTATCAGCCCTAAGAATGTTGTAGCATATGGGGATAATCTCATTGTTATTTATGTGTGGTTTGAGACATGTTTTGGTTAGGATGGCAATGTCTGGTGATTAGACTGAGAGAGAGGCATATAGTTCATTAACCTTGTTGACAACACTTATAAAATTTAGGTTAGTAAGTAGTAGATCAGAGGCTGAGTGTGATAGGTTAGGTGTGGGCTGGAATGGTGGGATAAGTATTATCTCTTTAGAATGGAATATTTGTAGGGCCAAAATTTGGATGTATATCACCACTCATCAGTATTTCGGAGACTATTTTAACTAGGGTGTTTAGTAATCTTAGAGTTTGCTTAAGGTACCAAAGGGAGATGTTAGTTGCTATGCTGTGCATTTGTACATTGATGGTAATATTATAGATATAAGATGATATATTTGTAAATGGGTTTGTGTTTTGTTTTGTGAAAAGTGATGCACTCTTAAGGATGTGTGATGGTGTGGGAATCTGAAAGAAGTAGGAAGTGAGGTGTGTCCCTATAAAGAGTATTATAAGGATTATAATGTACAATGGCATGGCTTTATTTTGTGGGATAAAGGTATAATTTTATTTTTAGGAGTTTGATGAGTATTCAGAGATGAAGTAAAGGAAGGATATAGAGAGAGGCACTTAGACCAGAGATTCTACAGGAAAATTAGTGGTACTCTTTTTATAGGGATGCTAGTTATTGATACAAAAAGGATGAATTTATTGCAGAGGGAGAGACAACAATTAGGGTCAGAAGGAATTAAGAGTAGCATGTGTGTGATTAATTGAGATTTGTTGTTGATTGGCTGGGGGTCTATTAGATGGGAGTGGTTTGGTAGGGATAAAAATAATTGAATGGGGGGTGGGAGGGAACAAGGGCAGGGTAGGGGAGTGGAGTGAGCCCGAGTGGGGTGAGGGCAAATGGACTGGCCAGAGCCAGGTCTCGGCAAAAGAAAACCTATGAGGAAAAACAATCTGTACAGTGGCTATGCAGGTAAGTAAATTCACTGGACTCAAATTCAGGCATATAACTAAGGAAAAAGTGTTAAATACCCTTCATTAGAGCCACAGTTTAGAGGACAAATAAAAAAGGTACATGGATTAAAGGTATGTTTCTTTGTACAAAGCCTTCATCCCCAGCAGAGCGTACAGCAGTGTGGCACTAGTTAGGCAATGTTTATAGTAGGGAAGCCTAGACTTTAAAGTTAGTTTATAAACAGTCAAATTGTGCTGGAATTGAGCTTTGGTAGTCTTTGCTTACAGTTAAAAACTGCTATTCTTGACTGTACACATACATTTAGTTGCTTTGCTGTTTGCAGTTCTGCTCTATTGTTAGCTTGTAG
>NC_056726.1:892183368-892350868 GCF_019279795.1 Protopterus annectens | reverse complement strand
TTTAAATATATTTAAGCAATAACTGATGATGTTGGTATGGTATATTGAAGATTTACTCATGGTTGGCATGGCTTAATCACAAGGGTGAAGTCTGAGTGATTAAATAACTCCAACTGTGGGTTAAATTCAATATACCACACCACAGAGTCAGTTATTGCTATTATGCAATGACATTATTTAAGAAAAAAATACTTACTTTTCTTAAATAATATCTTTGTATAATGCCTCCGTGGTGCCCTTCCATGTATTTCTAATATCGTGGGGCTTTTTCTGGTATATTGCACATGTGTATGGGACTTGTGTTCCCATGCTTACACAGTAAATCAGTGCTGTGTAAGGGTAACAATGGAGAAAGGAAGATCTCTGTTGTCTGTTGCTTTTTTTTTTGCTAAAAAGAAAAAAAAAAAAGCTGGGAGACATTTAACATTCAGGAGTGCTGGGAAAGACAAATTAAAAGGATAATCAGGTAAGTTGCTTTAGTTTTTTGTCTGTTCCATCTCCTTAGTTCATTTGAAGCCTTCCATTTTCTCTTTTTGTTAAACAAAAGAAAGAAAAGTAAAAAAAAAATTACGAGATATACTAATGGAAAAAAGTTTGGGTGACCAGACCATTGGTACATTCCCGGATTTACAAGAGGGCATACTGGTAGACCTGACCAATCAGCATGCTCATTTTTGAATATTAATGGCCAGTCATTGTATAATTAATAATAAATAACAAAAGAAGATGAAAATACTAAATAACTATTTACAATAAACATCAGAGTTTCAATAACAGGAAATAATAAAATAACACAGATGAATAGATTCACACAGATACAGCAAAACAGTACTTAACTAATCTCACTATATTTTCCTGACTGACCTAAAGAATTACTATTCCATGGTTCACTTATTAGAAGAAGTCAAGATGAAGTAGATGAGGGGTCCTTCCTTGTCAGGTTCCAAGAACAGAGTGCAATGAGACCAGTATCACCTAGTATTAAGATATCATTTTATTGATAGACTACAGGATGACATCACATATATCTGGTCATCTGACTTCTGGTTCCTATGTTACCTCCCTTGGCTAGAAGCTGTCAGGATTTAGCACATATGTAATCCAAGATTAAACTGTATACTTGTAAGAAGATAAAACTGGTGAACCAAAAGTAAAACCACCATCAGCTTTAATAGGACAGACAACAAGTACAAACATGACTGACTTAGTGCTTTTACCCAACTAGGGCATCCTCAGAGTCAGTTAGTAAAATTTTAAACGGTCCTTAATAAATGAAATTCAAACAACTTTACAGCCAATAAGCATCCAAGTACAATACAATTGTTACAATGATCTTGAGAATTAACTCTTGCCAGTACAACACACTTTCATTGAACAGAATTTTTTTTTATTGCTCATTCAACCCAAATGCTTACTAGTAGTGTGTCTCAAAACATTTGCCCTAAAAATTCCACCTATATTTTTCTTTATTAGAAAAACACTAATGTTTCAAATACTTAAAGTTTTGTGTTTTAATATACATGCCAAAGATAAAGTGTCATTGATGCCAAGTCTTGTACTGGCATCTAATATAATCTGCCATAGGCATTCTTTGACTTCTAGTATGTTTTTATAATCTCCCACAAAATCTTTTGTGTAAATTCTGTCAATAACAAAAAATATGATTTTTTTTTAATTCATACAATCCTTTCTGTGCATGTACTAGGAATTAGTTAACTTCTTGTTTTTTATGTCCCTGGTGTGTTCTAATATTCTTTGTTTTAATGTCCTTGTAGTCATACCAATGTAAAACGCTGGACATGATAAACAGGTGGCCACATATATGACCATATTCATGTTACAATTACAGTAACCTGGAAACACCAGGGACCTTTTGTAGTTACCAACTTGTACATACAGACCATCATTGATATGTTTACATGCCTTACATTTTCCACATTTTGCCATCCTTGCAGGTTTTTGACCAATAGGTTTAAGAATTCTTTCTAAAAGTTCCTTAATATTTGCACCCCTACTATTTATAAATTTTGGACCATCTTCCATAGCATTTAACATAACTGTAGGAAATATATTGTGCCATCCCATTTCAATGACTTCCTTCACCTTACCAGACGTAGTGTTGTACTGCAACACCATCCCTACCTGGGTGTCAGTATGTTTATGTTGTTTTCCTACAACCTTTCCTGTGTCTCTTTGTTTGTCTATTAAAATAGGTTTGAAATCTGTTTCCCTTCTTTGAATAATGTCATTTTTGGTCGATGTTAGTAAATCCATAGGATAACCTCTTTCTATGAATAAACCAATTAATGTATCAACTTCTTCTAAAAATATGGTGTCTTCACTTACTATACCAGATGACCTAATTATCTGGCCCTTTATTACGTTTTTCTTTATGTAATATGGGTGGCAACTCTCATAATGTAGGAAGATATTATTATATGTCTTTTTCCTAAATAAGCTTGATTCTATCTTCCCATTGCTTGTATATAAATGCAAGCCCAGAAAATCAATTGAATTCTTGCCAACCTTGCTAGTAAACCTCAAAAAAGGTGTAGTTTGATTAAATAGGCTATGTAATCATCCAACTCGTCTCAGGAACCCTTCCAAAGAAATAATATGTCATCCAAAAATCTTAAATAAATAATCATTTTGGATGCATAAGTAGATGACAGAACATATTGGTCCTCCCATTCAGCTAATACCAAGTTGGCAAATAAGGGAGCACATCTAGCTCCCATTGCTACTCCCGTACACTGTTTGTAATATTCAGCCTCAAAGTGAATATAGTAATTTTCCAGGACAATTTGCATTAAGTCTACCAGTAAACTTCTTTTAACTTGATGAATACGACTGTGCTTTCCCAAACTTTTGGAAAATCACTCCAAACCTATATCTTGAGGTATTACTGAGAATAAGTTAACTATGTCAACTGTAACAAACCAGAAATCCCCCAGATTGGTGTTTAACAGGTATATGTGGTATACAGTCAAGAGTATTTTTACTAAAGATGTCAATATACAATGCTGAAGGAAGTCATTGAAATGGGATGGCACAATATATTTCCTACAGATATGTTAAATGCTATAGGAGATGGTCCAAAATTTATAAATAGTAGGGGTGCAAATATTAAGGAACTTTTAGAAAGAATTCCTAAACCTATTGGTCAAAAACCTGCAAGGATGGCAAAATGTGGAAAATGTAAGGCATGTAAACATATCAATAATGGTCCGTATGTACAAGTTGGTAACTACAAAAGGTCCCTGGTGTGTCCAGGTTACTGTAATTGTAACACAAATATGGTCATATATGTGGTCACCTGTTTATCATGTCCAGCATTTTACGTTGGTATGACTACAAGGAAATTAAAACAAAGAATATTAGAACACACCAGGGATATAAAAAACAAAAAGTTAACTAATTCCTTGTACATGCACAGCAAGGATTGTATGAATTTTAAAAAAATTCATATTTTTTGTTATTGACAGAATTTACACAAAAGATTTTGCGGGTGATTATAAAAACATACTAGAAGTCAGAGAATGCCTATGGCAAATTATATTAGATGCCAGTACAAGACCTGGCATCAATGACACTTTATCTTTGGCATGTATATTTAAATACAAAGCTTTAAGTATTTGAAACATTAGTGTTTTTCTAATAAAGAAAAATATATGTGGAATTTCTAGGGCAAATGTTTTGAGACATACTACTAGTAAACATTTGGGTTGAATGAGCATTAAATTTTTTTTCTTTTCAATGAAAGTGTGTTGTACTGGTAAGAGTTAATTCTCAAGATCATTGTAACAATTTTATTGTACTTGGATGTTTATTGGCTGTAAAGTTGTTTGAATTTCATTTATTAAGGACTGTTTAAAATTTTACTAACTGATTCTGAGAATGCCCTAGTTGGGTGAAAGCGCTAAGTCTGTGATGGTTAACTTCTGTGATGGTTTGGTGGTTAACTTACTGTGACTATGGTGTATAGGGTTCTGGGTTCGAGACATGCATGGCTGTTTAAGCGAAATTTGGACGTGTGGATGGGAAATCGCAAATTCACCCTTGGGATCTCTCCTGTGTCCCTGCTAGACAGAGGCACAGTAAACTAATCTTAAAAGGTACCTTCTGTGACCTACTTTACAGAGGCACAGTAGGCTAATCGAATAGGGAGGCGGAAGCCAAATACATTCTGGCTAGGCTTATAAATGCCCTAGGGCAGATAGCCTAGTATCTACCTATGAACCTATGAACCTAAGTCAGTTGTGTTTGTACTTGTTGTCTATCCTATTAAAGCTGATGGTGGTTTTACTTTTGGTTCACCAGTTTTATCTTCTTACAAGTATTTAGCACATATGTGTGAATAATACACACACACACAGAGCCTTGATAAGTTCTGCTGCAGCTCCTGAAAGAATAAAACTCCACCCTTCCAGATTAGCAATTAGTTCACTCAAAAGACAATGCAGAAAGCTTCCTAGTACAGCCATTTTGTCTCTGGTTGTATTGAGAACTGTAAGATAAACCCCGGGATTCATGAAGCTTGCACCAGGCGCAGGCGTAGCGTAGGCGGTATAACGCAAAATATGGCCGCCGAGTGATTCAGGTACAATCCAATTCCATGTGCACTACCAGCATACACCAGATCTGCACAGCTCTCGGCTCATGTATGCTAATCACCCCATGTGCAGTAGTGCAGCATGCAAATGAAGGTACATAGTGATTCATGAAGTGGTGCAGGCGTAGCGTAAGCATACAGAAATGTAAACCAAAAAAAACAGTTTACATTTTTCCAAACAGAACATCGGAGCCATGAAAGCGGACCAAACTTACGTATTACAAAGCTAACATATGCCAATGGCTAAATATACCGCCAATGGCATAAAAAAATGCACAACACATAGAAAATAACATTCAATGTCATGGCCACACTAACGCAAAGTACAACCGCAGGGCATGTGTGTGCAAATGGGAACACAAGGAAAATATATACAAATGCCATAAAATTGCAATGTAACACAAATCATGATTTCACCGTAATAGTCAATGGTATGCATGCTACACCACAACCAAGCTGCAAGGGTTGCTAAGGGACTGTGACATTGTTCGGCATGGTAATTATGAATTAGTAGTCAATGCCATGCAAATGAGGCAAGTAATACTGAATTGCAAATGTCCCACTGGTCTAAGGATGTACCATACGGTGCAGCACTACAACACTGAGGAGTGGACTAGAGGTATACATGACATCAGCAGTGGGGTGTGCCACCGTAGCTGTAAGCACATTGGAGCATTGCAAATCCAGGTTGCCCGTTGCTAAGCAAAGCCACAGGATAGGGGTGTGGATGTAAGCATTGCTTTGCTTAGCTGAGAGCAAACATGGTGCCCGAAAATGCATGTGTACGTGGATGACAACGTGCTCAAAAGCCGGTAAGCGGCCGCACGTGGAGCGCACCACAGCTCAAACAGGAAGGTTATGGGAAGACAATAAGGAAATACCACAGTAGGGTAATTGGAGTACAACTGAGTAATTAACACCTATTAATTCACAGTGGGCCATTGACGGCAGCTAACAAGGCTGCTAGGAGCAAACTGCAGAACAGGATAGGGGAGGTGTCGGATTGCAAAGAAAAGAGAACTGTCACCACAGAGCAAAGCAAACCTGCAGTACATTGGCTATAGAACACATTTCGCAACACAATCTTGGTTTGGGAAAGTACAAAACAAGAAAGCAGGCTGCTGGATGCATGCCAGACAATGGGAGGGGAATCATTAAGAAAAGTGAAGGCAAGGGCAAGAGGTGATCCACGGCAGCTAAATGTAATTTAACACCAAAGGCACCACAATAGCAGTACCTATGGTAAAACACATAAGTAAGATACCCTGCAGCTCTGATTCTACATACACACCCTATGACATCATCAGTGTTCAAAGCACAATAGTATAAAGTGTGAAGGCACCTCACACACACTCGTGTATTCCCAAACACTGCACCATCAGTGTAAACAGATGGGGAACTTTTACAATGTACTTGAGAGCTGCCATAGCTGTGATTCATCACCATGTGTTGGAGACTGAAGGTGGTGTGGAGGATGATGCTGACAACCACCTCAGGCCCTGGAGGAGGAGAAGAGTGTTCAGACCAAGGGTAACCTACCAGGGGCTACATGATCTGGAGATAGTAGAGCATTACAGTGTGGACAGGGACATCATACAGCAAATTGTTGAGCTGTGCCAGCCATGCCTGAGATCCAGAAACAACAGAGGGGAACCCATCCCAGTGGACACGAAGGTATGTGTAAGCTTGAGAATACTAGCCACAGGTACCTTTCAAAGGCCAACTGGAGATATCATGGGGATCTCACAGGCATCAGCATCCAGGGTACACCACCAGTTCCTGGATGCCATGTTACCACATGCCAATGAGCATATATACTTCCCCCAAATTCAGGAGGAGTTGGCCAGCAATATGTATCTCTTCCACCATGTGGCAGACTATCCAGAGGTACTGGGTGCAATAGACTGCACGCACATACATATCAAGTCACCACCTGGTGAGCAAGGTAGGCGCTACATAAACCACAAGGGATGCCACTCCATCAACTGCCAGGTTGTGTGCAATGCCCAGAGCATTATCACGGATGTGTGTGCTGGCAGCCCTGGAAGCTACCATGACTCCCACATCTGGCATGCCTCACAGCTGTATCAGGTATTTGTCAGGGGGGACATCCCATATGGCCACCTTGTGGGGGATGCTGGCTATGCACTGGAGCCGTTGATGATGACTCCCATCAGAAATGCACACACACCCATGCAAGAACACCATAATGAGGCACAAGCACAAACCAGAATCATCATACAGCGTGTGTTTGGGATGCTGAAATCATGGTTCTGTTGCTTGGACATATCTGGTGGAGCCTTGCAGTACTCTCCAGGCATGTGTGCCCATATCTTCATAGTATGTGCCATGCTACATAATATGATCCAGCGGAAACAGCTGCAGCAGGGACATAATGGTGAAGGCCTTCACAGCCCACCGCAATTGCCAAGGGCATCACAGGCACAGAGGGATTCAGACCACGAACACCCTGTGCCAGCCCCAATAGGCAGACGGAGGTGTGCCCAATATGCCCATGCCTTGGCAAAGATGGAACATATAGCACATACACTGACAGTGTAGGCCATTACGGACTTACACACTTCTCCACCTGCACACATAGTAAAATGGATGGCACACACACATGATCACCTGTAAATTGTTATGTATAGGTGGTCTACTGTGTGACTCCTACATAGGCAGCCCTCAACTATTGCACACACAACAGCTATTGGAACAAGGTAAGTCAACACCTGAACAGTAAACGGAGCTAACAGCATGTGTTGATACTGTATGTATAGGTTCCTAGGTACATCGGTAGGTACATGCCTGATTGTCAGAGGCCATTCATCAGCCTAGGCAAAATGTGTCTGCTGTCACCACCCCATCGATTAACTAACTGTCCCTCTGTGGAGCAGAGCCAATTGTGGGATCCCTGGGTGTAACCACTGTTCCCCACCCACTCTGCAAGGATTCCCTGGTGTGTTAATGAGGGGCTCCATATAATGTAATCAGGGATGTAGTTGCAAAGCATGGGGAGTACCCATGACAGGTATCCATCACCCCAGCATTCTCCAGTTATGGTTGTGGCAAGGTGTAGCACATTACAGTGTGTGGCTCACTGTGACATGGATTCCCATAGCTGGAGCACATCCATTAAACATCACTTGGACATACCATTAATAGGTATCATCCATATGTAAACTAACTGAGTTACACATTTGTTTGCAGTATGGAGGAACAGCCATAGTACAGTCCACATACAAAACACCATAACACTTGTACATATCCCAGATGCCCCAGTGGTAAAGCCACTGACTGTGTCATGCATGTTCCCGGTTCCACAACCTGCAAGGGCTGTTACGTAATTCCAATGGCACGAATAATGGATGTTTGATGCAGGTCATTAGAGCATGTTTAAGCACATGTTAGTGGGTTTATGCGCCAGCAAGTGATGGTAAGCGTCGTTTAAACATGACTACATGGATATGCGCAAAACAGGTCGAAGCTTTGCTGAATATCGCGCAGATCACGGTCAAAGATGGCCAGAACAGTTGTAATCTGTGTTATTCACCCTTGTACTAATAGTGCCTGCTCTGAGAGGTAAAACGACCACTGCCAGGAGTAGAACATGCAACCATGTACACAATCACCTACCACTAAGCTACCTGAGATGTACCAACGGCAGGTGTGTATTGTGACAGGGTAAACACAAAAGGGTGGAGTTCAGGAAATAGTATACATCCCCATGTACCCAAAGAAAGGTGTGTTCACTCTCCCTCTCTCTCTCTCTCTCTCTATATATATATATATATATATATATATATATATATATATATATATATATATAATATAGAGATAGAAAGGGTGATAGAAAGATATATGTCGATATGTACGGATATACATATATCTGCAAATATATAGATAGGTTAACAACATGTACACAACCATGGAGGTACAAATAAATAGGATACTACCAACTACCGAATGCTTTACATACCGACACACGTAATCACGAGGCTTAAAGACCGAAAGACCACAGTACCGGAACACTAGAACCATGAGTACTATTATCACGATATTAAGGGACATTTAGTTATTGCTGCTGGTGCTGCGGTCCAGGTAGGTACTGTGTTTAAGTGTGTTTCTGATTGCTGTAGTGTGTGTAAGTGTGTGTTCTGAGTGCGGTGTGTGTTTCCATGGGACTGTAATGTGTGTGTGTGTGTGTGTGTGTGTGTGTGTGTGTGTGTGTGTGTGTGTGTGTGTGTGTGTGTGTGTGTGTGTCTGTTCGTGCTAACTCGGAGGTAGATTACTACAGTAGGTGTGGTCATAGCCGGCCTTAGGCATAGGCCAACTAAGCAGCTGCCCAGGGTGCTGCTTTAGTGGGGGCACTTTACCAGTATTTATTTGGTGTAGGTAGACCAGAATGGGGGCACTGGATGGTGTAGTGGGGGGTGCCATTGTGCCCTTTGCCTAGGGCACCAGTAGACCTAAGGCTCCTGGGTGTGGTGTGGGGGGCGAAGCCACACACATGGGGTGTGTATGGGGCATGGCCACCTGGCCATATGTAGTGTCGGATGGTTTGTTTGGATGTGATGGGTAGCAGTGTGTCTGTGTGTGCATGTGTTCTGTGTTTGTGTTAGTTTCAGGAGTTTGACTGTTGCGAGTTCGAGTGTTCAGTATTCTGTGGTTTGGGAGTCTGTAAACATTAATGTGGTTGTTGGATGTGTGTGCTTTCCTGAATTCATGGGTATGCCGTATACAGCAGTTGACGTCTTCAAATATGTGCACAACATGGACCATAGCAATCACAAATTCCGCCAAGACCGAACGTTATGAACAAAGGATATGGAGACTATATTATAGCAACAACCCACGCCTGGGTGTGGGTAATGCTGGATTTACCCACAGTTGTCTTTGTTTGGCCACTTGGGCTTCGTCCTCGTGAACAAACCACACCAACCACGGGTAAATTCACCATTACCCACACCCAGGCATGGGTTATTGCTATAATACACTATTACAAATATGTGCTATGGACATGAGCTAAACATGGGGTTAACACCTGTCCCACCTTGCGAGGGGCAGACCCTCTATGTGCGGTAGTGTCCTGACCAAATTGAGTAAAAATACCAATGTCCTACAATCTCGAAATGTTCTGCATGTTCCATAGTGAATATAATGGTTGCATAAAATAGTCATCTGTATCTAACATACCTACATGTAACAAGAAACAGGATTAGCAAGTAAACCGCTACAAGAATATAAGCTTTTATATAGGCATATATGTAAAGTTCTATACTTTCTACTGACCATGGGTATGTGTCGGCCTCTAAAATCTGATGTGTGTCCTGCAAATGTCCCACTATGGCCATTTGAAAAGGTGGCAACCCAAGCCAAAGAGGTTCAGTCACCAACACAATGCCAGTGAGTGCAAATATCTGTGACAGAAATACATGAGACAGCTTTCATGTAGCAACATTTCATTACATATCGATGTATTTCCAGAGGGATTGAAGGATCAACATCACCTGCATGCTATATAGGAACCAACTAAGAATGGCTTAATGAATAAGCCTGCAATAACCATAGTATTAGTCTACTAAATGATAGGACTTCAATTAGGGAAGGAGCCCTCACACACATATGGAATATGTATAAATGCAGTGCCCACAAACCTTTATCTGCTATGTACACCCACCTACATCTCCCCCACACCCGAAACAATTGCAATACAGACTGTAATAACATCACAAACATCCACTCACTCAATGACATCTGCAGAAGACTTAACATACCTTGTGAGAGACACACTGTAATGGAGCTATGTGAAATCATTGCTGTTGTACAATGGAACAGATGCCGATGTTACAGGTTTTGTTTGCAATAGTCTCGTATCAGACGGTTGAGATAACAGCTACACTCACATGTAGAACTACATCCTCTAGTCATCACACACAATCCATGGGGGACATGAAGTTAAAATATCTCTGTGTCTCTCCATTTAGCAGTTGCAATTCATCACAAACAACACATCCAGGCCGTCTTCCTCAAAGGTAGGGCAAAAGGACAATGCCCAAGTGGAGTATTCAATTATACCCCACTGTTGCCATGTAATTGGCTAATGGAGTAGCTACACAGCTGATGTGCATGTAATCATCTACTCCAGAACACCAATTGGTGGCAGAATACCACATGTTACTGGTATCTACGTATAAAAGGATGGCTTGCCATACATTCAAACCTTATGCACATATGAGAAAAGCGTTAAAACAGAAAACGAGTAAGACTGATATTTTCGTAAACTCGGACTACTAAGAAGGTATGTAGAACACTCAGTATGTTAGTGTATGTAGTGCCTGTTCTGTATTAATGAAAGTGTTGTAATGCATACAGTGGGAAAAAGTATTATGTAGTGATGTATTGCTGAGCATAGTAATGCTTGTAGAAATTGTGTGTACTGCTGTGGGCCACAAGGTAAACACCTCATACACCACAAGGGATACTACATAAGGGCTTTAAACACAACAATTACACTCCAGCCGCTGTCAGTGGCAGGGTTTGTCCAACAAGTACGTGCCATAACAGGGGATAGTATATGTTGATATACTGTAACAGTAGGCATATGTATGGGCATATAACTGAGAATAACATGTCTAAGGTGGTCCTGCTGTGCAATTATGCTTTGCATTATGGGATATTGTTGCAAAAATGTGAAATGTACAGTATTGTAGGTAGATATGTCAAACATTTTACATAACATTACTGTTATATTATGCAAACATCAGGTATGTCTATTGGCATGTACAATACACAATAGCAGGATACATATGGCTTGTAGTCACCAGACAGTGTAACAGCATGATAGCTAATTGAAATGGAAGAGCTACCCAATTATCCATGCACAAAGGACATGTAATAGCTTCATAGGTTCATAGTTAGGTACTATGTTGTCTGGACAAGTCCATTCGTAAGCCCAACTACAGTGTTTTCACTTGCGGCACCTCCCTAGGTTAGTGTCCTGTGCCTGTGAACAGCAGAGCCATTTGTTTCCTGCACCTGTATACAGTAGAGCCACTGCAGTGATCCCTGGCGTGCTTGTCTATCTCCCATCCACCCATCGAGGTATCTCTTGAAGAGTGCTAGTGAAGGTCCCTGCCTGATGTACATAGGAATCATGTTCCAAAGCATGGTGAGTGTCTGGTTCAGGAATGTATCCCTCCAGCACATCCTAGTCATCATTGTATTTGGGTACATATCCCAGAGCATGCTGCTCTCAGTGGCTTTTGCTTATGTTGCTTATGTGGAGCATATCCATCAATATTGTTTTGGACATGGGCCTTGTATGTTCAGCAGAGATCACCTCTTAGTATGCAGTATGCAAATGAGTACAGTTAGGGTTTCTGTAGTTGGGCTGCATACGTCATCCTTCGGAGGTCAGTAATCCTTGTGGTGTGTTAATGTTGTGGTATTTAAAGCTGTTGCTGTTGTCTCGTAATGTACACCCCAAATGGGGTGTTGTACCCTTTAATGTGTTTCATAAGTCAGGAGTAGAGAGGTACAATGGCTGCCTTTGTTCCAGCTACAAACCCATTACAGATTAGGGTGGCCATGTAGAAGGATATCCACGCCACCTTGGCAATATGGTTATCAAAGGAGTGGGTGCTATCTACTTGTGTTCTAAGATCCCTTATAATGTCTTATGTATGTAGGGGACTACCACCTATGTGATAGTCAGTGGGTGATTGGTGTAATCCAAAGGGGATGTCTATGCACCTTGTGGCATGCAGTTTGAGGCCATGTTATCAGCACCAGGTATCCATAACAGTGACAACCTTATGGAGGGTGTCTGTATCAGCTGGTGAATCAATCCTGGCCGCTAGTTTGCAGTTATCTGCAAACCTATTCAGGGTAAGTCCTTCTGTGCTAGCCTGTACCTCAGTGAAGCATATCCCGAACATGAGGGGCCCTATGTCCGAGGACTGGGGTATGCCAATTGTAACTGATTTACAGTAGGAACTAGGGCATGCTACCCTCACTGTGTGGGTCCTGTCTGTGAGCCACTTTGCATAACATCTCGTGACGTAGGGGTTGATGTGCAGGTGGATGTGTATGTTGACAATACCAGAATGGGGAATGGTGTTGAAAGCCATTGAGAGGACAAGGTGGGCTGTGTGGACCTCCTTACCCTCATCTACTACCTTAGTAACTGTCTCAAAGGACTCCACCAGGTTTAGGAGTCATGGTCTGGCCCTAACAAATCCAAACTGGGTGGTATCAAAGGTTTGGAGGCCACCAATGTCTCTGTGAATGAGTTCCATGATGATGTGCTCCATAGCCTTGCAGAACAGTCTAGTCAGGCGTATAGGGCAATAGTTCCTCTGGTCCATTGTGGTGCCACCTTTGTGGAGTGTGATAACTGTTGCTGTGTGCCATTCAGGGGCCACAATGCCTGATACAAGGCTATTAGTGAATTTGGTGCCCAAGTGGGGAGCCATTTCATTCTGAGGTTTGTGTAAATTGCAGCCTGGGATGTTGTAGTGTCACATGGATTCTGTGTTCCAGGCTTTAGAGAGTGCAGCTTGGAACTGCATAGTTGTGACAGCAGGAACCCTGCATTTTTCCTGTATAGATTTGGGCCCTTTAGGGTGTGAGAGGGGTGTAAAGTTAGCACTGAACCTATCTGCCAGGATGTTGCCAATATCAGTCGGTTCTGTAATGTTCGTGCCTAACCGCTGTATGTCAGAGCAGATGTGGATATCGACATCAAGAGTAGTGACATACCTCCAGAACACTTTGTGGTAGTCCTTGGAATGAGTTGCAGTAATGTTTACGTAGCTAGCTTTGGAGGATGTGATGAGGGATCTCAGATTTCTACTGAGGATGACCAAGGAGCTACCCCACCCATGGGATTGTACTCTACTTTGCAACAGTCTCCTCCTTCTATTGTACATTATGTCCATTGCAGTGGACCCCCAGAGTGGCGTCCGTTATCTGGTGGGTACCATCATGGCTCTGTTTGGGATAGCATGATCCATGCAGTTGTGTAAGTGCTAATGAAGTGCAGTTGTGTATGATTCAGCGTTTGTAACTATATTGTCTATCTGCACGGGTGTCATGACATTTACTACTGATGTCATAAGAAGCTGAAGTTGGCTTTGTAGAAATATTGTACTGTGTTTTCCATGAAGGGTGTGGTGCCGGGATGTGGATAACAAGGGTGATTAGCATACGTTCAGATCTGACCAACGAGGGGATAACCCCAGGTGTGGAACACCAGTCACACATGTTGGTAATGTCCAGGTCTAGGATATTGTTGGCCCTGGTGGTGGTGGTGGGGATAGGTTGATCCAGCCAATTGGAGGTTATGAATCCCAGAAAGCGTTGGCCTAATGTGTCGGTACATGAGTAGGTATCCCAGTTAAGTGTGGGGTAGTGCCAGTCTCACATCAGTAGTTCCTGTTTGAACCCTACTTTCCAGTACACCAAGAAGTGAGGGCCGTTAACTGTGGGGTATGGTGTGGAATCCGTAGCAAGCTACAATTTGTATAGCAGTTATGGCCACAGTTAGTTGCACTTGGATTACCTCTGATGGATTGTGCTAAGCAACCAGCCTGGAGGTGTGTACATCCTTGTGAAATATGGACACACCTCCGCTGTGGGTGTTCTGGTCCTGGTTACATGACTGAAAGGTGTGGTCTGAGTAATAGCCTGTTAGTGCAGGGGTGCTCTCAGGAGCCTAGAAGCAGGTCCCAGTCACTGCAGAGATATCAAAGTGGTCCATTACAAGGAGTGCCTCAGGTGAGTGCATTTGAGATGAAGATGTCAAGCATTGAGTAACATTACCCTCAGGTTTTGCTTGCCTGTTCCTGTTATGGTGGTGAATATGTTATTTGAACCGTGTCTAAAACAGGCACTATAGGAGCAGCAAGAGCCTTAGATGTTATCCATAATCCCAGGGCCGACAGGTGCAGGTCATCTGTGCCAAAGCATCATGTTCTGTCGACCATGTCATTCAAAGCAGACAGATACTGGATACCCTTGGAATGACACCAGAAGCATAGCCAACTGTTGAAGTGAATAATTCAGTCATTGTACTGCATTATCAGTCTGGACAAATGCTGAATGCTTCTCAGGGCTAGGGCGATACCTGCCTGGGCTACAAGATCGGAGAGCTATTGCATGTCTCTGTACATGTAGTCCAGGAAGTTACATCTCAGGGCATTCACACTAACATGGAGAATGACAGTCATATTGTACCTGTTGAGGAGTGACCTGAGTGCATAGGTTATGTTGCAGATCCTGTTACCCGACTGCCAGCTGAAAGTGACTATCACTTTGTGTAGCCTGCTGAGTGGGACATCAGTGTGACCTCCTATAGAGTCACCTATGACTAGTGTGTTGTTTATGTTATATCACCCTATTGACTGTAGTTGATGGGCACACATGAGTCTGTGGGCTATAAGTAATCGGTGTTGTGTTTGGTGATGGGGGCTGCCTGCATTTCTGCTTCGGAGTCCTCTGTTGCCTACACAGAGTAGTATTGAGAGGCTCCGTAAATGTTGTAGTCTTACTATGTGTGGCCTGTGGTGGTGGAGATCTAGTGAGACTATGTGATGAGTGTGGTGTGGTGCAAACGTTTAACATCCCCACATGATTGTCAGGTTCAGTCTGGGTTAGAGAGAGCATTACTTCCAGCATGGCTACATATATGCATCTCCCACAGGTTGTAGTGTCGTATGTTAGGAGGTGAGCATTGACTGTGTACATGAGACAATTGCTATATTGCCTCATGATGCCCATATTCATCATATAGACAGGCAATAACACTGGGAACTGATACTTGGACATGCCTGAATATTCAACTATTTCTCACTAGATATGTGAGGTAAGTGTGTACAACAGCTGTTTTACTCTAAGCAAACTGGAAATGTAAGTACAAACAGTGTTTACCTGTAGGAAATGAGTAGGATTGAGTGCTATAGTAATTAGTAGCTCATGAAGTGCTTACATGTTCTGAACAAGTGCTGAGCATGAATAAGCAATACTGTCGGATAACATAAACTCACTGCCCCCCCCAACAGGTACACAATCACATATCCATGAACACTACAGAGCCCCTGTAACCATAACAATGATGGTGCAAGGTGCACTCAGGCTGCATGTGACCTGTCCACATCCCTGGTTGTATCATACACATATGGCAAAACAGTTTGCTCTACAAATACACATCATGTAAAACATAGGTTCATGTCAGTCTGTGAAAACACTGAATGGTGCACACCAACAGTTATCACAACCCACAAAGTGGACACACCACTCATAATGGGAAGCACTACACTATTACCCTGCTGAGTCTGGTCTGAAAGTCCATGAACCTTAATCAACGTATATGTTGTTAGCAGTACAGATGTAGATGACAGTACGGATGATTTCATACTGCTTATCATACCTGTGACAGGTCATAGGACATCATCACCCTTACTGTGTTCCACCTACACTCAGTATACTAGATGTACCTTTGTATGTCGCAGGAGTGTTCTTCCAGTGGCCTGTTGACAGAACTAACACTACAAAAGGTGTCTGAGTTACATGTGCATATCACACCAGTGGCAGCTACAGTAAAAAAGGATTAATGTTTTGTACTCCCCCCCTCATTGTAGCCCATACCACACAGACAAATGGGAGGCACCTGCGTATGTAAGTATGTGAATGGCCATGACCTAGGAGCAATAGCTGACTCAGTGTTGTGGACAACATACAGAATGGGCTTTGTGGGTGAGTTGTGTGACATATGTGCACAATCTGACAGCTGCATATTGCATTGTCACCGCTAGGTTAATAACCCTGTACCCATGAACTACCACCTAGGCAGCGGTCAACATAATGGACACTGTGTGTAAGGGATGGTGCTGTGCAGTTTACCTCCCTGAGCTAGTGACGTCAACAGGCCTATTAGGTAGTCATAAGAGGCAACCCTAGTCATGACAGTGTGCCATCCATGAGCATGGAGATCATTGTACAGCCATACTCATCACTCAAGTGACCATTATCGGATCACATATCACCTTTAAGGGTATTGCCCATGCTTGGATGGGCGACACCAGCCTTCACAATCCTCATCTCCACTAAGCAGCATGCTGCCTACCCTGCATAAAGACATGTCCAACACTGTGATGGTGGACATGCTACATGTACATATCCTGATCTGAAATACATACGTCATGGACAGCCACCTTCCTAGTACAATGATCTCCACATGCTGGACAGATCCCTGTGCCATACACATTACATACTCCTACCATACTATGCAACCCTGTCCAGCAAAGCTGCACATTTCATCTCTGTCAGACATGGTGTGATGACCACATGGTAGATGTATCATTAACTGTCTGGATCAGTTATGTGGCACTGATTCACCTGGCGACAGGAACATGGCTGTCGGATACAGCTAGAAAACCTTACATCCTATGCTCATACATGGCCCAGGGCATACACACTACTACATGACCTTGGCTGTACATGCTATAGTTGATAACCATCCCTGCAAATACCATCCGGCTAGCCATTGTCCCATGTGTATCACATGTGCAACACAGGCGATATGTTGCAGGATGCTGATCTGCTGTACAGTGCCGTGTAGATGTATATGGCAAAACACATGCATGTAAAGGTTTCCGTGCGCATGTCTGCATTGTCACAGGTTATGTCTGTTAAGGCAGTGCATGTGTTGATATGTGACATATACACAGCATCAAGGTCAACAGCATTAATGTGGACACATCCAGGCATGTGCTGATAGGTAAGAACACCAGTACAGGCAAACAGACATGCCCACATCAAGGCAGCATTCGCATAGAGTATGAGCAATGTAATGAGGTGACACACATATATGGTGATAATATCCAATCCCCATTGGGTGTTACATGTGTGTGACACAAACATGTCAGTGGTGTCAGTGTCATGAAGACAACTGTTCATATGTACTAAATGTAATACACATGTATGTGCAGCTGTATCTCTGTGCATCTCTGAGATACTGTGACCTGTCTCCATCATTATGTCTTCCAGATATGCCTCAATCAAGACTGCCAGCTTATAGCCACTTGGAGGATGAGGCCCTCATACCTTACCTCCAAGATAACTATGAAGTATTGTTCAGCCATGTACCACAGCATGGCCAGCAGCGTTGATGACCGGTGGCAGGAACTTCGCAGGAGGGTTAATGATGTGGGTGGCCATAAACGCACCTACCAGCAGGTGCGCAGACACTGCATGGACCTGATCAGACATGCAAAACAGTGTGCAAATGCAATCACCAGGGAACAAGGTACAACAGGTGGTGGGCCACCAACCCAGCCCCCACTCACACGTACCGAGGAGCTACTGGCCAACCTGGGGACGCCATCAGAACAGCATCCACAAACTCTATCTGCCATCGTGGAGGTGGGTGTCTCCCAACCACTGAGCCTGGAGTTGCCTGGTAAGTCACTACTGCACATATAACTATTATATCCCATTTAGCTGCATGTGTCACTGTACAATATGTAATGTAACATCATATGCAAGGTATGTTTACACACATGCTGCATACTATAGTATGCTACCCTGTGTATGCACACTTGTGCATACTCCATAGTATATCCTATTGTACTGGCGAATGTGTTAACATGCACATTGCACCCTGTAGCTGTCATACAGTCATGGATAATGATCATACTGCTGTGTCATCCCTATATAGATACCTCTGGCATGCCACAGAGACAGCAGGCCATTGCAGGTGAGGCAGTTATCAGTATCAGGCATGTTAATGCACAGATCTATTCGCCATGTGGCCAGTTAACACATGTACACATAATGTATGGTCCAGTCACGATATACAGGTCACATCTTTAATCAATCACACTGGCTACCCATGTGCAATACATACAAACTAAATGAAACACCGACATGAAACCACAGAAACTGTCATTGCTAGATGTGTGGACAGCTGTGCATACAACGGTGGAGGTGTTGTTCAATGTAGTAATATGTACTATCCATCAGACCAACACATGTGGGGTATGCAAACAGTACTACACAGTGAGCTGGAGTATGGGCAGCCCACAGGATTCACCATTGTGGAATATGCCCCTGCAATGAGTGCACACATTGTGATGTGCCATCTGACATGTCCATGACATGTAGTGGTCCGGCTGCAACATTGTCTCACTATCCCATAAAACATAACCCACATACCAAACATACAACCCTTTGTCTGCATAACCCTGTGGACAGTGGAGTATCTGACATCTATGGGTGTATGTCATATGGGACAACACAGGCATGTGAGATAGATGGCCATCACAAACATTTGGCCAACACATGTTCACACATGGCCATGGAGGATGGCCAGAGACATGTAGCAACATACAGTAGATGTGATGTGTATGTTTGTACACCCTGTTGTACATTGGCTACACATGGTCCAAATATAGCTTTTGTTGAATGGCTGTATAGCAGATGTGGAACACTGGACATCCTACAAGCCTGTGCACAGCTTGTGGAGGTGTCACTTAATTCAACCACATAAGATGTGTTGAACATCATGACTGTGTCACAGCATGACAGTAGTCACCTGTACAGAATCCACATACATACACAGACACCACATCAGGCCACAGATACAGTACATTTCCCTTGCTGCTGTTGGACATCACTGTCAGCCATGCACCTCGTGTGTGTGGTACATAAATGTCATGTGGGACATGGTGTATTGACAAGTCTGCCATGTGTGGACACGGTTGCCAGGCAGCTAAGAAATGTTAGCAGTTGTGCAGGGGTGTCATCCGTATGTCCTTTGGTGACCTGTCACACATGACACATCATGGTTTAGTGTGTATACACCTCAGTGACATGGGTCACAATCCACAGTATTTATGTATTGTGTATGCACACAGTCATGGCTATGCACTGTGTGTGTAATCCACACTGTATAGCAATAGAGACGCCTCATGATTCCATGCAATGGCACTGTGTCTGTACTTCACACTGTATAGCAATATCGACGCCTCATAATACCCTTCAATGGTCATGCACATCTGCTAATAGTGCATTCTATCTGTAGGGCGTACAGACAACACTGCAATGTGACACCATTACACCACTGTACATGTGTCAGGACACCATTGTGTCAAACATGTATGCATGTCAGTGCACACATCAGCAGATTACATGTCATACTACATGTTAATGTCAAGGTCATATGCCTCACATCAGCCATGTGTACTGTTAACCTGTGCTGGTCCACATGGTGTAACACAGGGATGCATGCTTACTACCATGATTGTGTGAAATGCATGGCTTCTGCTATGACACATGCTTGCTGTTGTGTGCAACCCAGGGATGTATGATAACTACCACTATTAATGTCTGAGCTGCATGTCGTCTGCTGTATCACATTTATGTTGCATGCCTTCTGTCAAATCACATGCATGGTGTGTGTGTGTGTGTGTGTGTGTGTGTGTGTGTGTGTGTGTGTGTGTGTGTGTGTGTGTGTGTGTGTGTGTGTGTGTGTGTGTGTGTGTGTGTGCATCTGTGTGTGTGTGTGTGTGTGTGTGTGTGTGTGTGTGTGTGTGTGTGTGTGTGTGTGTGTGTGTGCATCTGTGTGTGCCTGTTTGTGTGTCTCTATTGTAATGTACAGTCATTGTTTTCCTTCACAGGTGATGTAGGTGAGTTACCCTCCTGTGGTCCATCTGATGTTAGTGCCCCCACAGACTCTAGCCGTGATGATGAACATATGCTTGAGGTACAGGCAGGGTTGTTATGGGCTGAATCTGTGCCATTGGTTGCCATTCCACCTATGTCCCCCTCTTCCCTGCATGCAGTTCTCATGCCAACACATACCCCATCACCAGTGGCCATAGAGGAAGGACAGTTAGCATGTGTTAGCTTGGAACAGGAACGTGTGGTGGCTACGGAAGGTGTGTATTCACACCATGGTGTCAGTCAAATGACTGCAGATGTGCCACACAGGCATGTGGCCAGTGCTGCTCATAGGAGGACCTCTGGCCGACATGCACTTGCCGGAAACAGCACAGCAGCTGGTGTCACCAGACGCATGTTTCAGGCTGTAATGGCAGCACAGGCATGTGCTGAACGGCAGAACAGAGAAGAGCAGAGGCTTCAGAGGGCTGCTATCCATTCTTTAAATGAAAACATCCAGGCATTGGCAAATGCTCAACAGTGGATTGCTGAAGTTTTGGACAGATGATTGGGTGACATGGTTGGAATCCTTGACCGTGGCATGACAATCCGCAAGCATGAGCTGTCTGTGCTGGAACATCTGGTAGGAGTGAGGCATAGGGCACATGGATGTAGGCCAGCTACACCACCTGGTGCAGGTCTACGTGAACGAGCTACCTCACATGCCCACTCCCATAGTGCCGGTAGCAGCAGCAGTACAGCTGGTGCTGCACTGTTCACACAAGGACACAGCAGGCCACATGGACATGGCCCTGGATGGTCCCAACAGGGACACAGTTCCAGTGGACATGTATCATCGGACAGTACCCAATCTGTACCTCTGGCTGGTAGTGCCCGTGCAACCCCTGGCAGGCACAGGTCACGTGGCTGTGGCTGGACACCGTGAGCTGTAAAACCTGGTCTGTACAATCTGGAGCTGTCAATAATACCCCTGTGTAGGCCGGAAAAGTGTGTGCACACATACACACACACACACACCAGAAACAACTGTAGGGCACCACAACACTCACATGCATAACAACCACACATGGCCAATTAGATCACAGGCCCTAACCCACACACATGATGTCATCCACTGGTGCAGCCTAGGCCCCTGGCAAATATTATCACCCTGTGCATATGATGATGCCTGTGCCACATCCCTGTCACACACACACACACACACACACACATGGTCTGATGCACAGGCATGTGTAAATGTGGACTACTCACAGGCATGTATGGCAATACCAGCATGCACAGTAGAGCCTCAACCTCACTGTTAGAAAGGCTGACATTCCAAAGATGTCTACACATCTACTGATCCAGGAGCATGTGAGCTGTGTACTGCTACAGTGGCTAGAGACATGACATCCATACCGGTGACATCACAGGTACAGTTACATGGTGTGGGGTCTAGCTGATATCAAGGATAGAGGCCAGTTGATAGCATGAGGCCTCACTGTGTAGCAGTAATACACATTCACATTACAGGATGACAACACACACACAGACACAGACACACACACACACACACACACACACACACACACACACACACACACACACACAGGTATTCGCAGACATGTATTCAGCCACAGTAACACGCCCTCACTCACGGGGTCAACGTCACTGTAACACACACACACACTTGACAGTGGTGAAGTGAGGACCCCTGCCTATGTGGTAATCACCATTACAGTACTGTGCACCCACATGACGTGACACAGAGAATGAACGTGTACAGGTAGTCAGTAATGCCTAAGACCGATGGCATCAACAGGGTAGTAGATTGCATCACCTGGAGGGGATAGGGGTCCTATCTGTTCACTATGGTAGCATACATCCTCACTCCATGGACCAGACAGCCATACATACATACACACACACACACACACACACACACACACACACACACACACACACACTGTGGAGTCCACAATTGAATTCACCTATGTCATGCACATACAGATAGCTAACATGTGTGTGATACACACACCACCCCTGCCTATGTCTTGCTTTCTACACTGCAGTATGTACAGATCTCTACAAAAGTGTATAGGGGTGTGTAACAATTGGGATGTATTCCCCACCATACGTGGCATATATGGACACACAAGCAAACACACATGGCAGTACTGTGAATCAAATACCTGCTATCTTATGATACGTATGACAGACATGCAGTAGTATTGCCCACATTACAATGTGTACCGATGCTACCTTTGGCAATTGTGCTGCTATATGCACACGGGAGGACTTAAGTGTTACAGGTGTCAAGTGATTTACAGTCAGTGACACCCTGACCACTGTGTAGGTTGTATGTCTTCACCTTCAATTAACAGAAACATAGCTTAGTGTTTGCACATGTTATGGTAGGACGGCTTGTGATACACCTGTGAGCTGTCTTCAGCAAACATCCATCAGCAAAGTTGGCCCACCACTTTATATACACATATCCATCCATACCTGATGTACATCTTAACGTACTGTCAGTATTTCACCATATACAGGTGTCAAAGATGGGGCTGCATTGCAACTGCATGTTGTAGTAAGACACAGATGAACTGCAAATATCAGCTACAGCACATGCATGGTAGCTGAATGCACACCACTACATGTACGTGTGTAGGTCTTACATTCCTGTAATTTAGCCATGTCAGTATGCATTGCAATTGTTGGACATGTGTGATGACATACATGACACATGGACTGTTGTATGATATGATAGTTGTCATGGGTAACCAGTACAGAGGGAATGTTAACTCAGTCAACATTGCTATCACACCTTATGTACTGTTAGCATTCAACAGCCATGGACCTACCTTCCATATGCATGTGTGTAATTGCTGTAGCCACTTGTCTGCACAAAGGACAGCAAAAGCTATGCTATGTACATATGTGTTGTGTGTGTGTGTGTGGGGCAGGTACATGTATGTCATATCCAAACATGAGTGTGTATACTGGTGTACAGCAACAGTTGTCTGTTACAGCTGTATATGACTCAGGGCCCCTGTTATGTGTACAGCCAACCTAGTTATGAACAGTGGTATCATTGCATTGCATAACACATGATGGAACCCTGTCAGTACATGGGTAGTCTGCACAGTTGCTGTACGGCTAGGTACAGTCCACTGGTCATAAGTAACATGGTGTTGTACTAATGTATGGATGTGTGTTGCTGGTCAAGGACATGGTGATGTCTGAGGGCTACATCCTAGAATATGGCTTTGACACTGTGATCTGCACCTGACACATCTGTGATGGCTTTTGAGAGTGTACTGGTCAGTACATGTGAGTGGCCTTCCTGTATGTGGGGACACTACCACCTGAAGCAGTCCATAATGGTGTTATGGCCCACATGTCTGTATCTGAGGTATACGGTGGTGGTGCTATTTTGCACAACTGAGCCTTATGCCAGGTGTTCCTTACTGCACAGATGTCAGTATTCCCCATTGTTGGATCTAGATTGGCAGCTGTGATTACGAACGCTACACATTTAGCACTGTTTAGCATACACATACAATGCAGTTGTCCTCTAGGTGTCAGGGTGTTTACCTGGTCTTAGGACATTCGTCTATGAATAGTACTATATGGGAAAATTAGCCACTCCTGGCAGGACATCACCAGAGTGCATACAAGACAGCCCTTCACTACTAAGTGTGTGAGCATGCCCAGTATGCCGTTGTGTAGGTGGACACATAGTGCATTCCAAACGGACGTGTGCTACTAAGTGTGTGAGCATGCCCGGTGACACCTTGTGTCGGTTATGTGCCTCTTTGTTTATGGGCATGACCATTGTAATCCTGTATAGCGATAGTGGTCATCCAGACAACAGATGGCCATACCCCACTTCAGGATGGATTCCTACATTGAACACACTGGTTCACAGGTATGTACACCGTAACTGACAGCATTCATGTCGATGTCCGCATTCCTAGAAGGTCATATTGACTGTCTTGAAAGGTGTAGTGTCTGTGGCGCGTCTCATATCTATGTAGTGTTGTAATAGTGGTCCTTAGATAGGCAGTTGTCTTACTCACACCATTGGCGTGTGTTTGTCTCCGTCTGCCTTGGGACAGTAAAATGCTTTTAGACTGCTCACACTCCATACAATCCCTATCGGCATCTGTTCCATTTTTGATGATGTCACCCACCTAGAAGTATGCCTCTGGGAGTGCTGTGATCCAGTAATTTCGGTAGCGCATTCTGTAACTGCGTAAGGCTGTAGTGTGACAAGGTAGTTAGGTCTGTGTTCCAATCCCAACCCTGCCAAGTGTGTGTGTGAGTGTGTGTGTGTGTGTGTGTGTGTGTGTGTGTGTGTGTGTGTGTGTGTGTGTTTCCATCTGCCTGGGGACAGAATAATGCGTTTAGACTGCTCACTCTCCATACAATCACTATTGGCATCTTTTCCATTGCTGATGATATCACCCACCTAGAAGTATGCCTCTGGGAGTTCTGTGATCCAGTAATCTCAGGAGCACGTTCTGTAACTGGGTAATGCTGTAGTGTGATAAGGTAGTTCAGTCTATGTTCTAATCCCAGCCCTGCTAAGTGTGTGTGTGTGTGTTTCCAACTGCCTGGGGACAGAGTAATGCTTTTACACTGCTCACTCTCCATACAATCCCTATCGGTGTCTGTTCCATTACTGATGATGTCACCCACCTAGAAGTATGCCTCTGGGAGTGCTGTGATCCAGTAATCTCACTAGCGCATCCTGTAACTGTGTAATGCTGTAGTGTGATAAGGTAGCTAGGTCTATATTCTAATCCCAGCCCTGCCAAGTGTGTGTGTGTGTGTGTGTGTTTCCATCTGCCTGGGGACAGAGTAATGCTTTTAGACTGTTCACTCTCCATACAATCCCTATCAGCATCCTTTCCATTACTGATGATGTCACCCACCTAGATGTATGCCTCTGGGAGTGCTGGGATCCAGTAATCTCGGTAGCATGTTCTGTAACTGCAAAATGCTGTTGTGTGATAAAGTAGTTAGGTCTATGTTCTAATCCCAGCCCTGCCAAGCATGTGTGTGTTTCCATTTGCCTGGGGACAGAGTAAAGCTTTTAGACTGCTCAATCTCCATACAATCTCTATCAGCATCTTTTCCATTGCTGAAGATGTCACCCACCTAGAAGTATGCCTCTGGGAATGCTGTGATCTAGTAATCTTTGCAGTGCGTTCTGTAACTACGTAATGCTGTAGTGTGATAAAATAGATAGTAGGTGTTCTATTCCAAGGCATGACAGGTGTGTGTGTTTGGCAGTCATATCCTCTGTGTTGGTATCTGTGAGTGGATAGCTCCAGGATGTGTTGAGTGTGTTTTGTTGTTTTCCTATATAGTGTCCACAAATGTCATAATCGCCCAAGGGACTGGGTTGGCAAGGCATACACATACATTCGCCAATAGGTCTGGTGAGTAAATGTCAGCAGCCCTACTCTTACCCTTAATACAGTCTGACCCATGTGACACAATGAAACACACTTGCCTTGATAGTAACACCACTACATAATGCAGGTGGCACATGTGGTTTCCTTTTCATTCTTGTCTAATGTTTTGGTGTCATGCGGTCCGCTGTTGTGATATAAATTTGTTATCTAAGTATGTGTGTGTATATGTATATGTGTGTGTGTGTGTGTGTGTGTGTGTGTGTGTGTGTGTGTGTGTGTGTGTGTGTGTGTATATATATATATATATATATATATATATATATATATATATATATATATATACAGATATATAAATATATATATATATATATATATATATATATATATATATATACATATATATCTATATGTGGACATTAGCACACATAAATCTACATGATGGAATACATGTCCTATACTATTGAATGTCTGTGCTGGATGATCTGTACGTGATCACCTCAGATGTGCATATATCTGCCATGGCTTAGTGATAAAGCACATCGTCTGTGGTGCGGAGGGTCTCGGGTTCTAGTCGTGTAGAGACCAGTTATTTTGTTGCTGGGAAGAACAAGGGACATCAAATACGGTGATAGTAAGGCACCTTTAACCAATTTTGTGTGGATCAGAGCGACAGTAAGCAGTGGTTATTATTTTGAAGGATCAGTATGGGTCATATAACTATGCATTAGAAGACAATACTATGCAAATGAGGTTTAAAATAGTGAATCACGTTTATCCACAGGGTGTGATGCAGATCCCAAGAGTGTATGTGTATAGATAGCCGGGTGCAGGACTTGAATATAGGTGAAAGCATGGGTGGGTGTCAGGCATACTGTATGTACACTGGAGCCCTGTGCCTCAGGATTGCTCCTGCCTTAGCATGCCTAAGCTAGGGGAGTGTCTATACCTGCCTAGTGAAATTGGGAGGGACAACAGCAGTAGTGGAGTAGTCAAGGTGAACAAGCTGTGCAAACAGGTGATAATTAGCACAATCAGCAGATTACATGCCCATCCCGGTCCAGAACACTACGGTAAAGTGACCAAGCACCATACACACAGGTTTCTTCCACACTCTACACCACCGGTGTATACATGCTGGAACATTTCTCGACACAATCCAACCAAATGAGAAGGGCTGCAGCAGGCAACATAGACCAACATGTGCAGGAGGCTATGGGTGGTGAGGATGTGAATGCTGCCGAACAACCCTTAGTGAGGAGACAAAGAAGACTTTCAGACCCAGGGTAATCTACCAGGGGCTACATGAGCTGGAGATAGTGAAGTGCTATGGGGTGGACAGAGACTCCTACAGCAGCTTGTTGAGCTGTGCCGGCCACACCTGACACATCGAACAGGCCGGGGGAAACCCATCCCAGTGGATACCAAGGTATGTGTAGGCCTAGGTATACTAGCCACAGGTACCTCCCAAAGCACAACTGGGGATATCATGGGGATCTCACAGGCATCTGCATCCAGAGTATTGCACCAGTTTCTAGATGCTATGTCACCACATGCCAGTGAGCACGTACATGTCCTCAACATGCGTGAGGTGTTGACCAGCAATATGCATCTCTTCCACCAAATGGCAGACTACCCTAGGGTACTGGGTGCTATAGCCTGCAAGCATGTATGCATCAAAGCACCACCCGGTGAGCGGGGTAAGGCTTACATTAACCGCAGGGGCATACCCTCCATCAACAGCTAGGTCATATGCTATGGCCAGGGCGTTATACTGAATGTGTGGGCTGGCTGCCCTGGAAGCTATGACGATTCTGATATATGGCATCTGACGCAGCTGTACCACACCTTTGCCAATATGGACATCCCCTACAGTCACCTAGTGGGGAATGCTGGGTAACCACTGGAGTCATGGCTGATGACACCCATCAGCAATGCACGCACACCTGAACAACTACACCATAATGAGGCACATGCACAGGCAAGACATATAATTGAGCATGTGTTTGGAATGCTCAGGTCACGGTTCCGGTGTCTGGACACATCCGGTGGAGCCTTGCAATATTCACCAGCTACATGCACCCAAATTGTTATGGTATGTGCTATGCTACACAATATGATCCCGCTGAAACAGTTGCAGTAGGAACAGCATGGGGCAGGGCCACACAGCCGCCCACCAATGCCAAGGCCTGTACAGGCACAGTGTGACTCGGAGGAGGAATTACCTGAGCTGGATCCAGTAGGTGAAAGGAGGCATGCAAAGTATGACCTGCCCTTGGCAAAGAGGCAACGCATGGCATATGCACCGACACAGTAGGTACCCAGGGAATTTCACCCTCTCTGACTTGCACAGACAATAAAAGGGATGCCAAACATGACATTACCTGTACTCAGCCATGTATAGGAAGTGCACTGTGTGCATCTGACATAAGCAGCCCTCCAGCACCATCCTCAGGTCTGGCACACCCTCAAGGTAAGTCAGTCAACCTACCAATTGGCAGTTGTATTAGAATGTGTTTTTACCTGTAGCTATAGTATGGATGTGAGCATACAAGGGAATTTGGTGGCCAAATGTTAGGGCAGCAGACAGTACACGTCCATAGTGGCACCATGACATCTGTAGCACATACCGGGGTCACAATAGTAGCCAGTAGTACACAGGGTGTCCTAACCCACTGCAGGTTATGGGCTGAACATCATGTGTGTCCATACAGCCCACACAAGTCTCAAACAACTGGACAGATGTAGACCAATGCAGACAAATGCTATACAATGGCCTCTGGATATGCCCAATTGATGACCCCAACCCCCACAGACACACACACAAACTACAGCAGGCCAGGCAGTTGGATGTAGGTTGTGAAGGCTAGGACATCTAAAACCACTATGCTGGTAATTAAAGCTAGGATCTGAAGTACACTGGTATGCCTCTAGCTAGCACATTAGGTAGGTCCACACACTGAAATGGAGTACCTGGCATACCAGTACAGTAGTAGCAAAAGTGTACAACTGTCAGCTGTGCCCTCCTTCCAACGTACACATGTGAAAGTCATGTGCGCCACCCCCCGTGCTGTGTAGGAATGTGGATACAGTCGGATGTCCCCCCACGCTGTGCAGAAATGTCGCAATAGTCAATGCCACATGACCATTGGCTACCCTGCAGACACAACATGCCACCTGTCAGTGTACAACGCAGGAGTCGGCACCACAGTACTGACTACCTGGACATGTGACACATGCGATCCAGTTGACCATACTGGGCATGCTCAAACACATGAAGGTATGATGGTAATGTCAGTTGACAACATGCGTAACAGTCATACTGGGCATGCTCACACACTTAAACACAAGATGGTCAGGTCTGCAAACACCAGTGGTCGGGACATATCTGCCAGTACATTGCTATACTGTTGGATGACTGTGCTGTATGGTATGTGTGTGGTACTGTCTATTGTCTGTATATATGCCATGGTGTATTGGTAATTCAGATCAGCTGTGTGCACAGGGTGTTGCTACCAACACTTGCAAAGGACGGTTCTTTGTTTGCAGCCAGAACAAGGTCTTTGGATACAGAGTGGGTAAGGCACATTGCAGCAGTTGGGAGTGGTTGTGCGTGTGTTTGTGCGGTGTTAAGCACTGCTGACTTCTGGTTACAGCTCCTTATACTTGTTTAGACTCCAAATTTCTTCAACAGTGCAATACTCGCATACTGGTAGACAAACAGGCTTACACCCGCTCGCTCCCTTACTTGCACGTGCACCGACATTGGTGCTTGCATTTGTCACTCACTGTGGGTGGGCGCGATCCCTTGTGATGCCTATTACATCGGACTAAATGATTACAGTATCGGGTATTGCTGAACATTATGCGACGGCAGGAGTTCGACTGTACGGAATCGGTGGCCTGTCCAGTCACATAATCAGATTATATGCGTGTTCCTCATACAATCTGCTCCCATCTGGCTGATACATGGGAACCGATACTCTGCAATGCAGACAAGTAAATGTGTTTTGGGAAACACATCTTTCTGCCAGGTCATGCTACCGCATACCTAATGTAGGTTTTCCACCTTTTAAATTGGCCGAAGTAAGACTTTAGGAGTAACACCTTTCCCACTTTGGATGGGACAGTCCCTCATTAGGCATATGTGTCATGCGAGAATAATCTAGCCATAGCAAATGTCCTGATTAGAGGACAATATTATATTCTACGTTTCTCTAATAGTTGCATGTAATGGTTATTGTATAAATGACACTTCGATATGTTATGTGAAGTAGCATAAGCAACTTGACTGCTGCTAGACTAAGCTTTGATTTGTGCTAATATGTATATTTCTGTACTATGCATGGCTGTAGGTATGTTCTGACCTGGTACGTCTGACATTTCTATGGAGCAGGTCCCACTTTGGCCATTTGGAAAGGTGGCAGCCCTATAGGACCTATATGTAGAGATGTCAGATTTGGCAAGGCAAAACATACCCACAACCAGTAGAAAATTGAATACTTCACCGGCTTGCAGAAGTTAAGGTTATTCTTGTAAAATTATAGTTGCTAATACTGTTTCCTATAACATCTAGGTGTTTCAGATACAACAAAATCATTTTATGCAACCACTACAGACAATATTTGAACTCTTTTCCCGAAATCACAGGCAATGTGCCGTAACATTCATTTTGCGGGACACAACTGCCCAGAGTGGAGTGTCCCTCACAAAGGTGAACAGGTGGTAACCCCAAACTATTATACTATCATCTACCTATGGTGGTCGGGGAAATATGCGCTTTCCATCACTAGCAGACCTCACATACGAATGGGGGAGAATGAACACTATATCAGGGACACTGCATAACACCCTCAGGGACACATTTAGATGATTGGTTCTATTAACCTGACACACTGACAGTCACAGGGCATATGTGTTCATTCACATTTGTCGAGGTACATGCTGTTTATGACTCATACATGTTGTCATTAGTCATTACGTGTATTCCACCACCTGTCCACCTAATATCACTAGTTCTGGAAAGGTTTAGTTAGGACTGTGTTACATTCTGATTCGTAATCACGGACGTCCATGATAATTGGGTACAAGGCACTGATATATTCCCTATCTGTTCCCTCAGTGCTTTCTGGACTATCCAGTAGAAATGCTGAGCTGTTACAGGAATATTAATTACTGCCATGCCCCTAATACACATCTGCCAACCAACACCACCACAACACCCCTTAGCCTATTACATTATACCCATACCCATGACTACCCTACACCCCCCTACAGCACTCTACTCAAACTTACTGCCTGAGCTTGCAGGGAAAAGGAACACACCCCAACCACCGCCCACTCCCTCTCGGCCTCGGGACACATGTGCACATTTCCATGTACATGTGTTTATTACCTTGCGCAACCTACTGCAGGTGTACAGCGCATCCTGCTCACGGCTCATACCAGGGGTTAACCTATGGCGAATTTTTGCGCTGCGGCGAAGACCCATTCCATGTTTAAAGTGTAGACCTGCAGTCTCTCCCACTGGTACTTTCCTGCTGGTGGTTTGGAAAGCAGCAGTGTATTTATCTTTATTGCATGTCTGTATGTCTGACCGGCCTAGCTGGGCAGTGTGGGAGGTAAAAGTTTGTTTATTGGACCTACCAGTAACGTATGCCCGGTCTGAACATATGTTACCCGTAATTGCTGTAACGTAACCTAGTTATGTACATGTGTATATCTACAATGACATATATATATATATATATATATATATATATATATATATATATATATATATATTTATATATTTCTTTATTTTATGTCTGTGGATATATATCTATACACACACACACACACATATATATATATATATATATATATATATATATATGTGTGTGTGTGTGTGTGTGTGTGTGTGTGTGTGTGTGTGTGTGTATATATATATATATATATATATATATATATATATATAAATAAATATATATAAATAAATATATATATATATATATATATATATATATATATATATATATGTTACATCTGTACATAACATACATTTGCTATGCTGGGAGCTGCTTACATCTGTGCAGGCACAATTGCATATGCTTATTGGGAGTTATACATGTTTATTGCCACTTCTTTGTGTTTACATGTGCCTTATTCATTATGACAGTGCCAGTTTGATTGAAGGAATCCAGTTAATGGCCCCATGTGAAACACACGTTCACCTTTACATGTTTAAATGTTGGCTTTACAGCACAGAGCCATTCATTACACAAGAACATGATATGTGCTATAGTCGTACTTGAACCGGAAATGCCTTTACATTAGGCAGATGCTCTAACCACTACACTATTGGTATTCTGCTTCATTTATATGTATACCCATGGTTCATAGCTACCCTAACATATGCCTCACTACTTCACTTACACAGCAGGCATCCATTCTCCTGCTGGGAAAACTGCAGTACTACACATGCGACATTCCCTATTCCCTACTGCCCTGGACCCATGCTGCATGTTTACTCACTCCAAGGATATTCACAACTCCAAAGCTTAGAGTCCTGGCACATACGTGTGTTTGATTGTCAGGGTGTTCATGTGGTGATCCGGGTTTAGGCTTGTCAGACTGGTGACCGGAACTGCCCTGTAAATATTCAAATGTCAGACCTAGCACATGGACAGAGTTGGTCCCAATTTTAACATTCTACCTGTGTTTACAGACACAGGGGTTTGGGCACCTCTGACCAGATTATTATGTTGGCACTACATAATATAGGGTGGGGGTGGTTCCACTACATAATACAGAGTGGGGGGTGTTTCTACTGCTGTTTCCCTTCACATTCATTACGAATGCTGTATTGTTACCATGTTCATTCATTCATTCATATATATGTATATATATATATATATATATATATATATATATATATATATATATATATATATATATATATACACATCTGTCTGTACATACACCTACATACCTATTTACATTTCCCATACAGTTGAATGTACACCACGCATCTATGCTGCCTTTACCTCCCTATTTCCGAAGGATATTATTCTGGCCATCACTTATAACTTCACTACAAGTATTCAATAGTACTGTCAACAAATGTGACAGTTGGTTGGTGTACATATGTGTACGGACCTCTCAAACACTCAGGGACTAATTTCAACAGTGACAGGAACAAGGCAATGACAAATCAGGGACAATCACGGACACTTCTACAATATTAGTACTATTAACTTGAAATGTGTTGACAGATTCAGAGCATATGTATTAATACTTATTTTCCTGAAGTTAAAAGCATCTATTACTCTTAATTATTGTCATTATTCATTCAACTGTCATTCAACACCTTTCCTCCAAAGGTCACTGGTTTTATGAGTGATTAAGAGGCTGGCCAGTTATTGTGAGAATGCTCTGACCATTGGTAGGGTTGCCACCTTTTCATATGGCCAGGATGGGATATATTCCAGACACAAATCAGATTCTACAGGACAACACATACCCATGGTCAGTACAATGGATAATACTTTTGTTTTATGCCTACATGTTAGCTTATTGTTGTAGCAGTTTATATGCGCCTTCTGTTTTGTTTACTTGCTTATTCTATTTCTTGTAACATGTGGTATGTTACATACAGCAATAACTATTGTATGTGACTATTACATGCAATGTGGGACATAATTATGTCATACGGTCGCAGGATATTTTACATTTATAATGGTTTTGGTATTGGACACAACTGCCCAGCTGTGTACTGTCCCTCACAATGTGGGACAGGTGGTAATCCTGACCATTGGGCTAGACTTATCTACTGGCGGTGCGCTAACATGATGCGTTTCACTTCCACTTGGTATAACTATCAACACGGCATTAGAATACGGGCACACTGTTTTAAATGTCATTTGTTCGAGGGATGGAGACTCGATATTCGCTAACGTGCATTTGTGTTTGCTTCTTAATTTTGTGTTCGCAAGAACTGTCTTGCATGCTTTGCATACGTGTCAGTATCCATGGACACTGACAGTTGTGATTACTATTGCAGGCAGACTGTAATATTCAGCATTTTAGGTTGCACGTCAACAGCCGACATTTCCACGCCTCCGTGCGGCACTTTGACACGCCCCATGCACTCACACTCATTTCCTATGCACGTGGATGTGGCGGCAGCGCGCCTTCATTAATATGCATATGGCACTACTGTGCCATCTGCAAGCCGCACGGTCAGCGCAAGCCTAACGCCGGCCTTGCGCCGAGCTTCATGAATCCCGGGGAAAATCTTTATGGCCTAAGCCAGGTAATTTAATTTCAAATTATTTTCAAAGTTAGGTGGATTGAAATTGACCTCTTCTTTTCCAGCATCCTCTGTTAAAACATATACTTTTAAACAGTTACAATCATAACATATTTATTTCTTTTGGGCACACTGTTGGTACATTTTTAAAAGAAGCAGCTTTAGAAATACAGTTTTCAACATGAGCATCTATACAAATCAATTTGATATACAAATGACATATAATTCTTTACAATATTCCAGCTAGCTATGCTGGCATATGTTACACATCCACTGCCCTACTTCTCCTGGCATAACTGACAATATGTCATATCATCACAGCCAGTACAGGGTATTTTGACAGTGATATCTTTCCATTGGCAGAATATTACTTATTTGAAATATATTTATTATTTTTTTTTATTTTAGGTCTTATGACTAGATAAGAAAAGATATAGGGCTGAATTCATAAAAGTACCATGGCAGTTCTTTAGAATAGGGAATTTATTAATCTTTCTGTCAATGGAAAGATTAAATCACTAGTACTGACTGGTGTGGCCCTCCTGTACAAAGGATATAAAGGCTGAAGTAGGGTACTGGTAACAAGTTCATGTCCTACTAAATCTAAGTAATTTGAGAAATTGCTGAGCCATGTCGATCAAAATGTCCATCTCCAGCATGTCATGATAGCAAACACTGCCAAATCCCTGTGCTCAACCACCAGGCATGAAAGTTGGTGTGGGAAAGCACTTGACACCAGGGCTTAAATTAAAAGTGTCATAATGGCACCAAAATCAAAAAAGGGATCCAGGTGTGAGAGAGATCCACCAGACACTAGGAAGAAGATTCAGAGTGCCTCACTGGGATCAGCATTACTATGGAAACCAGGGGGTGGGGGATACAATGCCATACCTGCACCAACATTACTACAGGGATTGGGGGATACAGTGCTGTACCTGCATAAATGTTACTACAGTGACTGGGGGTATTGGAATGTACAGTGCTGTACTAGCATAATCATTACTAGGGGGATCGGGGGGATACAGAGCTGTAACAGCACCAACATTACTATGAGGAGCATTGGTATGGGGATAAAGCACCAACATTACAACAGGGACCATGGGTGAGGGTGATATACTTATCACCAGAAAATAAATGTTCAAACTGCGTGACTGGCACAACATCACTACAGGGCCTGGATGGTGGAGGGATACAGTGCTGTGCCATCATAGACATTACTACGGGGACCAGAGGTGGGGGGATACAGTACTGTGCAGGTACCAACATTATTACAGGGACCAGGGATGTGGGGATGTGGGTGATACAGTAGACATCAGGAAATGCTTTAAGTGCCATGGTGGCAACAACAATGCAATAAGGATTGCAGGGTAAGGGGATACACTACAGACCATGAATTACTCCTTAAAGAGCTGTAAGACACAGACCCAACAAGAAGAGGATGAGGAAACCACCAGACACCCGCTTAAGTGTCATAATGGCACAAATGGTGGTACAGGGATCAGACAGAAAGAGGAGACACTGAACACTGGGGATAAGTACTCTAATGACACATACTTCATAAGGTTGATGGGACAGGCAACTTGACTACCAGGGATGACAGTTTAAAGTGTCATAGTGGTACCAACAGTGTAATGGGGATCAGGGGTGGGGAGATGCATTAGGTACCAGAGCCTAATAATTACATGCTATAATGGCACTAAAGTATGACAGGAGTGGGTTATCAGCAGTAGGGGCAGGGACAGGTATAGGGACTGTGGTGTGTCATTGTACATGTGCATGTTTCAGATTGACTGGAGGTGGATTTTACTGCCTACATGAGTAGCAGGTTACTACTGATGTCTGTTAACTGCAGTTCAGGAAACATGCAAATTAACTGAAACTAAGGTCTTACCTCATTGTGGCTAGCATGTTCCTAAATTGCAACTAGGTGTGTCATATTGGAGTGGTCTTCCTAGCCATATGGCTCATGCTAGGAACATTAATGAGTTCCTGGGATATTCTCATATGATATGCATTCTATATCCTCTTCAGTGGTCTCAGACCCATAACCAATATAAAATGTGTATGATGAAAACGACAGACTGTCTCTGTAAATACCTGTAAAACCTGCATTTGGTATCTATTTATAAAAGGCAATACTTCAGTCCTTCTTTGACAATTATTAGAAAACTCTAAAAATATGATTAAAACTAAAATGTTAAATGCAGTTCAGTTGCTGAAGTTGGTCTGACCATATTTCCATCATTAGTGGAAGACGTTTTTCAGGTAATATCTTTCTAGTGACAGAAGCATTTCTTGTTATGCAGAAGTATATATCATTTTTTTGTTTCAGATCTGATATCAACATTTTACAGATATATCATGTGTATGGACTATACCCCCCAGTTAATAGAAATCAAATGGCCCAATTTAATGCAGATTGACTATAACACAATATGCCAAACTGTCACTAGAAATGAGTATACAACTGGGACTTTAGCACCTAAATTTGTGAGACCATGCTGCAATAACATTTTGATAGTTCCCAATAAAACTTTCCATGAAATATACTTTGCTAAATAGTGCAAAATATACCTTATTCTTCTACTCTACCTGTACAACATTAAGTGCAGACCAGTTCATACTGGTATAGTCAATATAGGGAGTTTTTAGTGGTTTAATTTTTCCATTGATAGAAAGATTACTAATTCTGGAGAAATAAACTCTGTATTCCGGAAAATGTGAATTATTCTTTTCCTGTTTGGTACAGTTTCACATAATTTTTGCACATATATTGCCACATACCTTCAACAAAAGTAATGCGCCCACTTCATATGGAAACAAATTATAACCCAACATTCCAGACTGTGACAATAACATGTAGTGCTTGCCTCTGTTTAAGAACAAATACAAAAAAAACTTCCTTTGACAGCTATTAGTAAAAACGTTCAGAAATGTATATGTGCATAGTCACCTAAGATTACTGCTTCACCCTTAAAGTTATTGACATTGAATTTGAACAAGTCATTTTTGATGTGGTCCAAGCAAGACATTCTTGTGGTGGAATCTTTCCAGTGATATAGTATGTCAGTTTTCTAAAAAAATCAGTATCATTTTTACTTATGATCTATATTCATCTCAGTTTTCATAATGATATCAGATTGTTCTGTATTTACCATATTTAAAAAGTTCTTTACATTGATTAATGAAAATGAACAGATTGCACCTTGGCAGCTTACATATTCTACACATTCTAAGCATAATACTTTTGGAAATTACTTATTTTCTATTATGTGGATAAGGTAGATATCAACTAGCATAGGATGCAAAAGAATACATAGCATAAGTAATATATCTAATGTATACTGCCTCAGGGCTCTAGCCCTATATTCTCTCTACTAAAGGCTGTTGAGGGGAGATATATGCCTCATATAGAAGACATTGTCAGATGACACCCGGATGGAGCTCCTGCATATCCACAAAACAAACAGCACCAGCATTACCCATTCTGAAGAATTAAAATTGCCCATGATATAAATAGGACCTACTGGACAGACAGGTATGTATGTATCAGAGAGACTGCTGCTTCTCTGGAACAGGCTGCTCATCCTCTCTAACCCAATTCAAGTGTAACTAGGACAATTGGATGAGGAACAGCAAAGTCATCCCTGGTTTGGCACCTATGTGTCAACCAGACACAGGCAGTAATCTGGATAAAAAAGCTAGTAAATCACTCCACTGGTCACTCACAAGTAAAAAATAAAGTCTGTTTTATTAAATGTTTTTCGTCTCTTCTTATAGGGAGACTTCTTCAGATAACAGACATGTACAAATGCAAAGTTTAAATAAAAAAAGTCATCATTCATGTGAGACTTAACACACACATTAACCTTGCTAAGATAAAGATTGTTCTAGACTGATTCATATATTAATCTGAAAACCAATTATTTTTAATAATATGAAATAGATTCTCAGGAAAATAAATCAGTTGTGTTTTATATCGTCTGCAAAAGGAAGAGACAAATCCATATGAGTAAGGGTATTACCTGATTTTTAGGAACTAGAAGTTTTAGAATTTGCTGTAAAAAAATCAGCCTGGAAAGCTCCCAGCATATATGTTTGGGGCTTTAATAGGATTAAAATTATTTAAAAAAAACATATTAATATCAGATTATCTAATGTAAAATTGTGTATATGGAATATGGATTTATAAATATTGTAAAATAGCCTTAAGTATTTCTTGCATCTTACTATATAGCAAATTGCTTTCTTTAGTAGAAATAACATTATTAGCATCATGACTATATTGTTTCATACTTGCAAGAAGCTTAGGTGGAATATCGGATCTATATTATATCATCAAACGCTTAAAAAAGCGAAGGCTGATTGATCGACCTAATTTAAGCGAAAGCTTACAATCTCGAACTGTCAGATCAGCGATTTTTTCCCAGGGAAAAAAATCGCTGATCCAAAACACATACACACAACACAAGCACATCAAACAAACAGAAATCCACACACATACACCTAAAATCTGATACCTAACCCTACACTAAACTATGCACACACCACTAACTACCCACTTACCTTAAACCAAACCCTAACCCTAAGGTCCATCACTATCACACACTCACCTCACCCGCTCCCTAACCCTAACTCACTTAAATCTGCCCTAACCCTCATGTCCACTCAATCACACACACACCTAACCCGAGCCCTAACCCTAACTCACCTAAATCATCCTAACACTCACATCCACACAATCGCACACTTACCTGAATCCGACCGGAAACTTTCCACCATAACACTGAAAATACCGAAGCAACAGAAACGGACAACAAAATTCTTTCCCTAGGAAAAAATTTGAGTTTCTACTGCTTCGATATTTTGCAGTTTCACGAAAATAAGTTTGATCAATCAGCGTTCGCTTTTTTAAGTGTTCGAGGATATAATATAGACCCGGAATATCAACCCATTCAACGTATCTAGTGGACATTTTTGCCACGATAATTGATTGGTTAGTTGTTTGTGATCTCTTTAATTCAATTTCACCAAAAGTTATAATTGTACATTTTGTATAGCTATTTATTTCTATAAATCTTTGTATAGTTATGTAATTAATAACTTTAAATAATTTCTTCTCTTAATTTAATTTTTTTAAGATAGGATGATTTACTAATTAGAATCTCTCATAATGTAGCTTTAAATGTTGCCCATGTAATATCAAATGGCATATTAATGTTGAAAGTATTTTGAAAGAGAAAATTCAATTACTTTAGTTCGCACTTTGAACTCAAGTTTATTATAATAACTATGGCTTAAATCTCTATTTGGATTTAGGAATTTTGGCCATATGGAGCTTAATACAGATGTGGATTAGAGAATGATCAGAGGATGAGCATGGTTCAGTTTTGTGTGTTTCAAAGTTTGACTGAGTAACCCATTAGTTAATAAATGATACTGCAATATGCAGAAAAATCTATGAGAAACTGTTCCTTGTACTAAGAGAGAAAAATAATGTAATAACTGCATAAATGGGTATCGAGCATGTACAATTTAGATGCTGCTAGTTGATGTTTGTTAACAGAGTAAGACGTATGTGCAATGAATGAAAGGTTTAACAAAGATTCCTTATAGCCAGCACTACTTGGGCCTAAGCTGAGCATCACACTCTAGGGCTACAATGACAGATCTGCTGAATAAAGCAATGAACAACAAAATTAAAACTCCCATGATATTTACACATCCAAGAGAAACATAACTACAACTAGCATATTTATAGTTAATACTTCACAGTTAATAGTGACAGTGATGAGTAATCTTCATATAAATCATGATCCAATGTGCCGCATGGATATCATTTTAGACTAAAACTGAAATATAACAAAGCAACAATTCAAAAATGGAGCATTATCAGATGAGATTGTGTCAAGGCTGTAATTGTACTGAAATAGTCTGCTGATATTTTTTATTTAATTTAAATTCAGTCATGATTAATGCACAATATATTCAGTCTTACGAAGCATATTTTAAATTTTGAGCAATTCTGTAACTATTGTCTGAATGTCTTATGTTCTTTCAGTCCAGCAGACCAACATTCATTTATTTTTTATTTTGTTCCAAAATTGTGTGACAATATTTCAGTCATCTCTGTCTCTTTCAGTATCAAGTAATGATTATGTGATGATCTGGTAAACTTGATCAAGTCCTACAAGTTGGTAATACCAATAACCACAGGTCCCAGTCAGGATCACTGGATAACATCATTCCTAACAAAAGTTACTTACGATGTCATCATCACTTATGACTACTCGCTGGATAACCACAACTGTTGACTCAATTTTAATAAAATACACCATAAAAAAGAAATAAAAGACAAGTGCTTTCACTAGAGTTTCCTCAGGTCTTAATACAAACCACAGTAAAAGGCTCATACTTAAATGCATAAATCAAGTCAACACCAAAGCAATTACGTATAGCCTCTTAAAGAGGTATATACAAATATTTTCACTTTAAGCTGCGTGCTTTTAGAGCAAGTTTTAAACTGACAGTACAATTAATTCCTGGTAGCCTGTGTGCCTACAATCGTAGAATCCATCTCGATTCTATTTGCACTAAATTATTGTTCATGTCACCCCCTCTACTGTTAACATGTGCCAATTGTAATACTTTAAAATTAAAATGATGACCTGGCTGTACCATTATTTGTTTTGATAAAGCGTTGTTTTCACTTTGTTTAAGTATCTCATATAGATGCTTACTAATCTGTTCTTTTAGTTTTTGTGTGGTTTTTCCACATAATAGCAAGAACAGGAAGTACAAGTAGCCAAGTAAATGAAATGAGTGCTATTACAGTCTGCATGAAACCTCGGCTGAAACCTAAAGGGAGTATTAGGGCATATAAACTCTAGTACACTTATGACATGACAAAAACTACACTTCCTGCATGGATATGTACCTGGATTCTTTATGATTTGGTGAGACGTCTTATTATCCTGACATAACAGTCTTTTTAAGTTAATATTATTCTTATACACAAAATGTGGGATTGCACTCACTGTCTTGGCTGTACTATGGTCCATAGTTAACAGAGACCAATGTTTCTAAATAATATTCCTTACAGCTTTGTTACTACTAGTACAACTAGTTACAAAGGAGTGTGGGTACACTCTATTAGGACAACCATTTCTGTTAGTATTATTATCATTTAAAGCATTAGCTAAAGTAAAATCAGAAATGTTACGTTGTGCCCCCTGTATTACATGTTTCTTATACCCTCTATCAACAAAATGTTGTTTCATTCATTCCATCTCAGTGACAAGTGTATGACTACCTTCACATGCCCTTTTTTTTAAGAAATGACTTTTTACAATATTGGGAAAAACATGTCTAGGGTGCATACTATCATAACTTAGTAGTCCATTACGCCTACAGGGTTTCCTATATAGAGTGGTAGTTATTAAACCCTCTTTATCCCTTTGAAGGCTCACATCCAAAAATCAATACATTGTTGTGAGCTAGTGATGGAAAATCTCAAAAAGTCAGTAGTAGATTCCATCACAACAATAAATCTGGTTAAAGAATTTTCATCTCCATCCCAAAGCATAAAAACATCATCAACAAAACGTCAATATAGTTTGACCCTATAGCCAACAGGATGCTGAAACAAATATTTAGATTCCCAAAAATGCATAACTAAATTCGCATAAGAACTTGCGCATGGGGTGCCCATAGTTTGCTGTTCAAACATTACTACATTGCTGTTCAATATGAAATCTAAAAATGTACATATTATATATATATATATATATATATATATATATATATATATATATATATATATATAGATATATAATATATATATATATATATATATATATATATATATATATATATATATATATATATATAGAGACACACATACTTAGATATCCATTATCTTTGCTTCTAGATTTTATATACCATATATAATACTTGACTTTAAATTCAGTATATTGGGCAGATATTTATCATTACATTGACCTTCACATCCTCCTTATCTGTGTTTTATACATTGCATGAATATAGAAGAGTGTACACCCTCTAATAAAAAGAAGAATAATTAAAGGTAGCCACCTTCCTTGGATAAACACAGACCCAAGAGCATGCATAAGGAACAGGAATAATGCCCCCAAATGTCGTAAAATGTATATAAAGCAAGCTACAAAAATATGAAACTATTAACAATCAAAGCACAGGACAAAAATTTAGACTAACACACCTAAAGTTCATTCCTATGGGACTATACAGCCTGCATATCTCAGTAACCCAAAAAAATTCTGTTATAGCTTAAAAATACTTAGCTCCGAAAAATATTCCCTAAAAAGCTTGCTTAATTTTTTTACTGAGTTTAATGTGGCTTCCCCTACTCCACATCTAAGTTGATCCTTTTTACCCATTATGCATAATGCAGCAATATTTTCCTTTCCACTTCAAAAGTACTATCTATACAGAATGCAGAAGAAAACGTAACACTATGGTATATAAATAAACCCCCTGATTTCACAACTTATACCCAAAGCTTCTTAATATAGGGTCTACTGTCCTTTCCTAATCAACAAATAAAATATCTTCACGTGTAATCATGTACTTATCAGATCTGTTCCTAAATTTCCATTCTCCTCCATTGCCACTGGGTAACACCTGCATTTAGCTGAAATATTAGAAAAATGTGCTATAAACACACTATAGAACACTCAAAAATGCCATCTCATGTCTGACAAGCAGCATATATTTTGTCATTGGATTGCTACATTTACTTTGTTCTCACAAATATATTCAAATGTGGAGGAAAGTTAGTTAACAGGAACGACATTTCTAGACCTAAAGAAGGCCTTTTAAACTGTGTACCATGACCTCTTATTATATAAACTGACTATAACATTTTCCATTACAAGGTTAGTTCTTAATTAACTAACTATGAATCTAATAGATTATTCACAGTTCTGGGGCACAGATTCTCTTAAGTTTCTAGCTTAGTCCTTTCAATAAGAAACAAAGTTATTTAAGCTTATTGCTAGATGATGCACTCTCATTTCAAAATCATACAGAGCAACTACAGTAACTCAGAGTTCCATATAATATATCAGACTTTCTTGTTATGAAAGTATGTCAAGAAATTTCTTTTAGGGTGACAATACTGAAAGTAGAATATGCTTTAACTACTGTGACTTCTCAATCAGGACAAAATACAGCCCATTTGCAAACAACAAAAAACACCATTCTTAGATTTATCCATCCCTCCATCCCTCCATCTATCCATCCATCCATCTATCCACAAACCCTTTTCCCAGTTTTGCACATGGGTTCAGAGTGTCACTTACAGTGACAATCATCTAGAGCCAAGTTTCTCACAATTGTTGCTTATTGCTTATTGCTATTTCCACCTAAATGCTCATTTTCTGGCATTTATTGCTTCTCAGAATGCTCATTTTACACTGAAATTGCATTTATTTGTGCCTGCACTTTAAAAAAGTCATCTTTTGTTGTAAATTGTATTTTTTAACTGTTACTGGCTTCCCACTCAAGTGCGACAGCCATTACTGCACTATAAAAGTGTTTTTGCATCTGTTTCTACTGTTTTCTTGACATAAAAAAACAAAAACAAACAAAAGACTTGCTATTTTCCCACCTCACTAAGCTAGAAAAGTCCAGTTTTAGATACCTGCTTATTCCTGCACTGTGTTTAAGCTTTTGTGTTTGGCCATACCTTACTTTGGCAAAAAGGAAGTTTCTTTGTTCACCAGTGAACGTTTGGAGCGCTGAGCAACCTACCTGTCCTTGGAGGAGTGGTTTCTGCCCAGAAATTGTAGTTTTATTGGCCATTTTGGGCTGAATTTTATCTATTTAATCTTTCTGATATAAAAAACGCATTTGCAAGTTTTTTGCTTTTGTATAAGCTCAGCAGATCCTGCCCAGGTGTCCTGCAGAGACTTACAATACCAGAGAGGCAAAAGGAGAGACTTTGGAGTGTTTAAGTACCAGTTTTTGTTTTTTCTTGTTGCTTATTGCTTATTGCTATTTCCACCTAAAATGCTCATTTTCTGGCATTTATTGCTTCTCAGAACACTCATTTTACACTGAAATTGCACTTATTTGTGCCTGCACTTTAAAAAAGTCGTTTTTTGTTGTAAATGGTATTTTTTAACTGTTACTGGCTTCCCCACTCAAGTGCAACAAGCCATTACTGCACTATAAATGTGGTTTTGCATCTGTTTCTACTGTTTTCTTGAAAAAAAAAAAAAAAAAAATCTTGCTATTTTCCCACATTACTATGCTAGAAAAGTCCAGTTTCAAATACCTGCTAATGCCTGGACTGTGTTTAAGCTTCTGTGTTGGGCCATACCTTACTTGGGCAAAAAGGAAGTTTCTTTGTTGACCAGTGAGAGTGGAGATCTCTGAACAGCCTACCTGTCCTTGGAGGAGTGGTTTCTGCCCATAAACTGTAAGTTTATTGGCCATTGTGGGCTAATTTCTATCTCTAATCTTTCTGATATAAACAATGTATTTGCGTGGTTTTGTGCATAGCGTAGCGGTGGTTAGCTAGGGTTAAACTATCCCCGGCTCCACAGAGTCTGCTCTTCAGTTTTTCCCTTAATACTAGCCAGTCCATCCATTTTAGCACTGAAATCAGAGCTTTCTGACTAGCACTTGGCTCAATAAAAGACAGAAGCACTAATAAACTATTGTACTTGATCCCCAACTGTTGTTTGTAGGGAACAGTCAAACTACTCTCCCCTACCAGGCAAATAAGAATAGTTCCTTAACCCATTCAGGCATGTCCAAGAGTCAGCTCCTAGTGTGTTCTCCTGTGCACCTGATGAATTTGGGCATCCTGAGGCAATGTCACAACTGCCTCATGTATACAGACAACCCTCTCCTCCTACCACACAACACCAAAATCTGCGAGAGATGCACTTACATAACTAGACTTGAGGCAAAGCTTTATCCAGTCATGACTGGAATTGACAGTCAAGAGGAGATGGTACCAACCTGCAGCACTCCACCTACTACACATAGACCCACCACACATGCAACTGCAAACCCCACACATAGATACATAAAGACATATTCGAACACTCTAAATAAAAATCTGCGGAAACAACAGAGACCTCCAAAGCAGACATGCAAGCAACCTACACCCACCAACAGACAGCAATCATCACATAACCACCAAAACCAGTGTGCCACACAACCACAGCCCTTAAGGCAAAACACCTTACCAAACACACTTGTAATAGGTGCCTCCATAGTCAGGCACACCGATGTCTCCCTCAGCAGGCAGGACAAGGAGAAGGTCACTGTTTGTTGCTTGTTGGGTGCCAGAATCCATCACATTAGCCACGCACTCAGGTCACTCTACAACAAGTACAAATATGACTCTGTCATTGTCCATGTTGGTGTGAATGACCTGAGATGTACCTCCCTGGACTACATGAAAAGAGACATAGAGGAGCTCTCTGATTATGTAATCAAGGCAGGTATGACCCTAGCCCTGAGTAGCATTTTACCTTCACCAAGAATGATATCTCAGTACAAGGAAAAAAATGATATATTTCAACAATTGGCCAAGTTTCTGGTGTCATTCAAAGGGGATCCAATACCTGCCTGCCTGGAATGACATGCTCGACAAGCCTCGATGCTTCGCCAGAGATGGCTTGCACCTGGCACCTCAGGGATTCAGGATACTGGCAAAGGCACTTGCCACCCCAATAGTGCTTTTTTTAGGCAAGGCTCACAAAACAAATCCACCACCGTAACAAGTACTAGTGACAAAAAACTGAGGGTCATGCTGCCGAATGCTAGGAGTTTAAACCTCAAAATGCACTCTCTCAAGGCACTCCTCAACATGGAGGACATTGATATTTGTGCAGTAACAGAGACCTGGTTCAAGGCTCAAGAGAGCACCCCAGCGATTCCAGGCTACAACTCATACCACACATTTTGGCCACAAAACCCGGACCAAAATACAAAGGGAGGAGACATAGCCATATTCATCATGGAAAACCACACCTCCAGACTGGTTGCAAAGTATGATGCCTCAGAAATCATCTATGTGCAACTGACAATGAGCAAAACTGCAATCCAGATTGTAGCTTGCTACAGATCACCTTCTCAGCCCCATGACATGCAGTCTTCTTTCCTCGAGGTACTGGAAAACATGAGAGTCCAACCGAACACCCTTATACTGGGTGATTTCAACTACCCAAACATCAACTGGGAAAACTACAGAAGTACTAATACCTTTGCTCAGTGCTTTCTGGAGTACATTAACTCCAGTGCTCTGGACCAGCTTATTAACACTCCCACAAGAGGTAAAAATATACTGGACCTGGTCATCACTAACATGAGGAACAAATGCTCCACACCTGTGGTAAATTCCTCATTGGTCAGACCAGATCATAAACTCATCACCCTAGATATCTACATACCACCCTCACCCCCCACCCTAAAAGAAACCATGGTGAAAAATTTCACCAAGGCGAACTTTATGCTACTCAAGACAGAGGTGGCAAACTTCACTACTCCCCAGCAGATCAGCAATATGATTGAATCTGCTATATCCTACACAAAAGCACTCTACAAGCACCTACATGAGTGCATGGACCATGCTATCCCAAACAAGACTGAGACCCACTCCTCCAAAAAGAGGAAACCAGTCTGGTGGAACCTGGCCATAAATAAGGTCTATAATAGAAGGAAGAAATTATTGCAAAAAAGACTGAAAACCCAGGAATGGAGGGGCTCCCTGACCAACCTTAGCAAAAAGCTAAGAACTCTCATAAAAACCTCTAAGGTGAGCTTTGAGAAACTAAATCACAACAGACACCAAAGACAATCACAAAGCATTTTTAGCTATGTCAAAAACCTAAATAACAACTCACAGATCTGCTCTGAGCTACAGCATAATGGTTCAAAATTCATGGAACCAACTGACATCGCCAATATACTGGCAGATAGGTTCAGTGCAAACTTCACCCCACCCTCACCCCCAAAGGGCCCATTTCCATACCAGGAGATTGTACTGCCCCTAAAATCACAGAAACTCAGGTGAAAATAGCACTTTCCAAGGCAAAAAACACAGCATCCATGGGACCAGACAGCATCCCAGGCTGTGTACTACATGAACTCCAAAATGAATTAATCCCTCACCTTAATACCATGTTTAACCACAGCCTCACCTCAGGCTATGTGCCCACAGACTGGCACATGGCAACAGTTATACCACTCCACAAAGGAGGTACCATCACTGACTCTGGGAATTACCGCTCCAACAGTCTGCCGAGTCTCGTCTGCAAGGCCATGGAGTGCATCATCATGGAACTCATAAACAAAGACATTGGGAACATACAAACCCGTGACCCCACCCAGTTTGGGTTCATAAAGGGAAGGTCTTATCTCCTAAATCTGGTTGACTTTTTCAAAATGGTCACTAAAGCAATAGATGAGGGAAAGGTGGTTCACACAGCATACCTTGATCTCGCAAAGGCCTTCAATACCATTCCCCACTCGGGAACTATTGACAAACTCACCAACCTAAATATAAACTGCTATGTTATAAGATAGGTTGCTAACTGGCCCATGGATAGAACCCATTTAGTGAGAATAGGAAACACTAGATCCGACTCCAAACCTGTGACTAGTGGTGTGCCACAGGGCTCAGTCCTAGGACTCCTCCTGTTCACTATCTACTTCTCGGAGGTACAAGCAAACATGGAGGGACTATGGCTAACAGAGTTCACAGACAACTGCAAACTGGGTGCCATAATTGATACCCCTACTGATGTAGATATCCTTCAAAAGGGTCTTACTGATACAAGATACATGGTGCCAAAACCACGGCCTCAAGCAAAATGCCAAAAAGTGCATCATCATCCCCTTTGGGAAAAAACAAGTACCTATGAATTACAACATGGAGAGTGTGATAAGAGACCTAGGGACTCAGGTGGATAGTAACCCCTCCTTCGGCAACCATATAGCTAAAGTGGTTAGAAAATCCTTCTACATGGCCCACATTATCACAAAAGGGTTTGTATCCAGGAATAAGGATGTTATTGTCCCTCTCTACTCATCACTCATTAGACCCATTATTGAATATAATGCCCTGTTCGGGATGTACCTAACAAGACATCCGCAACAACTGGAGAGGCCTCAAAAGTACCTCACAAAGAGGATAATGGGCCTCAAACAGTTGCCCTATGCCATGAGGCTAAAAAAACTCAGACTGTACTCGGTCGTATACCAGCTACTCAGAGGTGATCTCTGCCTGACATACAAGGCTATGTCAAACCCTGAATTGCTAGAAATGCTCCACCTAAGGAAAACCCACTCCACCAGAGCTACTCACTCAAGGGACTTAAACCTGACATCAACAATAAACAGGACTTGTTGGTTGGACAGATTCGTGTCCCAGAGACTTCCCTTGCTCTGGAATAAGGTCCCCATGAATGTGAGACAGAGCTCCTCATTAGTGCTCTTCAAGAGGAATCTTGATGAGTGGATGGGAAACAAGAAATTCACCCCGGGAATCACTTTGGTGGCCCTGCTAGACAGGGGCGCAGGAAACTAAACCACTTGGGAGGGAAGCATAAGCAAAAAAAAAAAAAGATGTTTGGCTAGGCTTAATTATGCCCTAGGGCCAATAGCCTTGTATCTACCTATGAACTTATGAACCTATGAATTAATAGAGAGTACCCTTGTTTAACTATGCAAAAAACAAGATGGTTCCTAAATACCATTGTTTAAATATACAAAAAACAAGATAGCTACCTATCAATGCCATGGCCACTTATTTGCCAAATATATTAATCTTCAAACTGTTTAATGACAGATACTACATGTCATGTTCCAATAAATAACCAGTAAACAAATCTTTGTATTCTAAAATAACGGTTAACAGCCTGAAACAAAATTGCCCCGATTCTCTCTAGCTACATTTTGAAAATGTCCTAGCAAGCTGACCCCAGTTTCATATAACATGCTATCTAGTGAAATTACCCAGACAAACAATCTGCCACTATTTAGGAAACATCTGAAGCTACATTCTAACAATGAGTTTACATGTACTTGTTTCAGATAACTCCAGATAATTTAGCAAATATGTGGCTTGGTTGTATTATACAAATTTACTTTATTTGTTAAGGCTATCTAGTGATCTTTGTCTGAATGGCATGTTATAATGGTTGTAATCTTTCTGTCTTTTGATTATACTAGATGGAAGGTGGAAAATGTGCAAATTCTTTTCATTTGTAAATATGTAACTATTGGCTTGTTCTGATCTGTTCTAAAAATTTATGAGGTAGTTTTGCCTAACAGAAATGAGAAAAGGTAATAAATGAGTTTACTTCAGAGACACTGGATAATTTAACAATTTCATGGTTTTATGCAAATTCTTATGATCTACAGTTATGGACATATCCCTTCAGGATTCAATAAAATCTGTGTATGCTCCATGTAGAGCCTACATGGAATGTATTTGTGTACACAGCCATGGTTCCTCCCCAGCAGTGCTCCATACATAATAATTATGACGCACTGCTGAGGGTAATCAGAATTACACTGATATTGAATCCATGTAAGCAGCAGTGTAGAGGCTGTTCTGTACTTGTGGATTGTCCAGAAAATGTCTGGACAGGTGGCAAGCAGAGGACAGTATTATCTTTTTCTTTAATATTTATGTGTTTTGCATGGTGTGGTACTGTGCCTGGCTATGCCTAGCTGCACTTATACATATACACCTGACGTGTTATATATCTAAAAATAGAAATTGGATGTAATCAACTGAGTTTTTTTTTTGTCTCCCTCTGTTTGCACAGTGTGGCGTGGTGCTCAGTGATGCTGAGCTCTGCTTATACATATAGACCTAACATATGCTATATATGTATATAAAAATAGAAACCAGATGTAATCAATTGAATAATTTTATTTTGTATTAATTTTTGTCTCTACCCATTTGCATGGAGCAGCATAGGGCTTAGCGATGCTGAACTGCGCTTATACATAAACATCTGACATGTGCTATATATCTAAAAATAGAAACTGGATGTATTTAATTCTTGTAGGTTTGTTGTGCTTAGCAACACACAATCCCACACAGCTTCCCTGCACAATGCTAACAGATATCTTAGTAATATATGTGAAGATATACTTCTCTCCATTACAATCCAAGCAGACAGTTTAGTAGGTCCTGGGTACTCATATGTTTTACATTTATTGCTTTGGAAATAAGTCAGATAACTGAAACAGTAGTTTAATTTAAAATGAAAAAAGTGTGACATTTAGCAAAGATGGAACATGACACAGAAGCAAAATGTCTTCACAATGGTAAAGCAGTATACATGCATAGCTCCAGAGTTTCATTTGTGTAGCACAGGCTAACAGGGACAATGGCTTCATGCAGCCTACTCATGCATGCCTAATCTCTGACATGGTGTGGTACCCATGATAAGTGCAAGCAGGGTTCTGGGAGCAAACACATCTACAAGCTGTGGCGTAGGAGATGAACCATCTACAATTTCCCTGTGTCAATTACAGACATTTGTCCAAACCAGTTATATCCCATTGTATAACTTGCACATGATGTGTGTTACAGCAGAAGTGTGATTCACATGGATGGGGAGCCTGCTACATATGAGGTGTAGTGTGAAGGTTACATACCTGTCTCTCCAGCATGTCCTATTTGTACCACAGTCAAGGTGCAAATATGTAGAACAGGTATTTCACGTGCTAGTCCTTTCTTGGATGTGCAGGTGGTACAAAGTGGGATCTGACACCTCCCTGAATGGCAATCATATACCTCCCCTCCAAAGCATGTAGGAGACAGAATCCACAGTTATGGCCTTGACACAGTCTGCATAGGACATGTTATGTACGCTGTGTATTGGGTTACTGTGGGACTTCTTGGCTGTTACAGGTGTCAGATATGCCTGTATAATTCCATACCAAAGGTGGCATTGCACTCAGTGATGGGTGTGATGAGTGCCACATACAGTGTAACAATTACATTATGGGATTTGCATGCCATACATTTCTCTATAGGTTGTGCAACCATGCATGAATTCCCACATCTTACTGGCCAGTGAAAGTCAAATTAAAAATCACTCTCTGTGTCCATAAGTCGCTGACAAATGGTTCAACTGTTGGAGGTGTGCAGACAAAACAATATTTTGCAATGGGTCGATGACTGTTGAAAGTATAGTATTGTGCATTCCTTGGCATGTAGTATTTGTCAATGGTTCTGACAACAACTGAATGTGTGTGTCAGCCCATCCTGGATAACTGTTGGTTCTGTGTGGGATTCAGTGACAACTCCTAATTTGCAATCATCTGCAAATCTAGTCAGTCTGAGGTCACTGACAGTGGCTATGACTGCAGAGAATGGAATGGCTAAGAGGGTAGTCCCAGGAATGATGCTTGTGGGTAGTCCACTGGTGACTGTCATCATTGTATAGTGATCTATACAATCTTATCTTCCTGGATAATGAGTGTCAAACACTTGGCTATCCAGCAGTTGACATATTAGTTTGTAAATATCCTCTACAGTGTGTCCACAATGCCTGATGGCCTAATCTTGTCAAATGCCTTCTCAGACCAGGGTAGGTGGAGTGAGTCATTTTCCCCTCATTCATTGCATAGTGTAACACTCAATGAGGTCCACTGCTTAGGGCAGGCATGATCTGACATTGAACAACACAAGCTGGGTATGGGCCAATGTCTGCAGGTGGACTACATTGTTACTGATCATTTCCATGATAACTCTTTTCATGGCTTTAAATGTAAGACTATCAAGACATCTGGGGACATGGTTTGTCACTGCATGCTACTTGTCATGTGTGCAACTAAGTATTAATGCTAATTCCTTCATGGTTTCCAAGAAGGTAGTCATCCAACATGTCTGTGTCTGAACAGAGCATAGGCAAGCAGTGGGGGGGGGTCATATGTACACCCCGTGAAAGGTAAGGAGAGAGTGTTTACATAATTGTTCTTCAGTTGCATACCACTCAAGCAGTGTGCACTGTGATAACACCATTACCTTGTGAAGAATGCAGACAAGATGGGAGTCCCCTGAATTGTTGGTGCCTGGCTACTACTACTGCTGCTGGTCTCACCACAACCTCTCTCTCCTGGGATACCATGCTCCTACACAATGTTTTTCGCCAAAAGCAAAATGTTAGTACCAAGCTCTACATGAGGAGTAGACCACAGCCTGTTTGTTCATCTACATGGTTGTCCCATGTCATACAAGGCTCTGTAGGCATGGAATACCCTTTTCCAGGTAGATGCCTTGATTAGCAATCAGAGCAATCATTTCAGTTTGGCATGTATTATGCCTTGTATTCCATGGTTGTTAGGATTTCACTAGGGTACTGACCAGATGGTGAGTCAGAGCACAGCTGCAGAGTCACAATAAGATGTTCAATGTCCAGTGACGTAGACATCCAAGGTTGTTCAAACAAGCACCACAGTGGCAGTGAACCTTGTTGGTGACAATTCCATGGCAATTCATGCAGTCTGCCCTTGAACAGCTTCAAGGTGCATGTCTGCATGACATGGATCTGAGACATACTGCAGAAGGGTGGCCATCTTTGGCCAAAGTGTGTCCTACATGTGTCATACTGTACACTTATGTAACCAGAACACATGTCTGTGTTCCCACATGATGTCACACATCTAGTCAAGAATAATGAATGCAGAGTTGTACATGTTCTCTGTGCATGCATGGACATCCACATCTTCACTGCAAGGGGTGCCTACTGACAGTGTGTTTGAGGCTGTCAACCCCAAAGGTGTAGCAGCATGACCCTAACTTTTCTGGAGTTGTACATTGTCACATTTGTAGATATACTATTATCACATTTGTAGATATGCTATTGCGATCATGCCGAATAATGGGATAAAGGTTAATCCAAGTGCCACATGACCTGGTGGCAAAGCATTGTGTTCACTCAACCATGTTATGGCACACTGTTAGGTGCTGTGTTACCTTAGGAGAACTACATAAAGGTGATAACATGTTACATTTCAGCATCTGTCAGGCCACTGCCTAATGTAGGCCTGTTGTGATGTAGACACAAGCAAGACTATATTGCTAATGACATTATCAGTGACCACTGTGGAGATGTGGAAAGTGTCCCCATCCCTATACTGCTATGCCACACAAACAAAACACGTGAGAGATGTGACTATGTAACAAACCTTGAGTCCATGCTGCCTCACACACCAGTCAGTACATATGACAATGAGCATTTTGACAACATGCATACTTCACCACATACTGCACCCACACCCACATCACACACAACTGCATGTGTGCAGCTCCTTATCAAACACATACACAAAGAATAGACACCTCAGAAACCCAACTGTAAGCTCAGTACACATACTCATACCTCTGCAGAACACTATACACAAAATAGCACATGCACCACTGTGTCACCAGTCAAACACCTGAGGCAAAACACAAACTCAAACCTATTATTCATAGGTGATTACATCATGAGGCACATTGATGTCCTTCTCACCAGGCTACACATGGGAAAGGTCACAGTTAGCTGTCTGTGAGGTTCCAGGATATACCATAACACACGTACTCAGGTCTGTCAACATCAGGTAGCGCTATGACAACATTGTAGTTCTTATTGGTGTGTACAACTTCATCCATATCTCAATGGAATGTATGCAGACACATGACTGAGCTTACAGACTCTGTGTTTCCAGTAGTTATGCGCATAGCCTTCAGCTGCATTACACCTTCACCTAGGATGATGGCTCAATACACATGGAAAAATGATTGAAGTCTATAATTGCATTATTGTATGGTGTTATTGTAAGTGGATCCAGTACATGACAGCCTGGATGACTTGCTTTGCCACAGAAGGTGTTCATCTTTCACCCCTGGGAGTTTGTGTAGTGGCCAAGGGTGATGATATCTCCACAGTGCCTCTTATAGTAGGTGTCTCATGGGAAAATGTTTTATAGAGAAAATGCCATCCTCAAACAATGTCACAGTTATGCTGGTACACACTAGGAATGCCAACACTGAACTCCACTCACTGGAAGGTGTTCCCACCTTGGACAATGCAGCCATTTGCACAGTCACACACACCTGGTTCAAGGCTGTGGACAGCACCACAGCCATTCCAGATCACACATCCTTCCACATGTTCAGAACTCAAAAGTGTGCTAGGCAATGCAGGTGGTGTATCCATAGTCATTAAAGATAGATACACATCCAGATTGGTTAAACAGTGTGCTTCCCTGGAGATACTGCAGGTGCTATTCAGTGCTGGTAGAGAACCTAATGAAGCCATTGCCAGCTACAGGGGCTACTGCATGAATCAGGACACCTGTTGTGCTTACTTGACTCTACTTGTGTCTATCAAGCTACACCACAACACCATGGTGTGGGGTGACTTTCACTAACCACCAATTATGTTGGTTACTCATGCTCAAACTTACTGGGTCCAAGGTTAGTCCCATGTCCTTAAATACAATGCCCTGAACCAGTGGAGTGACATCCCCACAAGGCAGCCAGCATACTGCATCAGGTTCTTACAAATATAGGTGACCACTGTAGCACCTGCACTACGAGGTCCTCCCTGGTAAGATCTGATCACAAATCTGTCTTTTTAAATGTAAGACTCACAACTGAACCCTCCCCCCCTGCATTAAGCAAACACAGTACTAAACTTCAACAAAGCACAGGATAATCTCCTATGGTATGTATAAATAGTTTGACTGCACCTCCACCCTCAGATGGGATAGGCAAGTAGGCTGACCTCTATACCAATGCTTTATGTAACCACCGGTTCAATTGTATAGACTCGGCTGTACCTGGCAGTAGGACAAGAAGCCCCTCACAGCACAACAATCAGGCAGCAGTCATACAATCTCCCAGTTATGTCACTCTCCTACAATAGGGTCTTCATGAATCTCTACTTTTTCACATACTCATGGCTGTTACCTCATGCCAATGTGTATGTAGTATCATTTTGATTGGTAACAGCAATGTTCCTGGTAAGTACCATATCATTAGCAACACCTGATGTACATACTCAGGGGTGATAGACTTGGACACACAGGGTTACACCTACTTTAACATAGATCACCATGTTTCCACAGGGGTAAGAAGGGAATTATATCATGCTCATGTCATTAGTGAGGGCACTGTCACCTGATAATGATATAGTTATAACCTCTGTGTACGCTTTCCTCAGCATGCTAATATTTCACTGCAATGGCCATAGTGTCATGTACCTTTCCAAGCACCAGTGGCAATTGCACACAACAAAAAGGTTCCTCACAAGGGATCTGTCCTATGGGGATCGTGTGAAATAACTGTCAATGTAACTTGTGTAATATGTACCACTCAGAAGTGAGCTCTGCCTTGCATACGGGGCAATGTCTGACCCTGCTTTGTTGGAAATGTTGCATATCTGTAGGTGGAATTGTACATGGATTAGCTGCTGCAAGGACATAACCTGGTATGTGACATTACTAATACATGCTGGTGGGGGAGATACATCTTCCACACTTTCACAAACCACTGAAACAGACTCCTACCTAATGGCAAACAGTGCACCTCATTGGTCTTCCTCAGATGCAATCTGTATCTGTATGATGGCCTGGATGACTGTTATGTCACCACTGGGCTTCTGCGTGTGTCCCTCATGGACAGGGTCAATATGTGCTGATTGTATAAATAAGAGTAAGAACGTGATTAGGATTTTATGGGACCTAAGGCCATTAGGCTACTAAAGAGCAGTGATCCTAGGATCCCATATGCTGATGTAAAATGCTCTATATCTGTATATACACACACACACACATATATATATATATATATATATATATATATATATATATATATATATATATATATATATATATACACACATACATACTGTATATATCTATAGGGAGAGTGAGATGCTGACAGACAGATATGTATACATATATGTATCTATTTGTAGACATATCTATATATAACAAGTCATTTTTAATGGGGAGCAACAGAACTGAGCTCTGCTCACCTAAGTGTATGAGTATGCCCAGTGGGATTTTCTCTAGTTATAAACTGACTCCAGCCCACACATACCGGTACTCTAGTCCAGGATTTGTGTGTTACACAAAATGACATCTGCCCCTGTTTCTGCACGGGGTCTTTATCACGAAATCGACATTTGAAAATGTCGATGCACATTTGTTCAACACGAAAATGTCGAACTCCAACATACTCAAATGGCCAAATCACCGATTTCTTTCCGACGGAAAGAAATTGGTTGGCCTAAAACCAATGCCACACAAAAACAAACATATTTAAGTGGGGGGCTCTGCCCCCCCCCACACCCCCTACCATGGGTGTTGTGCCCCCAACACCCCCCAACTAAATATTCAAACTCCGAGACCACACTACAGTTGGAAAAAGGGCAGGTGTAACAAAACGGCCAACCGATTTCTTTCCCTCGGAAAGAAATCAGTGATTTGGCCATTCAGGAAAGTTGGAGTTCGACATTTCCGTGTCAAACAAATGTGAGTCGACATTTTCAGATGTCAGTTTCGTGATGTAAACCCTTCTGCACTGCTGCATGTCACTGAACTTGGCTATGACTTTTTTCAGTTGTGTGATGTAATTAATATGTGACAAAGGTTAATAATATTACACCACACACAGACTGACAATTTGTAAAACACAAAGTAATAATACCTCACATCCAGAATAAATCACACAATCAACTGCATAAATATGTATATTGTTATTCCTGTGCTAAGTAAGATATACAAAATGTCTGATCAATTTCTATGTTACTGTCCTGAGACTGCCTGGAATGCTAATATACCATTAATGAGTTTCTGTTACAGCACCTACAAGGGAACACTGCTGTGCTGGGGGTGGTGGAACACCACCACATGTTCTGCTGGGATACACAATATACTGACTATCATGTCACCCAACTGTCTAACATCTCCAGGACTGATGTACAGTAGTCTGTTGCAGTAGGACAGCACAAATATTCCATGCATGAGGTATAGTGAATAGTCATAACACAAAATAGTGGAATGAGTATCTGTAGTCCCACGTGGATGTAATTTCTGTCCAAGTGGCCCACTATATTTACTTGCATAATGTACCAGATCCATACATACAATGCTATATCATAATAATCTTTACCAGTACTGTGTAGGTTATGGACTTACCTTGCCAATGCAGTGGCTGACACAACTGTAGTTCAGGGCTGACTCTGTCAGATACAAGCAGTACACATCTAATACATCAGCAGGTACAGGATGTGTGGGTTGCCTGTCATCATTTTTAATTTCTGTATGTTAGTATGAGTAAGGTGTCAGTCCCTAGATCCCTAGGTTGTCATTCTATGTGCTATGTGTTGTTTATTAGCCAAAGCCAGGGTGTACTGAGCATCCTATGTCTGCCTACAGGGACATCAGCAGGGCTTCCTCTTGAGAGCCCTCCTGTGACTGTGGCTGTAGTGACCTAGGCACTGGTGGGGGGCTGTGTACCCCGTCCCTTTGCTGATCCTGCTGCAGCTGTTTCCACAGGATCATACTGCATAGCATAGCACATACTGTGAATACATGTGCACATGTGGCAGGAGAATATTGCAGGGCTCCACCAGATATATCTAGGCACTGGAACTGTGATTTCAACAGCCCAAACACACACTGTATGATGTTCCTAGTTTGTGTATGTGCCTCATTATGGCATTCTTTTGTGGGTGTGTGCATTTCTGATGGATGTCATCATCCACAGTTCCTGAGTGTAGCCAGCATCCCCCACTGTGTGTGTGTGTGTGTGTGTGTGTGTGTGTGTGTGTGTGTGTGTGTGTGTGTGTGTGTGTGTGTGTGTGTGCGCGTCTTATATGTAATATATATTTATATACATATATGTATGTGTATATGCACATATAAATATTTATGTTTACTATAAAAAACTGGAAGTGCCCTTGATTGAATGTCAGTTCTAGAAAATTACACTTTTAAAAGTGTACAGCCCTGGACTGAAATAATACGAACTCATAATAATGAATGTACAGTGTGATTTGTTATTATGAGTTCAGCAATGTGAATGGAGATCATGGTACAGTGAGGATCAAATAATTTATCCCTGTCCTCACTATAATGCGATCTTGGAGTTGGTATATATAATTTGGACGAGGTGTGGGGGGCGGGGGTGCACAGGTGGTAACTGATGTCAGCTAAAAGCTATTTCAAATTACATCAAATGCGTTAGTTGGACAACTGATGTTCAGCTTAGTGTAGCATACAACATTTCATTTCTGACATTATTTTTCAATGTTGTTAGCAAAGAAAGAAGTGTCATTGTTCTTTTCAATAGTAAACCATATATATGTGTGTATATATATATATATATATATATATATATATATATATATATATATTATATGGATCTACTTCATAATGTCGCATGTCCTGAAGACTGAACGTCAAAACATCGAGACCAAAATGACGGAAAATCAAATTATAGAAAGGTCAAAAGATTGTAGTCTAGAATATTGAACAGTAATTAAAAACTGAAAGGGTAAATGATTTAATGGTTTGCTGTTACTTTAAGGTTTTGTAGTAACCACATTTAAAAAATGGAGGAGTTGAGGATGCATGGTTTTATTGTCTTTGGAGAAGTTTGGGTACGTGTAAGTGTAAAAAGAAAAAGAAGTATTTTGGTTCTACTGTATTTGCTAATTTAGAACAAAGCTTTATAGTTAAAAAATTCTGGTTTTGTCAGTAGAAACATTGTGTTGAGTGTAGTAGTGTAGATGTTATTGCATGTGTAGGTAATGCTTACTAGTTAAAAACAGTTATTGGTTATAATAATAGTGGGGATATCATTGAAATGGGAATGTATAGTCTGTAATGTGCTATATGACATAGGGTTGAAATGTGAAGAGACAGTTATTGTTTCTTGATCACTAAACTGTTTTCTTGTCTTTAAAGTAGTGCAATCTCAGAGTTGGTATATTTAAATTGCAAGGGTGTGGGGGATCAGGGGCGTATATATCCCCTGCAAAAGTGTGGGAAGATAGAGATGGTACATTTTAGTTGTATTCCTGGTTTGATGTTTCGGGAGTTGTTGTTTTAAACTTTTGATAATTTGAATTTTTGTTATTTTGTTCTTGATGTTTTGAATGTTTGATCCTCTGGAAATGAGATATTATGAGGTAGATCCATATATCTGTCGATATATATATATATATATATATATATATATATATATATATATATATATATATATATATATATATATATCCATAGGTTGACCATCATTATTTCGAACAGCAAAACATTTGCAGTTCGAAATAACAAAAAGTTAAACCAAAACCAAACATTTCGAGCATACACAGTGTCACCCCAAATGGTCGACACATTTAAGTTGACATTGTCACGGAAAATGTGACATGATAGCTGTATAGGAGCTGATGTAAATCAAACTCCTATACAACATATCATGTTTTTGAGGGGGCAAGCCCTCCTGCAACCCCCTGTAGGGGGCTGTGCCCCCAACACCCCCTTCTACTAATTTATTCCAACTCTGAGATCGCACTACAGTAGGGATATGGACAAATTTCCAATCCCCACTGTACCGTGATCTTGTACATATAGTTGAACACTCTTACACAAATGCACTACTGCATTCACATAAGTGTATTTGACTATCCAACTTATTTTTCATTTTGCGAATGACATTCTGATTTTCAGCAGCATAACTGCTGACAGCATGTCATTCACAAAAAATAATAGTAAACTATATATATATATATATATATATATATATATATATAGATCTAGGACTATTGAACGAAAGTTCAATAGTCTGAATACACAATCACTGAACACATTTTAACGAAAGCGGTTTCAATGAAAAACTGCTTTGGTTAAAAAGTGCGACAAAAAAAAAAAAAAACAAAGAATAAATCTATTTTATGCAGGGGCCAAGCCAACATGCACCCTCCATTTGGGGGGCTGTGCCCCCAACACCCCAACTTTAATATTCTTACTCCGAGATTACACTACAGTGAGGAAAAGGGCCTTATCCGCACCGTAGTACAATCTCCGCAACAGTCATTCCCCCACAACTCTCTCTAGCTGTAGGCATACTTCCACGAAAGTGCTTTTTTGGTAAAAAGCACTTTTGCAGAAATTAAATATGCCCAGCTGTTTGTGCTTCGATCAAAAGTTCCTTCAGGGATCAGTACCGATCCCATTTTATATATATATATATATATATATATATATATATATATATATATATATCTAGTATCAGAATGCTTGTCCATTTGCATATTTTGGACTAATACAGAACAAAAACTGGGTGAATTTATAGATTATATAGGGCAAACTACCGAATTTCTGCAGTTCTCTTACAATTTTGGCTAATTTAACATAAATTATTTGGATGTTTCTTTACATACTGTAGAAGGTGAAAGAAGGTTTAAATCTATTATATATAGAAAACCTACCTTCTCCACTTCTTATTTACATTATACTAGTGCCCACCTTCATAATAAAAAAAAAAATTGCAGTATTGTGAAGGGGCAGTTTATTAGGACTTCCAGGATGACTTCTGAAGAGAGTGATTTCTTAAAAGAATGTTATTTAATAAAAAATATGGTTTTGGAAAGGAAATATCCTTTTAATGTATTGACTGAAGTCAATGAGAAAGTCGAGAGATGTAGAGAGACAAACTATTTACCTTTATTGGGGAAAAAAGGTGAAAAACTGTATTCCAAAAACAGGAATAACTTGAATGGACCTTAAGGTGCTAATACTTTTAACCATTCAGGAGCCTTTATTACCAGTTATAATATAGATACTCCTAACAATTCTAGGATCATTCACACCTATTGGGAACTATTTAGAAAATTTACCGACCTTTTGATAATTTGTTTAGTTGCCTTATTCAATTTATGTATAAAAGAAGTTTGAATATTAAGAATATTTTAGAACACAAGAATAAGGGTGATCGAGCTTTATCTACTATGAAACTTGGCACATTTAAGTGTGGTAGGTGTGCCCAATGCCCTTATGTGAATAATTCTAGTTGTATATATATTTTAAGCATGGATAAATTAATACAATCTAATGAGTATAACAACTAAAGGTGTTATATATTTGGCTACCTGTACAGCATGTAATGCATTTTATGTGAGCAAAACTGAGAAAACTTTGAAAAGAAGAATTTACAAACACTATTATAGTATTATGACTTGCAATTATAACGGGTCTGTATTAAATCAGCGAATGCTTAAGAAAGCGGACGCTGATTTATCAACCCCATGTAAGTGAAAGCTTACAACCCTGAATACTTAGAACAGCGATTTTTTACCAGGGAAAAAACATCGCTGTTCTAAAAAAGAAAAAAAAAACTTAAAAACATTACATAAAGTGGAGGCCTTTGCCCCCCACACTTTCCCTACTTAAATATACCAAATCCAAGATCGCACTACAGTGATGAAAATGGCAAAATAACGAAGGCAGCCAAGCGATTTCTTTCCCAGGGAAAGAATTTGCGTATATGCCGTTTCGGTATTTTGCTGTTTCGTGCTTTTAAGTTCGATCAAGACGCATTCAGAAGAATGCATCCTCGATCATATAATAGGGAACCATTATAACAATGTATTTTCCAAACATAGCTTGTCCTGTAAAAATTCTAGGTTTACCTTTTTTGTGTTAGAAAGAATACCTAGGGATATTAGAGGAGGTTTATGGGAAGAGAGAATCGAATACCAGGAAACTTATTGGCAGATTTTTCTACAGACCAATGAAGTTTCCAGTTTGAATGATACCATAGAGATGGTACGTTTCAGTTGTATCCTGGTTTGATGTTTTGGGAGTTGTTGTTTTAAACTTTTGATAATTTGATTTTTCATTATTTTGGTCTTGATGTTTTGATGTTTGATCCTCTGGAAATGAGATATTATGAGGTAGATCCATATATAAATATATATATATATATATATATATATATATATATATATATATATATATATATATATATATATATATATATATATATATATATATATATATGTATTCTGTAAGAATGTTGTTCTTACTTTTTCTTTTTCAGAAAGTACATGACTCCGCTTATGAAAACATGGATATTCAAGTTAGGGCCAATTCTAACACTTTTAAAAGAGATATGAATAATGTTTGGAGTCTTAATTTGAGCTCTGGTGCTCAAGTGTAGTTCTAGAACTGACTGGCCCTGGCAGGTATATTCTACTGCATCCATGTAAGTGACTCCAATGTATGACTGACCATATCTTTTAAAGCTGTTCCTTATCATTCATGACACACAAAGAGCTAGGATTACAGTGGAACTTTGCACCAATAGGCCAATCTATAATTAGCTGTTAATGCAAGCTTGCATGTTAACAAGCCTGTGAATAACATGCTTACATCATCCCTGTCATGACCAGAATTTATTCCAAATCATAGAGCACAGATGTACCCCATTATACTTCTAAAAAGTTGTTTTGAATATAGCTGTGTAAGTTCTTCTGTGGGCACATACAGGGTCTAGTGCACAAAGCAGTAATGGCAGTAATATACCTGCAGTGACTGCAATAAAGGGCATCTTATATTTTGTTATTTGGTATGTTTTTTTTTTCAGTATGTCTGCTTTTATCTTATATGGAAGGACTGGCGGTCTAAAAGTCCATGCATCCAGCATTGGTGGTGTCAGTGCTTGTTGGGCTTGCTTGCTGAACTCTGCCTGAATATTGCTGATTTCTGTCTGCATTTTATTTTGAAGTTTTTAATTTAAGGTTGGTTACTTCTATTTTGCATCATAGCCTTGTATTACGTTTTTTTTTTTTTTTTTTTTTTAAGTTTTCTGTTCTGTTGGAGTTTTAAGATGTCTTGGCTACGGTCAGTTAGAAAAGTTTATTTTATTTATTTATTTTACATTTGTTTACTGGGAAGGTCCAACTGGACAGAGCTGTCTGTTTTCAGCGGAGGCTCGGGGAGAAAAGCTCCAGAACAATTGGTAACATACTATACATAAGATATTTACACATTCAGTTATAAAAATATGGAAAACAATAACATATGATTGCATAAGATATGTACATAAGCATAGTGGTTCAGACATACAATTAAAAGTATAGCAGGTAGTAACATTTGATTGTTGTTCATACAGTATGTTTAGTAGAGATAATCTTGAAGATGTACTGAAGATAAAAAAGGAAAAACTAAAAAAGGAGAAGAATATAGACAAGTTCATATAAGGTACATTGACATTTTAAGGAAAAGCTTTTCAACTTAGTCTAGGAGAGAGTTAGTAGGTATTGATGGGGCATTGGGGAGTAGGCGACAATAAACTGGTAAAACGACAACCAACACCTCATGGAACCAGTCCAGTACTAGAAAGGAAAACCACAAATGGAAGATCACAATTCAAATTTATTGCAAAAAAACAGACAGTCAAGCACCTTTGTCTTAAGACCTAAGACTTCATCAGAACAATAAAACTCACATCACACCCTCCTTAAATAGTTATTTAAAACCAATCAAAAGAAAACTTGCCACTAATCACTTTAATTTCATTAGACTACCAATAATAGGTTATGTAAAAGTTGCCTGAGTGTAAGTTCATCAAACAAATAAATACAACCTTTGTTGATTCTATATATAACAATATAATTGTAGAAATATATAAATAATATTGAAAAAACATGTTAAAAATGTATATCAAATTATAAACATACTATCAGAATTTAAAGTGCTAATGCCTGGCATTTTAACACAGGCATAATACAACAAGTTTAATTGATACCTGGGGGATATTGTGGCATTTAACCTAATCTGCCATTTCAATTCCACCCTCTCTAATCTATTTTTCCAGTGCCCTCCTCTAGGGTCCTTCCCAACAATTTCCAAAATACCAAATAAAAATGATTTGCAGGTTCCATTCTCCTTAAAATGTTTATATAGGGCATTATTTTCATCCTCCCCATCTTATAGCATATAAATGTTCGTAAATCCTTTTTCGGAGGACTCTCTCAGTTTTATCTACATAATAGTACTGGCAATTTTGACATACCGATAAGAATACTAGTCCCTTGGAACACAGGAACCTCCCACCAATTTTATATATCTCTTGGGGGACCCAATTTCTACTTGAACAACTTCTAGATTGTGTTGACAATAACCACAGGAGCCGCATTTCCTAGTACCTTTCTGTAGATCATTATCCTTAGTAGGATGTTCTAATAAGAACTTTATGTTGTAATTAGTCTTATAAACAAAAGAAGGTTCCTTTCCTGAGGAGTCCAGAAGTTCACACTGTTTCCTTTAAACATTGCCCAGTTTCTACTCACTGTCTGCTTAATAGGCCTACTTAGTTCATCATACATCAGTATCATTGCCTGGGTATATCTGTTATTATCTCTTGGGGGACCCAATTTCCACTTGAACAGCTTCTAGAATGTGTTGGTAATAACCACAGGAGCTGCATTTCCTCGTACCTCTCTGGTATACTTATCGGTATGTCAAAATTGCCAGTACTATTATGTAGGTAAAACTGAGAGAGACCTCCGGAAAAGGATTTATGAACATTTATATGCTATAAGACAGGAGGAAGAAAATAATACCCTATATAAACATTTTAAGGAGAATGGAACCTGCAAATCATTTTTATTTGGTATTTTGGAAATTGTTGGGAAGGACCCCAGAGGAGGGCACTGGAAAAATAGATTAGAGAGGGTGTAATTGAAATGGCAGATTCGGTTAAACACCACAGTACCCCCAAGTATCAATGAAGCTTATTGTATTATGCCTGTGTTAAAATACCAGGCATTAGCACTTTAAATTCTGATAGTATGTTTATAATTTGATATACATTTTTAACATGTTTTTTAATATTATTTATATATTTCTACAATTATATTGTTATATATAGAATCAATGAAGGTTATATTGATTTGTTTGATGAACTTACACTCAGGCAACTTTTACATAACCTATTATTGGCAATCTAATGAAATTTAAGTAATTAGTGGCAAATTTACTTTTGATTGATTTAAGGAACTATTTCAGGAGGATGTGATGTGAATTTTATTGTTCTGATGAAGTCTTAGGTCTTAAGAATGAAGCACTTGTCTGTCTGGTTTTATGCAATACATTGGAATTATGATCTTCCATTTGTGGTTTTCCTTGCTAGTACTGGACTGGTTCTGTGAGGGGCTGGTTGTCATTTCATCTTGTTTTTTGGCAGCTCCATTTCTATTTTTGGGTTGTTACTGACAGTAAGTTGGTAAGTAATGTGTGATAATATATAGTGCATCTGTGGGAGTTTTAAAGAGGTTAGATAATGGGTAGGAGAACGGAGTTAGAATATGTCAGCCAGGTTCTAGGTAGTTGCACATCCAGGAGTTGATTAGACGGGAAATAAGCTGTTTTTTGAAGATGGTTTTATTAGATTGCATCCTGACTTGTGGTGGTAGGGAGTTCCAAGTCTTGGCAATGTTGCTAGATTACAGTGAGTTTTGTCAGGTTGGTACAGTATTTGGTGAGCTAGAAGAAGTTGACTTTGTTGTAGCATAAGTTAGCAAAGAATTCATTTGAAAACAGTGAATAATATTAGCTAAGTAATGGGGGGAGGAGCTGAGAAATAGCATTTTTCAATTTGCTAGACATATCTCTATTTAGCTGGAGTGCTTGTTTGACTTGCTTGCTGTACTCTGCCTGAATATTGCTGATCTCTGGCTGTATTTTATACCCACCCACATAACTGCTGTTGTATTCTTAAACTTGGTGGCTTTTGAGTTGCCTACCCCTACCATAATTCTGATTTTGGACATGCCTCCCAGTCCCATCTCATCATCTCATTCTACTGAGTGCAAAGAGATCATTTGGGAAGGCCCCACCCCCTTAGCTTCTTAACCTTGAATTATCTTGTATTTTCTCCCTTCCCACTTAACTAAAAAAAAAATTGCACTTTATTCAGCTGCTTTTACTGTATTTGTGTTTCTTCCTACTTTATTTTGTTTTTGCTGCTTGTTCTTAAAAGTGTTCAACTGCATTTATTCTGCTGCATTTATTATCACTTAGTAGCCTGATTAAATTGCAACCATTATTCTAAGAATCTTAGTTTTGGTTTAAGCACTTGGGCTTTAGGCCATGTGTTTTACAATAAGAAGGTTTGTAGTCCAATCTCACTCAAGATGCCCAATCCTCCTATTTGGACCTGTTCTTATCTATCAAGATTCAACCCTTTACCCTGATCCTGGGTGACTTTAACTTCCCAAACAAAGACTGGAAGAACTACTCATGCCAGAACACAAATGCTCAGAGAATCCTTGATTTTGTCAATGCAAATGCATTGGAACAGCTAGTCAATACTCCCACAAGGGGTGATAATATCTTGGACTTAGTATTACCAGCATGAGTAACCACTGCAGTATCCCTATAGTATCATCCTCCCTGGTAAGATCCGACTAAAAAGTGGTCACTTTCAAAGTCAACATCATCGCCAATCCCCCTCTAGCTAGGATCAGACATAAAAACATCTTGAAAGCTGATTACAGCCTCCTGAGGGATGGTATAACAGCTTCACAGCCCCCTCCCTCTCTGTAGGAACTGGCACCAATATCCAAAACTACACCAAAGCACTATATGAGGATTTATATAGATGCATGGAATCAGGAATACCTGACAGGACTAAATCATCCTCTGCAAGGAAGAGCAAACCTGTCTGGTGGACATTTGCAATAAATAAACTCTATAACAAAAGGAAAAAATTGCTGTCCAAGATCTAGAAGGAGCAGGTGCCCAATTTGAAGCAATGTCTCCTTAGCCTGAACAAGCAAATAAGAACACTAGTGAAATCCTCCAAAGCAAACTTCGAGTCCAAATTGGCCACATCTACTATAGACAATCATAAGGCTTTCTTCATCCACAGCCTCAAAGGAAGCACCCAGATCTATTCAGAACTGATGGTCAAGGACACCACATATACAAATGCCATAGATATAGCAAACTTGCTGGCTGACAGATTCAATGAAAACTTTATCTGTCTGCCCCCCCCCCCCCATCAGTAAATCAGGTCATCCCCATTACCTGGCCCCTTCCCCTTAGATCTAGGGAACAGGTCATCACTGCTCACTCAAAGGCAAAAATACAGCCTCCATGGGATCTGATAACATCAGGCTGCATCCTACATGAACTCAGGCAGGAACCTGCAGCATCATTAGGCACCCTATTCAACCAAAGCCTGAGTACTGGCTGCATCCCAGCTGAGTGGAGGACAGCCACTGCACCCCTTTACATAAAGGTGGAGCATCCACCGATCTAAAAAATTATAGACCCATCAGCCTAACTAAACTGATCTGCAAGGCCATGGAACTGATTATCAAGGATCTCATTAACAAGGACATTGGGAACCTCCAAACACTTGATTCCACACAGTTTGGCTTTGTCAAGGGGAGGTCATGGCTGCTAAATTTGGTCGACTTCTATGAGACAGTCACCAAAGCCATGGATGAGGGGAAGACTGTGCACACTGCCTACCTTGACCTGGCTAAAGCCTTTGACACTATTCCCCACTCGAGCATAATAGATAAACTCTCTCAACTAGGCATCAATCCATATGTTACCAGATGGGTAGCAAACTGGCTCACTGATAGAACCCACATAGTCAAAATAGGGGAAGCCACCTCAAGCAGTAGATCTGTAACATGTGGTATACCCCAGGGTTTAGTCTTGGGGCCTCTGTTATTTGGGATATACTTTTCTGAGGTGCAGGCCAAAACCAGTGGGCAATGGCTGACCAAGTTTGCAGAGGACTGCAAGCTGGGTGCTATCATCAATTTCCCTAGTAATGTGGACATCCTCCAGGAGAGTCTCACCCAGACAAATAACTGATGCCAGACACATGGCCTCAAGCTGAATACCAAAAAATGCATCATCATTCCCTTTGGGTATCACATTAATAACAATGCCCTAAGCACTCAATCAGTCGTGAGGGATGTGGGCACCCAGGTTGATAGCAACCTGACTTTTGACCACCATGTTGCTTCCGTGGTGCGGAAAACCTTCTCCATGGCCCAACTCATAAGTAAGGGTATCTCATCCATGAACAAGGAGGTCATAACATCCCTATATTCTTCCCTTATACAGCCCATTATTGCATACAATGCACCTGTTGGCATGTACCTCGCAAAGTACATGCAGCAGCACATGCAGCAGCTGGAGAGACCATAGGGGTTCCTCATCAGGAGAATCTATGGCCTCAAACATCTACCATGCACAGATAGGCTAAAAGCCCTATCCTGCTACTTAGTTTCATACAGACTCCTCATAGGTGACCTCTGTCTGGCATACAAGGCGATGATGGATCCCACATTGATGCGACTGTTGCATATCCACAAGTCAAGCTCCACTTGAGTAACCCACATGCGTGGCCTCAACCTGGTCTGTGACATCAACAGAACTTGATGGTGGGACAGATTTGTGTCCCAGAGACTCCCTCATCTATGGAAAAGGCTCCCTATTTACATCAAGCACAGTACTTCTTTACCCTTTTTTAAGCACAACCTGGAAACCTGGATAACTGGATTGGAAACAGAAAATATACCCCTGGGATTCCACCTATGTTCCTGCTCGATTGAGGTATTTGGTGCTAATTTGTCTAAACATGGGCTAAACTCTTGGCTAGGCTTATAAGGGCCTCAGGGCCAATAGCCTAGTGACCTCCTATGAACCTATGAACCCATTCTTGTGGCAGGAGAGGTAGCTTATATCCTTTTAAGGTGGAAATTGCTGGTTGAAGGCTTAGTGTATCTGTTATTCTAAAAGTGTTTTAATTCTGGTTTAAGTGCTTAGGCTTCAGGGCAGTTATTTTACATTAAGAAGGTTTGTGGTCTACACTTTTCAGGGAGGAGAAGGTAACCTCTGCCCTTCTGAGCTGGGAGTTGATGGTTGAAGTCTTCTTGTGCCTGCTCATTTGAACTGCTTTTTTCCTGGCATTGTTGCACTTTGCTATAGCATAGACTAGGTTCAGACCTGCTGAATCTAGTTCTGTTTGTATAACTTGAGTACTAAACCAGGCCAAGTTTTGCTTGAGAAGGTTCCCCTACATCCTAGTCACAGGAGTGTGCAGTTAGACTTATCTGATTAAAAGTTACTGGAACAGGACTCAGTTCTGAGCTTTTTTTGGTTAATTTGTTTAAATCAGTTTGCTGTTGATTGTTACATAAGCATCAAGTTTGTGTGGCCTTGCACTTGTTTTAGCAAAGCTCCATAGAATTTGACAACCAGCTACTGCTCTCCTGTATTTATCTGATCAAGAGAAGCCATCTGTTGATCTCTGCAAAACTTAAGTAGAATTTTTCACTGTATATTGAACTTTTGAACTGCATTTTTACTATACTACTGCTTATTTGAACTATTTTTATTTTCTGAAATTGTTGCACTTTGTTCACTGTAGCATACACTAGATTTAGACATGCTGGATCTAGTTCTGTTTGTATACCTTGAGCACTAAGCCAGGCCATCTTTTGTTGGACAGGGTTCCCCCTGCACCCTAGTGGCAGGAGTTTGCAGTTAGAACTCATCCAATTGAAGGTTGCTGGAACAGGGTTCGGTTTTAAACTTTTTTATTGTTTAATTTGTTTATTTCAGTGTGCTTTCATTTACTACATAAGCACTGCATTTATGTGGGTTTGTGCTTGCTTGCACATTGTGCACTGCCAAGAAGCAGTGGGCACCATTGGCAGTTATAGATGCAAACACTTCTGCCTGCAAATTTTTTCTTAGTACTCTGCTGGTGCTCCATCAGTGAGTTCTCACAATCATCACCAATTGACAGGTGACACATTCAGTGAATCTCCTGAGGTACCGACACAGATCCAACCCACTACCTCTTCATATTTTTTGTCCACTTCTCCTGTTCTCTACTTCACTTTGGTTCTTCCTGTACTTTCCCTGTTTTCTGATCACATCAACTTACCTAGCATTATGGACAGACAATTTCCAACAGTTTCTCTGGCCAATATGGTCAACATGGGCATCTTCAGGCAATGTACCAATTGCCTCATGTACACTGACAACACACTTCTTCTAGTCCACACAGATGGATGCTGGCCTAATGGTTAAGGTGTTTGTCTTACAAACACAAGGTGCAGGGTTTGAGTCTCACAAGGGATAATTGTCTAGGCTTAAAATGGCTCACAAGGGCAGTTAGCTTAGTACTAACCTATGTTATGTATGTATGTGAGAGATGCATCTATATTAAGAACCTGGAATCCAGGCTCTCTCACTCATCAGTTCATCTAACACTAAGCAGGTTGTCAGCATGCATGCTTTACCTCCTGCATCTACCAAATCAACAACACATAAACCTACATATGTGGAGGTTTTTACCAGAAGCTTACCTAAATATCAGAGACCTCTCAAACAGAAACACAAGTATGCTACACATAATACATCCTCTGCAGAACATAGTACACATAATATATCGTATACCAGTGTCTCACCTGTCAAGCCCCTAAGGCATAACACAAAAACAAACATCTTAGTCATGAGCAACTCAATTGTGATACACACATATCTCTCTCACCAGGCTGGATAAGGAAATGGCCACGGTCAGCTGGCAGGTGACAGGATCCCTTACATCATACATGCACTCAAGTCTCACAACAACAGGCACTGTTATGACTCTGTCATAGTCCATGTTGGTGTGAACGACTTGAGACATAACTCACTGGACTATATGAAGCGAGACATGACTGAGCTCTCGGATTGTGTGTCTCAGGCAGGTATGACCATAGCCTTAAGCAGCATTTTACCTTTGCCTAGAATGATACCTCAATATAAACAAAAAAATATTGACTTCAACAATTGGCTTAGTTTCTGGTGTCATTCAAAGGGGTTCCAGTATCTGTCAGCCTGGGATGACATGACTGACAGACCTTGATGCTTTGCCAGAGATGGTCTTCATCTGTAACCCTTGGGATTTTGGTTACTGGCTAAGACTCTTGCCACCCCATAGTGCCTTTTTAGGCAATGTCACAAGCACAAATTTCCCAATGTAAAAATACCCTCTAAAAATAACCTTAAGGTTATGCTGCTAAACGCCAGGAGTCTAAATCAGAAACTGCACTCATTGGAAGCAGTCCTCACCTTGGAAGATGTTGACATTTGTACAGTCACTGAGACCTGCTTTAAGGGTGCAGACAGCACCCCAGCTATACCAGGTTACATGTCATTCCACACGTTCAGACCACAAACTGAAGGCATGAGAACTAAAGGAGGTGGTGCTCCAATATTCATTAAAGATAAATATACCGCTAGATTGGTTAAACAGCACAATTCCCTTGAATTACTTCAGGTGCAAATGACTGTCAGTAAGATCCCTCTTCAGGTTATTGCCAGACATAGGAGCCCCTCCATGAATCAGGACATCCACTCAGCCTGCTTGGATCTACTTGAGTCAATCAAGATACAACTAAACACCCTGGTTTTTGGCAACTGTAATTACCCATCCATTGACTGAGTAAATTATGTGTGTTCTAACTCACTTGCCCAGAGGTTCCTGGACTTTGTTAACACCAGTGCCCTGTATCAGCTGGTTGACACACCCACAAGGGGCTCAAACATCCTGGATCTGCTGCTCACCAACATGGGGGACTGTTGTACCACCCCCAGTGTGTGGCCATCCCTGGTGAGATCTAACCACAAATCACTCTCGCTAGAAATAACTATAACATAAGATCCCCCTTAGCAACAACTACACTAAAAAACTTCTCCAAGGCCCATTAGAACCTCTTACATGACAGCATAAATAGGTTCATTGTCCCTCCCCCCACTGATGGAACAGACACCTATGCTGAGTTATACACCAATGCTTTATACAAGCACCAGTACAATTGTATTGATTCTGCCCCACCTGATAGAACCAAAACAAGGTCTTCAAGGAAAAACAAACCTGCCTGGTGCACAACTGTCATTAACACGTTATACAATAGTTGAAAGAAATTGCTTTCTAAGAGTAGGAAGGAATGGTCTCAAAACTGGAAACTCCCTCCTCAACTTAAACAAGCAAATAAGACGTCTGATGAAGTCCTCCAAAGTTAACTATGAATCCAAATTAGCTTCCCCAACTAAGCATTACCAAAAGGCATTCTTTAGTTACATCTGTGACCTCAAAGGTAAAACTTAGATTTGTACTAAACTCATTGGTAATAGTACTACATATACAGAACCTGTGGATATAGCAAATCTGCTGGCTGAGATGTTCACTGAAAACTTTACTGCCCTGTCCCTGCTAAATATACCTCAAAGCATCCCTAACACCTGCCCCCCACTTAGTATCTCCAAGGAGCAGGTCTTAAACCTGCCCATCCCTCTCCCACATTGTGATCACGTACCATCCTAAGCGACTCCTAAGATCAGAAGTCAAAATGCTATTGAACATTGATAAACCAAAGCTCACAGCCGCCTCATGCTCTATTCTTTTACTGTCTCCAAGCTATGGAATAATCTCCCTGCCTCACTCAGAGCTATCAACAATTCCACTACTTTTAAAAGATCCCTTAAACTGCATCTCTTCTCACACTGGATATGTACCTGCACTCCCACTGACAACCCCATAACCTGCCCTTCTCTCAGAATCCATACTCTGCCACACTCTAAAACTAGTCTATCTTCCCCTTACCTCTGTCAAACCATTTCCTTCTGCTGTCACTTTACCCTTTGCTATCCCCACCTTAGCCTTCTATCTCCCTCTCTCACCCTTATCCTAAACTCTTCTCTCTGCTAAAAATGATTACTTACATATTGAAACGTTTCTATTCTTACAGCCACCAGAGTTGTAAATAATTCTCCACTGTTACTATCAACTGATTCAGTGTTATTATCACATTTACTCTATGTTGTTATTCTTTATTTTATGTGCTTCTACTGTCATACATATACTGCATTTATTATGTAACATTTTATTTGTATGTAATTAAATGTGGAATATTTCTCCCCAGCCTCCACTAAAAAAGGGCTCTTCTCAGGCCCAGTGTACTTTCTCAGTAAACAAATGCAGTAAATAAATAAAAATAAAAAATAAATGCCATCTCCAAGGCCAAAAACACAGCCTTTATGGGACCAGACAACATCATGGGCTGTGTTCTACATGGGTTAAAACAGGAATTAGCATCACCATTGGGCACCCTTTTCAATCACGACCTAAGCACTAGCTTCATCCCAGCAGAATGGTAAACAGCCACTGTCATCCCTTTGTACAAAGGGGTGCATCCACGGATCCTGGGAACTATAGACCCATTAGTCAGACCAGCCTTATTTGCAAGGCCATTGAACAACTCATCATGGACCTTATTAACAAAGATATAGGAAATCTCAGAATGCTCGACCCCACCCAGTTTAGCTTTTTCAAGGGGAGATCATGCCTGTTAAACTTAGTGAACTTCTTTGAGACAGTCGCCAAAGGCCTAGACAAGGACAAATCTGTGCATATCGCCTATCTAGACTTAGCCAAGACATTTGACACAATCCTCCACTCAGGCATCATTGGTAAACTCACCCAGCTGCGTATTAACCAGGTTCTACTTTCAAATCTCGAAATATCGAATTTCAGTATCTCGAGATGAAAATCAGGAAAATGCAGTTGTTCAAAATTGCATAATAACGAAACTGAGTATGCTGAATCTGAAGTAGTTGTGGTGCAGTCTGTTGTGTATAGTATGCTGTCCCTTTAAGGTGTAGTGGTTTCTGGGATGTAGACATGTGTGGTTATGTGTGGAGATTAAGGTAGGTGTGTAGTGTGTAAAGGTTTTTGTCTAGAAATGTGTTATGTTTTAATTTGTTGGGAAGTTTTAGGAGTAGGATGGGGTAGGTAGGGGGACAGTGTGTGTGTGTGTAAGTGTTGAAACTGGTGATTTATGTACATGTGTATTGTGTGTGTGTGTTCCTCGTGGGTCTAGCTTTGACAGTGTGGAATGGAAGTGTAGGGCGCATAATGGTAGGTTTGTTGTATTTTTCATGGTAGTGCGACCCCGGAGTTGATATATATAAGTAGCGGATAGCGGGGTTGTGGAGGGCACAGTCCCCCACATGGGGGGTGTTGGTGTGTGTGTTGTTTTGGTTTGTGATGGTGTATGGAGGAAGGTCATGTTTGTGTTTTATCTGTATGGTGGAGGGTACATTAAAAAACAGAATGTCACATACTGAAAATTCGGTATTATGAACTTTCAGTATAGTGACATTCTTTTTTTTAATCTTTTGTTGCAGTGGATTTTCATGATTCTCATCTCAAGATACTGACATTTGGTATTTCAGTATTTCAAAATTTGAAAGGAGAACCATTTACCCATATATTGCCAGATGGGTTGCAAACTGGCTTACTGATAGAAATCATACAGTCAAAATAGGGGAATCCAACTCCTCCAGTAGTGCAATAACTAGTGGTGCTCTACAGGGATCGGTTCTGGGATCCCTACTGTTCAGAATCTACTTCTCTGAAGTATAGGCTAAAACTAAAGACTGTGGCTGACAAAGTTTCCTGAGGGCTGCAGACTGGGAGTGATCATTGAAACCCCTAGCAATGTCAACATCCTTCAAGAAGTTCTTACGCAGATTAATAACTGGTGACAAAGTTGTGGCCTAAAACTTAATGCAAAACAATGCATTATCATCTCCTTTGACAAGGGCGATGTTCCTGCAAACTACCACATCAATTGCAATACCCTAAGCACACAGTCATTGGTGAGAGATTTGGGCACACAGGTCGACAGCAAGCTTATTTTCTATCACCATGTCTTCACAGTGGTAAGAAAAGCATTTTATATTGCTCATCTCATAAGAAGGGGCATTGCCTCCAGAAAAAAGAGGTTATAACCCTCCTGTACTCTTCTCTCATCAGACCAATGATAGAGTAGAACACTCCCTTTGGTATGTTCCTTTCCATACACCTGCAGCAATTGGAGAAACCTCAAAGTTTCTTTATAAAGAAAATTCAGGGTCTTCCAGATCTGTCTTATGTGGACAGACTGAAATCATTGTCACTTTACTCTGTGTCATACAGACTGCTCAGGTGTGACCTGTGGCTTGCATATAGAGCAGTCTTTGACCCAGCTTTAATGGAAATGCTGCATATTTGCAAGTCAAATGGCACACAGGTCACTCATTCAAAGGACCTTAATCTGGTATGTGACATCGACAGAACTTGTTGGAAAGACAGATTTGTCAGACAGAGGTTGCCCCACCTTTGGAACAAGCTTCCTATTCATGTTAAACAAAGCCCCTCATTGGCCCTATTTAAGCATACTTTGGATGATTGGATGGGTAACTGGAAATTCACTCAGGGAGTTCCACCTGTGTCCCTCTTGGACAGGGGCAATAGGTGCTGATTTTAGTATCTGCTTTTACAAGACACTCTTGGGAATATGGACTGAACTGAGCTAGGCTTGTAAGGGCCCTGGGACAATTAGCCTAGTAACCTCCTATGATCCTGTGATCAGTACTTTGCATTATTCATGTGTATACTTCATTATTAATAGTCAGTGCTTCTGAGAGTCAAGACAACTCAGACAATAATGTGTGATTCAAAAAAAAAAAAAAACAACATCTTTTACATGAGCATTTCTGTGAGTATGTTTGTCCCCTCTAATGCTTGGATGATGGACTGTACCCACTGACTCCTTCTGCTTATATATGATAAATCTGAGACTGCTTTATCTTAGAAAATGAAGACTGGTCTAAGGTACTTCAAACTCACACTTAATGTATGTTTCTTAATTTGCATTTTTGTAGTTCCATAGGGGGTCCTATGGTTATATTTATTACAGTCAAAATCTGAATCATTGTAACTTGGGAAAAAAAAATCTACTATTGTGAAGCCATCCCTACAGACCCCAGTCCTATATGCAAAAAGGGAAGCTGCACACATAAACTCTTCTCAATTGGTCATCTCTTACAATATCTGAATACAAATGCTGCTAAATACAGTCATTATAGGAAAATATAGCTGTAACTAAAGTAATATCCTACAACTGTATTAAAGGAAAACATCTGAACTTGTATAATCTGTGTATATGTAAATGTATAAATATATATATATATATATATATATATATATGTGTGTGTGTGTAAGCATCTGCATCTGTGTTAAAATGATCATGATGTTTATTTTGTTTTGGCAGATCTTGGTTCTGAAAAATCAAGACAAGTAGTCAGTAAGTGCTGATTGCTATGATACTGTTAAGGTATATATTTTATGTACAATATCTCTCATTTGATGTTTGAATATTCAGTGTTGTGTCTGCCTCTTAGCCTTCTAAGATTATGAGTAGCTGCTTCTTTAATCAGTTCAAAAAGTACAACATGTTCTTTGATGTTCCCCACACTTCAAAGTAATTAAGTGTGTACATTACTGCAATCTAAATATAGGATGCTTGCTTGTCCAGCCGTGACATTAAGATACCACTCATCTGACTCATGTCTCTTCTCACTATTACAAGCTTCCCAGAGCTGCTGTACTTTCATCACTAAGCTGACAGTGGAGCTGAATGTTACAACACTCATGAAATCACACGTCTGATGACAGATGATGGCTGCTGTTACAGTACTTAATCTCTGCTGCATTTCTCCTTCTTACATTTGTTCCTACCCTCTTGCCTCCACTTTCTCTTCACATACATCTCATATGCCCTGTATTATCTTTGCCAGTTCCAATCTATGTGGCAGGTTAATAAGCATTTCTTCTTTATAGTAAACACTATGCAGAAACAGTAAAGAAAACAAGTGCCTTAGTCAGCTAAGAAATAATAATGTTCTTCTATAGTTCTAAGTGGTTAGAAATGTGTGACATGTTATTGTGCCGCAAAGTCATATGATATGGCTTAATAGACTGGAATGTTTATTGCTCTTTTAGGCAAGGGTTCTTTTTGTATCTACACTGTATGTAAGTATCTGACATACTTAGATCATCCTTTCTTTTCAGTCACTTTCTCCATTATCTTAAAATATAGCAATTCATTCTATTACAGTTTTCATTGATTTTTTTCTGAAAATACTGTTTGATGTTTTTCCATTGATTACCTTCACACTTTTGTGGGTCATCATTCCTTTAATGTTTTATGGCCAGAAAACTGGCTTAACTGCTTGCTCTTGTTTTCACAGATAGTTGCCCTTTATTCTCTGTGGATGATGATAGCATATGTTACTGCAAATTCTCATAGAAAGCAAAGTAAACCAGGAAATTACACAAAATCCAAAACCAAAATAGTGCTAAAAGCAGCTGTGGAATCACAAGAAACAGTATGATTCCTGACCAGGGTGCTTTCTGCACATATTCTAGTTGTGTTCCCTGTCCACACGGGTTTTCACTGGGTGGTGCAGTTTCCTCTCACCTTCAAAACTCATTTCATAGGTTGATTGATGACATGAGTGGGTATGAGTGTGCACTCTGTGGTATACTAGCTACCTGTCCAAAATGTTGAACCTATTAACTGCTGTGATGGGCTCTGGCAACTTCAATGAATGTGATCAAACATGGCACACATACATATTCACATTTAAGAAATCATGTAGTAAGGCTGTCTTCTTGTATTAATTAATTATTTGCTAATTTTTAATGCTATCTTCACAATTAAGCTAGTTTATTACTGTTATTACAGAGTTAAGGCTTTCTAGGTTTGTTCTCTTTATGTCATGCCAATCTCGGACAGCTAATCCATGCACTTTGGAAAAGTAACCCTGTGTCTAAATACAATGACCCTGAACTCCTACTGAAAGTTATGCATGGGGCAGTTATTTAAATACAAAATATAGACACTCTGACACTGAAGATTCATCTTCACTGTGCATGTGCAATGAAGGGGTGACAAATTTTAGGCTGGATTAATGTCCAACCTGCTTCCAATAGAACAGTCCCACCTTTGACCTTTGTGCTCTGTGTCTAATGCCCCAGATACAATGGGATATGAAAGCTTAATAATGTCATGTGCTGTTCCTGTGTATGCTTTTGCACTGCACTAGCATCTATCTTTCTCTACTAGTAATCTGCTATAATAAATGCAATAGTAGTTTTCCAGAAGAAAACCACCTGTTGTCTGAAGACACTAAAACCACATGAAGTAAAACACATTTCACCTCTTTTGTTTACCTTGATCAACCTTTTTTGCGATAAGAAATAGCTTTGAAAGCCAAATAATGTAACAATAGTCAGTTATGCTATTCTGTTTAGCTGAAGAAGGCTTTCTGATTGTCCTTAACCTGAGAGGCTGTCCTATCCTCACAGTTGGCCTTATTGGACTTAGACCTCTTAGATTCTTATTTTGTTGTATAAGAGAGCACTTGTCTTTAAGGGGGTTGCTTTTCCTGATTTTGTCATTGAGTTTTCTTCTTTTATTATATTCCCTGTTTAGGTGAGAATTGCACTATTGGGATTTGTTTTTAGAGTTTGTTTTAGGTACATTTCTGGTAGGCATGGCAGTCTCTATGTAGCCATTCACATGTTTTTATAAGGACTCGGTGAATAATTCAGCATAGATAGCTGTGATCTTGGGGATGGAGGAGCCATGACTTTTGACAGAATGTTACTTAACAGGATGTAGTTTGCCACTGAATTTATTCTAATTGTTAATGGTTTAGCTGGATCTTCTGTGTTGATTTTTACTTCAAGGTGAATGGAAGTAAGTTAGGAGCATATCTCATTACTTCTTATTTCAACAATGCTAAATGACTCCATACTTACATTTTGTTAGATGATGTCAAACACCATAAGAAAATGTACACACTGATGATAAGAATGTTTCATTTCAAAGGAAAGGAGCATATAATTAGCAAGACAAGATAATTACACCTGCATGGCTTTGAAACCACCTCAGTGCCATTCACATGTTCTAAAACAGAATTAGCCATATATGTTACAGAATTATACATGGGGAAGGTGTTGGTAAAGTATCAGGGTAATGGAACAAAGGATAGCAGTGAAATAGAAATACACCTGAATATTTATGAAACCATGCTGTGTCACTCAGATTCTGTGAACCAGATCATTAGCCAGGTCTGTCACTGAAACATTCAGAGAAAAGATGAAAAAAAAAATACAACATTGCAGGAGAATGGCATACAGTTGTGCAAAGAAAACAACTTTCCACCTTTAGGGGATTAGAACCTTGTGCCCAGTGCACTAAGAACTGATTTGTTATATCATAAATACATTGCGTTATAGAGACCTTCGCAGAGAAAGTGTTAACTTTACCATATTTCACTATTTCTTGGTGGTGCACTCCTATGCTAAGCACATTTGCATGCCTACTGGCAAGATTTAAGCAGGTTCAAAAGATTTTTATTTATTTTTTGCCATAGACAGGAACTAAAATTTCCCTTTGATTATACGTATCCAGTAATATTGCCCTACAGCAACCATAGTATGATGGAAAGATGAGGTTAATATATGAGTCATTCTGGGTATATGTATGGTGTGTGTAGCTATTTTTTTGACTGGACTAAAGATTTGAAATGGGAATATAGAACATAGATGAAAAGTGGAAGCAAGCAGGGCTTAGATCACAAGGTGAACAAATGAGGAAAGGTGGAGTGGGAACCACACCTCTCAATATCTTAACTCAATAATCATTGATGAAATACAAGAGTTGGAATGATTTAACAACTAAAATCAACTATGACGTATAAGAATTTTTATGTTTTATGATGAACTATTTTAACCAATCATGTATACATTATTTAAAGCTCTGTGAAGTAGAGCGGTATGGGTGGGAGTATTTGTTTCTGGGACAAGTGCCTTTTCTAATTTTTTTTATTGAGAAGGGAAAGATGGGAAGGAAATCAGGGAAGTAAGAGGTGAGTAAGAGGAAAAGGTAGGTTACAGATGAAGACAGACAGACAGGCATGACTCACAGGGTCTGAGGTAACACAATGAAGACATACAACACAATCAGGAAGGAGACATCAGATACAGAGAGCAGACAATTGTAAAGGGGGATTATATGACATAATCAGGTGGTTATATACACAAAATGAAGGGAGAGCTTATGGTTAAGGGATAGAATTGAGATTTTTTGGAGATGCAGTATCTGTGAACTTCAACACAGTGGGCGATTAGTCCCCACCCTGGGAGCAGTCACTACTGGGTCCTGCCTCGAAGGTTGAGTCAGTGCTGGGCAAAGATATGCATGTACAAGTTGCTGTAGTATAGTCTGTGTACAGAAGATAGTGGGATTGAACCTCCTGTCCAGTATTTTCATCACAAGCTCTGCCAGCTTTTGACAGGTGACAAAAGTGTGGCATCTACTTACACTGTTACTGTTGGGTACCACTATGCCACCCTCCAGTACAGGGCTGCTTGACACAGGTGTTACAGGTGCAGGAGATATGGAGGCAACTCTGGCAGGATCCAGTTGTGAAGGGTTCCCCTAGCAGAGGTGATTTTGGCACTGTGCTGGTGTGGTGGGTCTATGTCACTGTGCTTCTGCATATAACCATAGCAGAAATGGAGATACATAAAAAGGAATAAAAGAGAAAAGACAAAAAGAAAGCACCAAAGGGGGTCAGGGTTAAGACATACAAAAACAATGAAACTGCTTTCTTAACTATGGTCATACTCATAATACAGTGAAGGAAAATAAACTTTGATAGTAGGTCCTACTGAGTTATGTCTTCAGACTTTTTATCTGTGTAATTAGTTTTGGGGGTGTGGGTGCCTATGCCAAAAGCCATCATCACATGCTATCTAACATAAGATCATGATAAGTATGGGAGTGATTTATCAGGATAGCATATTTGTGCTTGTGTCCACTGATGTTATTTAAGTTTTGACAATAATACAATTGTAGATATACGTGAGAAACATACTGATCACACTATAAAAATACATGAAGTGCTCATTCAAGTAATAATTATGGTGAAGACATATATATGGACTTTATATGGTGCAATGATATTGATGAGAATACAGATACAAAATTATACCATGATCACAGCACTTTTCTGGGAGGAATTGAACCCACTTCTATCCTAGCAATGTTAGTGCACTTCGACTTAACACAGTCAGCCAATTCTCCACCTATACAGGGGTTAGCATACAGAAGCAATAACACCCAACTGTCTTACTAATCCATGTAATGCAGGCCTCTACTGACAGATGTGGTCCTACTGTATAAAATGTTATAAGCCATTCATTTTAGTTGGTGCAACTCTCTTTATGCAAACGGGCTTTTCTTTCACAACATTGGCTATAATTACCCAGTGTTCTTGTATGTGCTCTAGTCTGTCCGCATACATCTACTTGTTCCTCTCAATCTCTGCAGAGCCTAGAGATAGAAAGGAGGAGCAGAATGTAAACTGGTTAATGGCATGCATTGGCATCTTACTTGTTTAGGTAAAAGATGCATACTTACAGTACCGTAGCAGTAATTATTCCTTAACGTCATCCTCGGATTGACTAAGGAGGTCAGGCTTGCAGTCACTCAAGTCACTGTAGTGATGATGGCATTGTTCATCCATATGGGATGCCAGTAGCATGGGTGACAGCCCTGACTAAACTATTCCAAGCATCAGCGTTATACTGTGACCAGGTATAGCCCTCCTGTAGGAGCCTGAGTCTGTACTGCTTATGGAGGATGTCCAGAAAAATCTTGGACTCCTCCACACACCACCTCTGCACTCTAAAAGGAGCACTACTCCCCACCTTTTCCAGCCATACTTGTCTCACCTTCAAAGATCTCAAGGAAAATGGGAAGCACTTGCACCCAATGGGCTTTCTTGTGTCCTGTTCTTTGTACAATCATGGGCACTGAAGGGAATTTCATTTGCATAATGGATGCCAGTATAATAAAATAGAGATACTATACTATTATGGTTCCATACTTAAAGGAGTGAAACATCGCAGTTCTCTATCCATTTGCTGCTAAGAATATATGCTCAACAGTAACTCCCATTTTTATCGGGTTAAGAATAGCATGACAACTACTCATAACCTTGCATCTATAGATTGTGGAACACCAGTTCTCAAAATATCGAACAAATGGGCAATGTGTGGAGCACTTACTTAACAAGTTAAACTAGTAAGCTCACATCATGGTTAACATGTCATGTTATACTTATAAAATGCTCTTTTGATGAATTCATGTTATTCAATGCAATTTACCATGGATATCAGTTAAAATAATTGCTAACTCTTGAATGTGTGACAAACCCTTTCAGTGTGGAAATGTGAGGAAATTGGCTCTTAAAACTTAAATTAAGGAGCATTACAAATAACGAGGTACACTTCAGAGATATGAGCATGGATATTTCCCAGTTCCTGTATACTGAGCTTCCCGTGCATGTACAGAGCTTTAGTGCAGATGCTTAGGCATGTGCACAGCATCATGCAGTACTCAGCATGATGTTTAGCATGTTTACTCATTGCACAAACTGAGTGATTCAGAAACAGTAATGAGATGATCCTTAATTAGCATACTGCTTATGCTCAGAGAGGATAACCTGCATGATATAAGCATGATGGGAACCATAGATTATCATCACGCTATGTAAAAATGTTTGTTCAAACTCTGATTCTTCTCACCTGAATCATTTGTTGTTATGTAATTAGATTACTTGCTTACATAATGTTGTATTTTGTGCACCTACATCTATGTACAAGAGTAGTCTTTTGTATGCTATGTACTGTAAGTCCTAGAATTGTGAATCGGTTTTTCAGTGTATGTGCATGTATTGTCCAAAGCTCTTGGAAAAAGTACATTGCAAGTATACTGGTCATATTAGAATGCAGTCATGACACAGTAAATTATAGCAATGTCAAGTGTGCCACATACCAGTGTAATGTGGCACACCTTACACATATGTGATTACAATATAGAATTTCTACAAAGGTTGTGGCTAATAATCATTGTGCTTGTTAAGTACATGCTTATTAACCAGCAGTCATGTGCTGGTTATATTTGGGGTGGGGAATTTTACTTAGGATACAATAATACCTGACATTCAGGTAAAGATTGTGTTGGAGATAGATGTATTTTAGTATCAGACCCTACTAAAGTGTAGCAGATAGACTATTAGTTTAGTATGACTGTTAAGGCTTCTAACACCCATTTAAGACAACAGATGTTGAATCCAGTGTTTTCCATACCAAGAGAGATATGGCATAGAAAACCATATGCACCTGCAAGCTCAAGTTTGCAGATGTAGAAATTAAGGTGGTACTATAGACCCTCTGTATGCATGGTAGACAGCTCTTTGCTGTAACTTTGGTTGACTGGCACTTCTATGGCTGTGTCTGGTGGGAATCTTACCACAAATGTCAATGCTGTGGGTGGTCAGAACCTTAATTATTATATAGTCTGCTGCCAAGCAACTGACATAAGTGCTGCCCCCACCTCCCCCCACCCCTAGACAGCAGAGGCTGTGACACAGAAATGCATGGCATCAGATGCTGGGCTATCTTCTGAACCTTACCTTAAAGATATGGAGGTGTTTCTGACTTCACTTCTCAGCAATACCTTCACCGCAGATTTCCACAGTGTGGTTCAGATGTTATAGCACAGCTGGATAGACCCTAGACAATTTCCACTGGTGATGCCTGAGGTATGTAGCCCTGCTACTTCTACGTGGTCCCATTTGTACTTGCTAGTCACACTGCAGTTTACAATACTTGTCTCACATGATCTTATAGTTCTATCTGGCATCCAGCTGCAACATCAGTCTGCACAAGTTATAGGTAGGGTTATAATCCCATATCATAGCTTTATAATTGTAATGATATCATTCCCATGTTCAGTTGAGTTGCTGGATCATATTTAAACTGGATATATTTTTATTTCTTTATTTATCCTTTGTTGACCAGTTTAATCACACTCAGCAACTGACTTCTTTTCAGATGAAACCTGAGATGGTATTTATACTCCTAAGAGTAATTTAGCCAGGGCATCAGAGAACTTACCCTATTTATTTTGACAGGTGCTGTGGGATCTTTTACATTCATCTGAGCAATCTGCAAATCAAGCAGATGGGACCTTAGTTTAACATCTCATTCAAAAGATGAGTGGTGGCTCTGCTTTGGTGCATTCACGAGTAAATCATTATCTGGTATCAGCACTATGGACCTACTCCTGGCTAATGTTGGAATATCTTTAACTTCTAATTATGATGGCAGCCATAAGCTGGCTGTGTCAAGTAATGGAGAGTGTGGGTTGGATATAGGGAGTATGACCCAGGGTATGGACATAGTCTCTATACCTGTTCATAACCGGATCACACTGTCATCTGGGAGTGGACAGGTTGACGGTGACACTACAACTTAGCAAAATGTGATGACCCCACTAGAGACATGCCTGAGTCTCTCCCTAACCATCATGGGCTGGATGGTTTGCAAAGGCTGGGTGCTACCAGGAATTGTCAGAAGTATGGTTGCCCCTCACCCAAGGTTGGTGTCTTAGTATCTGCCACACAAAGTATGTGCAAGGCTATTGTTGGTAGCACAAGCAAGCTACACCAGAGTCTTAGCTGAGATTGTGAGGGTGTCTAGGCGGTATATAATGACATATGGGAGTTCATGAACTATATGCATGAATCATTGGATAGAATCAATCAAACATTGGAGCATACAGTGTCTACTCCGGATTACTTGTCAAGGACAAGTCTCTAACCACTTGCCAGTTAATCAGCAATATTTGTAGATGTTAGTTGACCTGGCCATGGACAAAAAAAGTCTTGCAGTGCTAACATTTCCACTGCAACATAAATTGTTGATGTGTCTACATCCAGGAAAGAATGGCGCCCTATTATGCTGCCGCAGACGCAGGTTGTCGAATGTGTCTTTGTCAAACTGAAAAGCACGAAAAGGCAAAATAGCGAAGCGGCTTTTCAGCAAATTCTTTCCCTGGGAAGGAATTCGCTTGGCCGCTTTCGCTACTTTGCTGTTTTCGGCACTGTAGTGCAATCTCGGAGTTGGTATATTTAAGTGGGGGGGGTTGTGAGGGGGACAGCCCCATGTCAGGCAGTGTGGGGGGGACGATGCCACTCACATTATGTAATGTTTTACATTTTTTTTTTGTTTTTTTTTTCAGAGGAAAAAAAATCGCTGTTCAGAGGTTTCGATGTTGTAAGCTTTTGCTTACATGGGGTCGATTATGTGTTGTTTCCTCTTCTGAGTGTGCAATATCATAATATAGACCCAGAAAGAATTGTGGATGTGTCTACACCCAGGAAAGAACTGTGTATCTGTCTAAATCCAGGAGAGAATTGTGGATATGTCTATACCCAGGAAAGGCCATCCCTGTGGTCATGGTCATCATCATGCTAGCTCGTCCACCAGGAGATGTAAGTCATAGATAGCACACCAACATCTTGCTATGGTCATGGGACAGATATTGCAACTTCTAACAGAACACTTCTTGTGGGTGCGAGCATGCACTCGATGCTGATCCCTCTGTCATGCATGCCCTGGACCTGTCTTGTAGATAAAGGAGCTGTGCTGCACCAGAAGCCAATGCTGTGCACCTGCAGAGACACATCTGTACATGCACACACACACAGTAACATAGCTACAAGTACATCCCAGCATCCACTGACCCTAGCCCTTTCTGACATTATCCTCCTTTTTTAATTTCTCCAAATCCTTTGGGTTTCTAATACCATGATGGGAATGGACCCCATTCCTAAGTCAAAGAATGATTAAAATTCATGAAATTAGTATTGTTTCAATCTTTGATGTCAGCCAGAAGTGCTCTTCACAGCACCCGAAATGTGCCCAGTAATTACTCCTTCAGCAATTCATACGGAATTACATGTATCATTAACTTATCTAAATATGATTGTAGATTCTTTTTTATAAGACCTGTTGCTCCTGCTACTATTGGAACTGTCTAGGTATCTTTCGTCTACATTGCTCTTGTTTGTCCCTGCAAATCCTAATATTTTATGACTTTGTCTCTCTCTGTACACAAGAAACTGTAGTCACTGGGTGTAGCAATTTCAATGATCAATGCTACTTTTGTCTTCTTTTCATGGACCACTATATCTGGTTTTCTCGCATCTATCTTTGGAACTGTTAGTAATGGGTGATCCCATGTGATGTAGACTTCATCATTTTCTATGATGCGTTGCAGCTCATGTTTCCAGTGTTTTTCAGTGACTTCAGTATTATAATGTTTGCACAATCCCCAGTGCAACAGTCTTGCCACATGATTAGGCCTTTCAGTATACTGTCCTTCTGCCATTAGTATGTCACAAACAGCAACAAGGTGTTCAACTGTTTCCAGTTCGATTTTGAAAAACCTACATTTGTCTGTTTCTCCCACATGTTCAATGGACTTTGTAAACCAATGTGTATGTAGTCCACTATCTGGGGCCATCAATATTAACCTTTCATCTTTGGTTTGAATTCGCCTCTCCTTAACCATTCCTGCATTCAATCGTGATCAACATGAGGTTCTTCCAGGAGTTTTCTATACTGCAACTTTACTTATGTATTTTTCACATATCTTGCCTTCTCATTTGATCCTTCACCTTATATTCTTTCTTTCGTTTTTTTATTTCTGGCACATTAATTTGCTGCCTGATTTTTATCTACTTCTGGTTTGATCTCCATTCCTGCTTGATGCTGATATGCTTCTGCTAGACTAAGAAGGGAAGTCATCTTTGATTTATTCACCTCATGTTTCAAAACTTTCACTATGTTTGGGTCTGTTGAGGTCAGCAGATATCTATGCAGTCCCATGATTGCACATATATACATCTAATCAATTTCAAGGAGGCCCATATCTGCTTTGGAACAAGGAATATATACTTTTGGTATGCGCTGATTTTTATAAATCATTTGATAAACATGAAGCTTCCTTCTTGTTTTCCTGTCTAATCTATCAAACACCTTTTGGGGCCAGTCAGTCACTCCAAAACTGTAAGTTAGGACAGGAAGACCAAACTGGTTTATAGCTTGAATTTTGTTCCTAAATGTCAATGCTATTTTCAGGATTAATTTGTCTTCTAAAATATTCCTTAAAGAGTTTTGTTCACGTTTGTTCATGTGTTATTGTTGATCCTTCATCGATTTCTAATCATTTATACACTCCCTCTTCCTAAGATCTTTTATTTCACATTCTTGTCCCAAACTGATGTTTTCCTGGTGTTGCAGCTTTCCTGCTTTAAAAGTTGCTTTTGCACATTTATCAAGACCAAATGTCATTCTTATATCATCTGAAAAGGTTTGGACTACTTGCAGTTGTGCTTTCAGTTCCTTTATCTGATGAGTTATACAGTTTTAAATCATCAACAAAGAGAAGAAGAGAAGTCTTTACACTTTGTTGCCTTCTGGGAGCCAAATTATAGCCATGACCTAATATGTTAAGCAGAAAGCTGAATAGGTTAAGGGCAAGGCAAAAGAGCAGCTGTGACAGAATATCCCCCTTTGGATTTTTATCCTGGGAATAATAATTTGTCCTTTATCATGGCTTAACTGCAAAGTGGTTTGCCACTGTTTCATGGTCACTGTGATGTAGTTTATCAGGGTAGGGTGCATCTCCTACATTTTAAGTACTTTTTTATCCATGAATGTAGTATACTGTCAGACGCTTTTTTGTAGTCTATCCACACCATACGTAGATTCTTCCCCTTTTTACAGTTCTCCACTATGACTTTATTTAACAACAAATTATCCTTTGTTCCATATGACTTTCTTTTATTACCCTTTTGTACTATTGCCATAATTGAGTTTTCTTCTAAGTGACTATAAACTGTCGGCATCAATTCCATTGAATAGTTTATACATCATTGGAAGGTAAGTCCATAATTTTTAGGGTAGCTTGCAGGTTCACTCTTAAGTAGGAGCATTGTTTTTCCTGTTGTTAGACAGGTTGGTGTCTGCTCGGGGTGTGCATATAAATAGTTCTTACTCATGGCTAAATCTTCATGCAAAGATGTTAATACTTTTAACCAAAAGTTAGGTACTCCATCTAGGCCTGGGGTGGTCCAATCAGAGGCTTTTCTTAACTTTGTTTCAGTCTCTCTGCCTGTTACTTCATCCCATTTCATATCCTGTACCTTCGAACTTCTTATTCTTTATTTTACATCTTCTATCCATTTTGCATCTTTGTTATGTTCCAAAGGCTCCTCATAAATACATCTCCAAAATGTGTCTATTTCTTCTCTGTGGTCTTTCAATTTCTTTTACCTTGTTTTCCAATTCTCTATAAAACTTTTTTGGCTCATCAGTAAATTGCTTATTTTGTACTTTTCCTTTATATTTATATGTGTATCTTTTAAGTTTTTCTGCCTGCACTGTTATTTTTTAGTTTATTGCTTGTGACAGTGCATGATAAATCCTGATCCATTATAATACTGCGCATACCTTTTATCACGTCTATCTTTCTGAGTATTTTTGTTGATCTGTTCCATCTTCTATACTCTTCTAACAGTGACACTTCTTGTCTTAATTGTTTTAGAATTTTCTCTATTGGATACTTCCATAATAGCATTTGATTTTTACCCATCCTTTCCCTTCCTACCCTGTGTTCTTGTGGTAGGACTTTATCTGTTATTAATTTGGCTTCACAGTAATGTATTCTGTTTACTTCTGTTATATCACATGAATCTCTATTGGCAGTCCTATTTACTGTGTTCATTTGTTTTTTCAAACTTTTAACTTTGTGGGTTTTATTGACCTTCTGCAATCTATTTCTTTCATTGATCTTAATATGTCTATCCATCTTTATTAAATCAAGTAACACTTCTCTTAAATCATTTTCTTCTGAACTGAGGGCACATTGTTTGCTCACCATTTCCTGCGTCGGTTCTATAGAAAGTTCCAGAGCTTCCTCCTCTGCCATGTTCTCTTCAGTTTCAACCTGTGTCATCCATTGCTCTTTCATATGGGAACTCACTGGCCTCTCACTCCACACATTGATTGTGTCAGAGTTGCCACATTTTCCTGTTATCTCCCTTGTTGTATAGCTCTAATTGATCCTTTGTATTGGTTTTCTGTGGTAGGCACCAAAGTATCTTCATATGTCAACTGATTAGATGATTCCTGCTCTACTGGTTTCTCATTAATTTGGGTGTCCATTGGTCTATCCTGTTGTGTTGTTATCTGGGTTCCATTTTCTACACTAAATCCTTCATTTTGCAGGTACTCCATAACCTCAGTTTGTATTGCTTTAACTTCTCCATTACTAATCCCCTTTTCCTCTTTGTTTCCTTATTTTTTGTATTGTAAAATTTTCCATATCCTGATGTCTTTGCCTGTATTTCTCTTCAAATAGCCTTGGTGCAGCTCTTTTTCCCTTGATTAGTGTTGCTTTCTCCTTTGCCTAAATATTGCACCATATTAAACTCTTTTTCTTTCCCATGTCCATATTTCTTCTTCAGATGTCTCCTGCTTCTCTTGTATCTCTTTACTTTGGGGACTAGTTCCATTATGCTGTGATATGACCTGTGTTAGACTTTCTGCACTGATTCTTTCACTTTGCAAATATTCCATAACTTCAGCTTCTATTTTTTAACATCTATTTGATTAATCTTCTGTTCTACATTCCCTCTTTGTGTTCTTATTCTTTTATTGTGAAATGTTCCATATCCAGATGCCTTTGCCTATATTTTTCTTTGAAAATTTTTGGGGCTGCCTTTTTGTGTTGATTAATTCGGCTTTCTCTTTTGCATATATATTGCACCATAGATCTCTTTCTTTCCCACGTCCATATTTCTTTTTCATACCTTTCAAACATCTCTAAATCTCTAAATTTTTTTCTTTAAATTTTTGCACTTCCTCAGTAGCTTCTTTTTCCAAACAGCACAAGGTTTCTTGGTCTATAAAGTGTTTTTCGTGGATCTGTTGTATTAATGAACATACATTCTTATTTGAAGCTTCTGACAGTTATTCTTGTGGAAGTATTTTTCTTTCCTCTAATTTCTCTCTTAATCTTTTCATATATCCTTTGTCTGGAAATTCTGGGCTTCTTGCATTATAGTAACGATACATAATTTCTTTCTTATTCTGAGTAGTCCACTCTGTAGTCTGTGTGGCTCTTTTTTAGCTAGTTTTTGTGATTTTTTTGTGAACTGCTACTTCTTTCTACAACAGGGGGGGCTGCCCTGCAGAGACATATTCACACATGGCACACACACAATAACATAGATACAACTACATCCCAGCATCCAGTGACCCTGACCCTTCCTGACATTAAACTCCTCATAGCAGTTGTGACACTCTCCCTAAAGGCATTTTTTATTTTTGTACACCACAGTGATCCCACTCACACACTTACTTTCATGTGAAAGATATGTACTCCTGTACTCCATTCTCCACTTGTGTAAATCAGGATGGTAGCTGTACCCTGCCTTTTGTTACTTGGGTTGCCTATATCTGAAGCACAGTGTGATTAGCCTATGCATGGGTAAGCACAGGCTGGTGTTTTGCATGCATCATTTTTATTGCATGTATCTGCTAAGCTCTTGAATATTTATGTTGTAAAGTTATGTGCAATCCACTACATCTCTGTTAGTGCCATGGCATACTGTACCTATTTCCTTCTGGCATTATTATCCCCTGCTGCTAGCTCCGCCCCTGACTCCTCATCCAGCTCAGTTGCTGCTGCCTGTGGTGCTGGGAGAAGTGGTCACTGGAATAGTCCACCCTGGTGTACCTGTTTCCTAACTGTAGCATTGTGTAACATAGCACAAAAGGTAAGTAATTTTGCACATGCAGTGGGATCATGCTAAAGAGCACTACTGGATGTATCCAAGAAGTTGGACTGTCACTGCATGTGCCCAAGTGCACATTCTGTGATGTTTCCAGATTGTGATGGAGCTTAGTTGTAACCATGATCAGTTTTGCTTTGTGTAAAAACAACGCAAATTACTCAATGGACAAACGGACCACTGTGTAGCACAATATCAAGTAACCCAACAGTAAACAGAAGAATCACAGTGGAACGAAGCACAGTTCCCTCTTTCATATACAAACAACTCCGCAATGTAAAAATGAACAATCAGCTTTATTATGGTTAGCGCTTTCACCACTATCTAAGTGGCTTCTTCAGACCATAGACACAAGACAATAAACTGTATTTCATCAATACTCACTATTTAAAAACATGTCCACAGGTGCTCATAATCATCCCCACACTTCCATCTCAAAATCAAATGCTTTCATAGAGTGTGGTGACATATCTACATGCACCACGACACATCTTAAAGCAGTATAGCACATATTTTTTAAAATATAGCATTTATATTTACACTAGCTATGCATTGATTTTATAAATCATACTCACTAAAAATATAATATATCATCCCCTTAGAACAATAGGTCAACCCCATTAGGCAAATCAATAAATTATTATACATGTTCAACTTGTTCAATGTCTAAATGCAAATAAACGCATACTGCAATATTTGAACAATCATATATTGTATAACTGCTGTCTATCACTTCCATAAGCAATATAGTCATTTGCAAAAATAAAACATTTGCACAAATAAAACTTTGCAACAATGAAATATTCATCACTTTGGTGCAGTAATAAAGCATTTGCACATATAAAACATTGCCACAATAAAGTGTTCCACCATTCTAAGACAACAGATCTTTATGTTGCCTCATCAATTGGTGCACAAATTCAGCAAGACATTAAATACTGCATTCACTAACATATCATACTAATATTAATCTACGAGGAATGACCATAAAGTGCATGTAGCTAAAACGTATATATAACAACCTTACTACACAATGGCCTATCCCATAATTACCAAATCACTCACATAGTAATGAGCATCCCTTCACTAAAAACAAAATATCAATACAATGAACATGAAGTTAGTCTTGCAATCTACTCCATGTATTCCCCTTACTACATAAACGTTGGATGCTAGGTACTAGGCATTAAATCACTCACGTAATCATGAGCGCACCATCACTGAAGGTGCGTACCAGCGCATATAGTAAACATGGTACTACCCTTCCAGTACACTCCAAAATTTTATACTTACTAGCGTTACGCATTAGATGTCTAAATACCATTCATCCAATAATTCTAGAACACATTATGATATTGACTAGCAAGCACTCACACTAACATAATACTGCATATCACATCCGCCTTAAGTGACTGGGTAAATAAAATACAACACCAATAAAATCTATCCTCATACGCAAATACCCAATGTATAATCAAAAATACATCTATACTGATGAATGACAGGGAATGACATAAAAATATTTAATCAAGCACTCTGTGTAATAAAACAGATGAAATTATATATATTCATCTTTACTTAAATTGTCACCACTCCCCATAAATAGGAAATTAATTTAATAACATACATCACCACTCTTAAATTTACGATGTATATATAACAACTTAAATACAATGCATCCATTTGCTTCACAGGCCATACTAAAAACATAAGCAATGGGTGACTACTGGTCAGTCTAATTAACTATAAAAAACATATATAATGTTTAATTCCAGCTCCACCATTACTAAATCATGCAACAATACATACATGCAACCATGGCACATCCACAATTAATAAGTTCATAATTACATAAACCAGTCAGACTCATGTCTCATTCACAACTGTACAACATATAATATTTAATCCAATATATGCATGTGAATGGAAAGGCAAAACATCACATATGCAGAGGGTCAGTAATTCAAATTGCGTTTGTCAACATGGACTATGGGTAGAGAGTAAAACATATAAACACTATTAGAACTACACCCGAACAAATTAATCAGTCGGCAATAAGGTGACACTATAAAATATAAACCAATTTATGTACACTCATGCATCCAATTACACTGGTACATGAACCTTATGAAACATCTAAGGCAGCATACATTTACGACCTTGGTATACCCCTAGCATCCAGAACAGGCTTAATGGAAACCATGCCATTAAGACCATGTCCTTTATTTGCTCTCAATTTCTGAATCCATCTGAGCTCAGACCTCTCAGTCCTATTTTTGACAATAAGATGACAGGATAGGGTGACAAGAAGATTAGTATGAGGGTACACAGGAAAGAATGCTACAGGAACACCCTCCTGCATAGATCTAGCATGCATCCCAGGCATATATTTAATAACCTGGTTAAAGGTCAAGGGATGCGTGTCTCGAGGCTGAATAATGTAGATAGTGGGTTTGAGTAAGAACTGGTTACCCTGGGTGATATTTTAGCCCTGAGGGAGTATGATAGAAAATATATTGGTGGTGCAGCGGTTAATGCTGTCGCCTCACAGCAAGAGGTTCTCTGGTTCAATTCTCGGCTAGGGTGCCTTCTGTGCGGAGTTTGCATGTTCTCCCTGTGTTTGCGTGGGTTTCCTCCGGGTACTCCAGTTTCCTCCCACATTCTAAAGACATGCTTCTGGAGCATTTCTCCCCGGGCCTCCACTGTAAACAGGATCTGTGGAACCTAGTCAGACTTTCCTGGTCAACAAATGTTAAATAAAATTAAAAAAATAATAAAATATTGAGAATACATTCAAGGAAGAGAAGGGGACGAGGACAGGAAGATCTCGACCATATTTCTCATCCACATCCTCGGAGAGTAGTTTGGACCAAGTTAGGAACACAAATAATAGAAAGGAAGTGTATGTATCACTGGCATATACAAGGGATGTTTGGAAGGTTAGAGAGGTAATAGGCAGACATTGGTCTTTATTAAAGACTGATGATAGGATCAAAAAGATAGCTGGTGAAAGACCTAGATTCTGTTATAAGAATAGGAAGAACCTCAAACGTATGCTCTGCTACCCTAAAATGGGAGATGTGATGGAGATGAGGAGTGTGACTACTCTTTGTGGCCATTGTAATCAATGCACTAGCATTAGTAATAGGGATAGTTTTATCCATCTAGACACAGGGAAACATTATGAGTTGGAAGTAGAAGCCAGCTGTGACACAAGGAATGTGTTTTACTTGGCCCACTGTGATTGCTGCTCCCACTTTTATGTGGGGATGATGAACCGCACCTTAAGGGAAAGGATAAGCGAGCATAATAATAGCATCAGACTGCAGGATGGTCTGAGTGCCCTGTCCAGGTACGCACAGAGGACCACCCAGAGGCACATGTTTTTGTTTTCAGTTTTAGAAAGGATTGACATGAGCATTAGAATGGGGATATAAAAAATAGGACTGAGAGGTCTGAGCTCATATGGATTCAGAAATTGATAGCAGATAAATGACATGGTCTTAATGGCAGGGTTTCCATTAAGCCTGTTCTGGATGCTAGGGGTATACCCAGGTCGTAAATGTATGCTGCCTGAGATGTTTCATAAGGTTCATGTACCAGTGGAAGTGGATGCATGAGTGTACATATAAGTTGGTTGATATTTTATGCTGGCACCTTACTGCAGACTGATTAATTTGCTTGGGTGTAGTTCTAATAGTGTTTATATGTTTTACTCTCTACCCATAGTTGGCCGGCCACAGTGGTGCAGAAGTTAGTGTTGCCTCCTCACAGCAAGAGGTTCTCCTGTTCGATTCTCGGCTGGGGTGCCTTCTGTGCGGAGTCTGCATGTCCTCCCTGTGGTCGCTTGGGTTTCCTCCGGGTGCTCCAGTTTCCTCCTACATCCCAAAGACATGCAGTAGGTGGATTGGACACTCTAAATTGGCCCTAGGTGTGAGTGTGTTTGCTTTCTGTGGAAGGTTGGGCGCCAGGCTGGCAACTCGACACCATAAAACTCCACTGCCAATCATGAGCATACAAATGATCCGCTGTGGCGATCCCTAACCGGGAAAAGCCGAAAGAAGAAGAAGACTTTCTACCCATAGTCCATGTTGACAAATGCAATTTGAATTACTGACCCTCTGCATATGTGATGCTTTGCCTTTCCATTCACATGCATATATTGGATTAAATATTATATGTTGTGCAGTTGTGAATGAGGCATGAGTCTGACTGGTATATGTAATTATGAACTTATTAACGGTGGATGTGCCATGGTTGCATGTATGTATTGTTGCATGATTTAGTAATGGTGGAGCTGGAATTAAACATTATATATTTTTTTAATAGTTAATTAGACTGACCAGTAGTCACCCGTTGCTTATGTTTTTAGTATGGTCTGTGAAGCAAATGGATGCATTGTATTTAAGTTGTTATATATACATCGTAAATTTAAGATTGGTGATGTATGTTATTAAATTAATTTCCTATTGATAGGGAGTGGTGACAAATTAAGTAAAGATGAATATATATAATTTCATCTGTTTTCTTAGACAGAGTGCTTGATTGAATATTTTTATGTCATTCCCTATCATTCATCAGTATAGATGTATTTTTGATTATACATTGGGCATTTGCAAATGAGGTTAGATTGTATTGGTATTGTATTTTATTTACCCAGTCACTTACGGTGGATGTGATATATGTAGTATTATGTTAGTGCGAGTGCTTGCTAGTCAACATCGTAATGTGGTCTAGCATTATTGGATGAATGGTATTGAGACATCTAATGCATAATGCTAGTAAGTATAACATTTTGGAGTGTACTGGAAGGGTAGTACCATGTTTACTATATGTGTTGGTACGCACCTTCAGTGATGGTGCAGTCATGATTACGTGAGCGATTTATTGCCTAATACCTAGCATCCAATGCTTATGTAGTAAGGGGAATACATGGAGTAGATTGCAAGACTATCTTCATGTTCGTTGTATTGATATTTTGTTTTTAACGAAGGGATGCTCATTACTATGTGAGTGATTTGCTAATTATGGGATAGAAGATAATCCACAGACAGGAAGAACTGAACCAAAAACCACAAAGTGCAGCTTTATTGAACAACAAACGGGTCAATAAATCAAGCGCTTTCGCCAGGCAAATACCTGGCTTTCTCAAGATAAAAAGTAGTGTGACTGAAAAGATTAGAAGGGATATTAACCTAAAAGGGTTATTTGAAAGAAAGCATCTATCAGATTCAAGGCATTGTTCCCCTAAACTTGGTACCTATAAATGTGGGGCATGCAAGCAGTGTTCCTTTATCATGAATGATAGTTCTTTTTATCTTCCATCTAGAAAATTTAGATTTGACGCTGACCGATATTACAACTGCGGAGCAAAAGGGGTGGTGTATTTAGGATTATGCACAGAATGTTGCAGTTTCTACATAGGGAAGACTGAGAGACTCCTTAGAAAAAGAATTTATGAACATCAATATGACATTACAAAAAAGAAGGACACTAATGCTTTTTTTAAACATCTTGCTTCTTGCCCTAACATGAAACTTAAGTTTATGGTTCTTGAACAGGTAACCCAGGATGCCAGAGGAGGTGACTGGGAAGCCCGCCTTGAATATAAAGAACTTTTATGGCAGCTTAGACTTAATGCTGCAAAATCCCCTGGTCTCAATGAGGCCATTAATATATCCAGTGTACTAAAGCTGGGAAGGGCTAGGCTATGATTTTCTTGTTATAATTAGTAAATGTCTTTTATCTTACACATTTGTGATATTTTATGCACACATTTGTACATCATTTTTAAATGATTTTTAAATAATTTTTAAATGATTTTTTAGTGTTTTCACTATTTGAACTTTTATTCTGCATTTTCATATGCATACTTTTCACTCACTGAGTTCAGTTACTAATTAACTGCCTTCTTAAGTGGATGTTTGTTGAACTAATTAAGTACCATGTGATCAGATGCTTAAGTATTTAAACTTTTCAGTCACACTACTTTTTATCTTGAGAAAGCCAGGTATTTGCCTGGCGAAAGCGCTTGATTTATTGACCTGTTTGTTGTTCAATAAAGCTGCACTTTGTGGTTTTGGTTCAGTTCTTCCTGTCTGTGGATTATCTTTTATCTTATTTGCCTTGGTTTCTTGGAAGTTATTTCTTAATTATGGGATAGGCCATTGTGTAGTAAGGTTGTTATATATACATTTTAGCTACATGCACTTTATGGTCGTGCCTCGTAGATTAATATTAGTATGATATCTTACTGAATGCAGTATTTAATATCTTGCTGAATTTGTGCACCGATTGATGAGACAACATAAATATCTGTTGCCTTAGAATGGTGGAACACTTTATTGTGGCAATGTTTTATATGTGAAAATGCTTTATTACTACACCAAAGTGCTGAATATTTCATTGTTGTGAAGTTTTATTTGTGCAAATGTTTTATTTTTGCAAATGACTATATTGCGTATGGAAGTGGTGGACAGCTGTTATACAATATATGATTGTTCAAATATTGCAGTATGCGTTTATTTGCAGTTAGACATTGAACAAGTTGAACATGTATAATAATTTATTGAACAGCTTAATGGGGTTAGGCCTTTTGTTCTAAGGGGATAATATATTATATTTTTAATGAGTATGATTTATAAAATCAATGCATAGTTAGTGTAAATATAAATGCTATATTTAAAAAAAAATGTGCTATACTGCTTTAAGATGTGTCATGGTGCACGTAGATACATCACCACTTTCTATGAAAGCATTTGATTTTGAGATGGGGGTGTAGGGATGATTACGAGCACCTGTGGGCATGTTTTTAAATAGTGAGTATTGATGAAATACATTTTATTGTCTTGTGTCTATGGTCTGAAGAAGCCACTCAGATAGTGGTGAAAGCACTAACCATAATAAAGCTGATTGTTCATTTTTACATTGCGGAGTCATTTGTGAATAAGAGAAGGAACTGTGCTTCATTCCACTATAATGTTTCTGTTTACTATTGAGTTTTGCTTTGTGGTTTTCTAATCGATGTCATTAGACAGCATTCCATTTTATATTCAGCATCACCCACAAGATACACTTTTAGGATAGTCATCTCTTGCAAACCATTAACAGAGGTCATATGTGTACCATATATGGGATTCATGGAAACTGCCTCGTTGACCTATACAAACACTGTAGATTATACCCTGTGCATTACATACTACCTGCAGTGGTTTGCGTCATGGGAACCATTTATGTTCCTCACCATGCTGAATCATTGCATTGAAGAACTGATGAATGATTCTCAAGGCAGATGCCTGAGATATCCCACTGTGTCTCCCATGGGTCACTGAAAGGTCACTGTGGCTAATATATGTAAAGCCACTCATACCTTTGTTAACACTGGATGGGTACTTCATGACTACCACAGGACTGAAGATGAAGCCGACACATGTCCACTGTTTATTGCATAGTGTACCTGTCCTCACAGTACCAATCCACTATGATGTTGTCATGGAGGACATGAAATGTTAAACTTGCTCTGAAGATGCAGTGCAGCTGTGGGTGATGTCATGTACTGCATGCTGCAGTGGCTGCTGCATTATGCCCTTATAACAGCTACTTCACTGGTGTTTCAGTGGCAGCTATAAGTGCCTCTAGCAGCTAGAAGTTTACAATAGCAGCTGCAACCCCTAAATTTGTTCATGCCCTTACCCTGCATAAACACGATCATCTGGTCGTGTACGAATTTAAGGCAGGGACAGCATCACTGTGTGGTGATTATTTTTAAATCACTCCCCATGTTTTTTACCTCATTATCACATATGGAGTTTCACTGCATGCTCATTAGAGTTTAATATAGCAATCCACGTTATTCCATTGGCTGCATCATGTAGCTGGGTTTTTCTGAATTACAGCACTCTATATGTGGCCACTAGTTGGATAGATTTGCTTACTATGAGGCAGCAATGTTTTCCGAATTTAGCTGAATATGTAATGTCCTGAGAAGATAAACATCTTGGTGCAATGATTCAAAAAACATTGATTGGCATTAATTCATGTGAAGACATGCACAGTAGTTTCTTAAAATACAGAGATTTAAGGGGAGAACAAGTATATGACTGTTGAAAGATCTGTGCAAAATTTTAAGGAAAGTGCTATGGCTGTCTGAAATGCCCTTCAAATATACTCAAATAATGGAATGAGTACAATGAATGTACAAGTTATAGATGTTATAGCTAGACAGATACTAGCTTTATTTATTTTTATTTTATTTAACATTTGTTGACCGGGAATGTCCGACTAGGTTCCACAGAACCTGTTTTCAGCGGAGGCCCGGGGAGAAATGCTCCAGATGCATGTCTTTGGAATGTGGAAGGAAACTGAAGTACCCGGAGGAAACCCACGCGAACACAGGGAGAACATGCAAACTCCACACAGAAGGCACCCCAGCCAAGAATCGAACCGGAGAACCTCTTGCTGTGTAATAATTGATGGAATAAGTTGTCCAGTGAAGATCACACATTTTTGTTGAGAGAAGACTGACAGAAAAAACAAAGCAGTTGACTGAAGGAATGAGAAAATGCAAATGATTAAATTGTGTTGATTTCATATCACATACACATGGCGTATGATATTTGCAGAGGTATCTTAAGAAAAATGCATGTTTGAGTAAAACTTATGATAGTAAGAGTGTTGAAAAATAAATATTTCAAAGTCCCTGTTTAAATAGTCCAAATCACCATAATTCCATGTAAATACCTGTCCCAAACTTCATCACTATTTTCCTTTCTGCTGCTAGTACAAACTATTGAGCATGAGTTTGCACTCAATACTCTTATTTCTATCACCATCCAACCAACTTCCTGTATCTTACTTACTCTTGTATACTTACCTGTGTCAACACTTATGCTTAGTGTCTAAGTCTACCTCCTTTTTTCCTACCTCTTTATTTGAATCAGCCTGTCAATCCTTATATTGCACTTGACTGTACACCATTTATTTAACCTTTTTAAATGAATCTGTATCAATGTGCTCGGCATTAATTTTTGTCAATTTTTTTTTTAGTTTAACTTCTAGTTTACAACTTGTCTCTGTTTTTTTTTTTTTTTTTTTTTTTTAATTTATATGTAGAATTTTTATGCTTAAACTGTTATGTGGGGCTTTTCCCACCAGGCCTCCAATGAAAATGGGTCTTTGACCCAGTGGACTTTCCAGGTCAACAAATGTCAATAAATAAATAAATGCATTTGCAGTAAGATTCTCTGAGTCATTGTTAGATATTTGAGTCATAATAGTAATACTATGTATATATTTAAGAAGATGATTATCATCTTCACTAAATGTTAGCATAAAAGTCTAATGGAGACTGTGTAAGAGAGATTGAGAGAAAGTGAAAGCGACCTTGTGTGAGTGAATGCATGTATGAAAGCAGAAGAGACTGTGTGAGAGAGATCGGGAGAAAGTGAAAGCGACCTTGTGTGAGTGAATGTATGTATGAAAGCAGAAGAGACTGTATGAGAGAGATCGGGAGAAAGTGAAAGCGACCTTGTGTGAGTGAATGCATGTATGAAAGCAGAAGAGACTGTGTGAGGGAGATCGGGAGAAAGTGAAAGCAACCTTGTGTGAGTGAATGCATATATGAAAGTAGAAGAGACTGTGTAAGAGAGATTGGGAGAAAGTGAAAGCGGCCTTGTGTGAGTGAATGCATGTATGAAAGCAGAAGAGACTGTGTAAGAGAGATCGGTAGAAAGTGAAAGTGACCTTGTGTGAGTGAATGCGTGTATGATAGCAGAGGAGACTGAGTGTGAGATCAAGAGGTAGAGAGTGGTGTCTTGTGTGCATACCTCTCAAGTGTCCAAATTTTTGTTGAATGTCCATGTTTTTTCCTCATATTTTTTATCTGTTCCTCATAAAAATTGTGGTTTTCTGACATTTTGTGGCAAATCAGTGAGGTTTAAATTCACTAAATAATGGCAGGCATTTGAGTTTCAGGCTTTATATCTTTCAGAAAATTAATTGTAATACAAGACTTTTAATCCTAGCAACCTCCTAAATTTATAAGAGCAATATTTAAAATTTGTCCCTATTTTTGGGGCTTTGTCTCCCTATTATTTTTGTTTTTGTCCAGATTTTCTGCACTAAGAGGTTGAGATTTATGCTTGTGTGAGTAAATATGAGTATGAAACCAGAGGAGACAGTGTGTGTATGGGTCTACTTTTAAATTTCAAAGTTGCAAAACTTCGAATTTCTTATGGTCGAGGCCATAAGATCGAAGTTTTGAAACTTTGAAATGTAAATAAAAAAAATAATAATTTTTTACATTTTTTCAGGGGTCAAGCCCCACTGCACCCCACACCCCCTTATAATTAAATATACCAACTCCGAGAACACACTACAGTGAGGAAAATGGCAAATACACCATTCCATGATATATGGCGATTTCCATTTAAATGGTGCAAAGTTTCAAATCTTTGATCTTACGATCTCGACCATAAGAAATTTGAAGTTTTGAAACACTGAAATTTAGAAGTAGACCCTGTGATGCATGTGCCCTGGCCCAGCAATCAAGGAGCCTTAATCCTCACCATTAACACCAGAGTGGTCATCTCATATAAGAGCAAAGGATAAAAAATACACACAGTAAAGTACACTTTCCCTTAAGTGCACACAGAGATCACAGTCAGTCTGGGGCTGGTCGCTCCCTTGCTCCCCAGGTCCCCAGAAGACTCCCCACTGCCACAGCTATAGGGTCCAGATCTCAGCCTAGCTGGCAAGCTAAAACCTTCAGTACCCTCTCTGTCCAACCAGTGCTTCGTGTCCATGCCCAAGTAGCTGACACACACACACACACACACACACACACACACACACACACACACACACACACACACACACACACACACACACACTTTGAGATAAGTATTTATAGAACTTCACAGACACTCCTGGGAAAGACTGACACAGATTCTCCAGCTGTGCCCCTATACTTGGACTATACGGTAGTAATTACTGCCACCACCAGCTAATATTTATCAGCTACCCAAATGCCCTTAAGAGGGTGTCCAATTTTTACTGTGCAATATTATTACCCAGTTGGTAAGTGTGACTAAACAGTCTAAGGCTTATTAGAGTGGCTTTGCACAATAAACTCTATAAATGTGCAATGTACTCTAGAGCTTATGTTATCTCTACATAAACCGGCCACAGGTAAAAGGTTTTAAAATAGTTAATAATAAATAATTAAAACACAAGACAATACTACACCACAGTGCTATTCAAGACTTCAGAGATCACACAGAAACCTAAAACAATACAGTAGGAAAGTTCTGATATAACAGAAAAATGCTTAGTCTAAACTTTATAGTCCTAGCTATTTCTACAAGAAACACACTTCTACGATAACTTACTTACATAGAGCAAGGCAGTGCTGAGCTGAATAGCCCAAGATGAAAATGCTTAATAATTTCTGGTTCTCACTGTTTAAATTGCTATTGCAGTTCTGATAAAGCATTACATCATCTTTTTACACTTCCTGGAGTTCCCAGGCTGACACATTAACTGCATTTACATTCTTTTACACTTAGAGCAATAAAGGACATTCCACATGTAAATTCTGGTCATTAACTTTAGCTTTAAAACAATAGGCAGGATGCTTACTCCAGACTCATCAACTCCAAATTCTAACTTTAAAGGACATACAAAACATAATTTTAATTTCAAAGAGCATTTGAAATGCTTGGCTTAGTTTTCCTTACAGCAGATGGCAATGTTGCTACAATCTTGAAGTTCACATTTTACAGTGTTTTCTTTCATTTAAGAAACAAGCCTGTATTTTATATTTATATTTACAAATGCCAGAATTATGTATCAAATTCTATTTGACTAGGCTGGCAGCCTTCACCCTTCTCTAACAGTCTTCAAAGACCCCGTGTGTATATGTGTGTGTGTGAGAAAGCAGAAGAGACTGTGTATGAGAGAGAGAGAGAGACAGACAGAGAAAGAGAGAGAGAGAGAATGGGCTCTCTGTAAAATTGTTGTGTTTTACTTACTTTTCTTTTAGGTACTATATTTCTTTTTATATATTTTGATGTAAAATAGACCCTCCACCTAATGGTTCAAACATGTAGTGTGTGTTAATGGTGTTGGAGCAAGCATTTTACATCAAAAATATATATAAAAAATAATATAGTACCTAAAAACATAAATAAGTAAAACACAACAATTTTACAGAGTGACCATTCTCTAAGCACAATAATGCCCTCCAGAGTGTGTGTTAATGTCTAATTAATGCCCTTCTAGTGGTGTAGAGGCCCTCTGCTTAAACAGGTACTGTATAGTAGGTACATGACAAGTGAGAAGGGTTTATATTGTTTTTTGTGGGTTGAAGGTATTACCTCTACTACAGTCTTAGACTAGTAATGTAAGGAAAGGAAAAAAGTTCATGCTGATTAGCGCCTTAAGGAATAGAGAGCGAGGAACCGTAAAAGAGCCAAGTAACATAAATCAAATGCTTGTAGAAGAATATGTTTCAATAGTACAGAATGTGGGGGACAACTTATGGCATTGCCCATATTTATTAAAAAAATCCACCATTAATCTCTCAACAGAGGTATATCAGACTGCAACCAGATCATTATGATCTTGTAAGGTCCCTGGACTGGATGGTCTTTCAATTCACTTTTATAAGATGCATATAGCTGATCTGGGGCAGTTGTTGCCTTATTTATTTTAGGCAGTAGAAGTCACGGCTGCATTTCCTTATGACATGTAGTACCCAAAAGATTATATTTTTCCTAAGCCCATTAAAGACCCCATGGAATCAAGAAATTGTAGACCCATCACATCACTGAGTACTAACCTAAAAATATTTACAAAAATTCTTGCTTTGGGTTTTGAAAAATTGATAGTGATGACTGTACCTGAGAATCAAATTTTCTTTATTAAAGGTAGGTTTGAGGGACTTGATGCTGTCAGGACTTAGATGAATATTAAAAAATTATGTTAATTTAAAAAATGTGATGAAGGGATCATTCTACTTGATTTTCACAAGGCGCTTGACTCTATTAGGCAGCCAGTCATTTCAGATTTGCTTGATTATTATAAATTCCCATACAGTCTTATCAATGAAGTTAAGCTATTATATAACCATATTGCCTCTAAAGGGATACCATCCCCACCAATTTTACTCTTTTTGTCTCAGTCAGACACCCCAGGTTAACAAATGAATAATAAAATAAAATAAATAAAATGAATAAATCTTGTGGGGCAGTTGTCAAGGCTGCCCTCTGCCACAGCTGATTTTCATCTTAGCAGTGTTGATTATAGATCACTATCTCTAGGTTACATTTAATGAAGCATGTATCACACTGACCAATGACTTCTGTCCATTGACAACTGACAACATAGTTTGCCAATGACTGTGCAGTCTGGCTCACCAAACTGGATTCCCACTTGAGTGCCTTCTTAGTAACCTTAGAGGAAAGGGCTGAATCTACATGATTGTGCATAAATAGGGATAAGATGATGCATTGCAGCCTTACCTCATCAATTGCAGAAGATCAGAGAAAGAGCACAATTGCCACTATTTCCCGGGTGGAAGATACTACATGTTTAGGTATCAGGGTACATACTGAATTTAGCTCATGGTCAGAGTTAAATGTCTAACTCCTGATTCAGCAACTTCTAAATACTGATGTGCTTGCAGAAAAATGAAAGTCCATTTTTTAAGCAGAATTCAAATGATCAAGATATTTATGCTCCCAAAATTCCTTTCTGTTGTGTGGTATCTCCATCAGGTTACCTTCTTACCACTTACTAGGGAAATGCAACAACTGATTTCTGATTTTATTTGTGAGGGGGAAAAGCCCAGGATAATTAAGAAAAAAAATGTTTGTCTATAAGAAGAAGAGAGAATTTTGGCTGACCTCTTTCAATATGGTAGGAAAATTATCAAGGGGTTAATTACAGAATGTGAGGCCATGTTTAACCTTTGTGTTCTACTTCAGGAAAGTTGCTCCATCACCCATACATAGTATCGCTTCATACAGGATATGGGAGCAGGTGGTATAGAGCTCTGGATGGAGAAGGCAAAAGTGGGTGTGTATAGGTCAAATCATGAGTGTCATTCTCAGCTCTTTCATGTAGAATCATCCATTACTTACTATTAATGGAAAGTAAGTATGGTAAAATACTTGGATACAGGCTGACATTCTTTGTTTTTAATGTCTGAGATAGAAGTAAGGGTTGTTTCTACACACAGAGGGATTTTACAGCTACATGCCCCCTTTGGCCTCAGAATGATTTCGGTTTCTCCAACCATAGTCTCTGCTGAGTAAAAAGATCCTTAGGAAAGATTGGTAAAATAAAGTTTCAGGCAGCTTATTACAGGGTATGCTTACCTCCTGGCAGTTCAGTTGTCCCTTTAAAGCTTGCATTTTATATAATCTCCAAGTAGATGAATTGCCCTCCCCCTTATTTGGCTTGCACACAGCTGTCAGAAGCAGAGTAGGACATATATTTAATGCTACCCTGGACAGTGCTGGTTTGTCCTATCAGATTTTGTTTAGCCAACGTTTTACATGTATGGCTCAAAACGCCAGTATATCTATTGTACATAGCAAAGGCTTGCTTAACCATGACAAATGTTAACATTATGGGCACCCTAGCATGGATTATTTCCAACTAATCTGGAAATGCCATAAAGTTCAGGTATTTTAGATGGCAATAACTGATGGTATCACATGGGCATTAAAGAAATACACACTATACCCCAAAAACATCAAATTTTGGCTAGTCAGGATAGTGGATCAGAACTGTAGCTCTGTGATTACTGAACTGATGTGGATTAGGACAGTAACCGCCACTCTGTTAAGTTATTTATTTGCAAATTAAAAATCATTTAAATCTACTAATTTGAGAATGTTTCATCTAAATCAATGTAAACTAATCAACTGGTCTAAGACTGTAGTAGATACAGATAAATAGAGAGAATTATAGTAGTTACATTATATAAGTTAACCTTTTATGATTAGAATGGTCTAGTAAATGTCCTATACATTATTATATTACTTTCCCCTGACCTTAATAATGCAGCATATATTGTTAACTTTAATTTGTCATGTTTATTGACATCCTACCAATAAAGTTATTTAAAAAAGGAATATAAGAAATTGTTTCTTAGGTTCATAGGTTCATAGGTAAATGTTAGGTTAGCTGCCCTTGCAGGTCATTTTAAGCCTAGCTAATTCTTCTTTTGATGCTTGAATTAACCTATCCCTTTTGGTGTTAGATTGGGTTTACCAATCCCATATTCTATAATTATGTATTACCCCTAGTGAGAATTACTGGGATCATACCATACATAAATTTAGGGGACCCATGCATAGAATACAGAATTTAGGAGGTTCCTATGTTCATTAATATTGCAGGGGACAGCCCTGGAGTAAATTTTCTATTACCCATCCATAGATCCAAGTTATAATCGAATACTGACATGGATGAGTTTTGTTTAATTTGGCTGGAAAGTCTATTCTAGAACAGTGGTACCCTTTGTGAGATATACTTGTTCTTCCAAACTGTTCTTTTGATATTGCAGAAGAGGTTTAAATCTCTGGCCAAGTATTTCTGATACCATCTGACATACCGATGTGTCCATCAGTATTTGATTGGAGAATGTCTTGTGTGATGATGTGAGGTATTGCCAGCTATGCCAGGGGAAGTAGGGCAGTGGATGTGTAGCATATGTCAGCTCAGCTAGCTGGAATTTTATAAAGAATTATATGTCATTTGTATATCAAACTGATTTGTACAGATGCTTGTATTGAAAATGGACTTGTAAAGCTGACCGTGTTAAAAATGTACCAACAGTGGGTCCTGCTGACAGAAAAGGAATATGCATGCATATAGTAACTGATTCACTGTCTACAATGTAACTGTTGAATAGAATACATTCTAACAGAGGATACTAGAAGATAATAGGTTAATCTCAATCCACCTGACTATTAAGAAATTAAATTACTGGGCCTAGGCCATAAAGATGTTACCTAACAGTTCTGAATGAAGCCAGAGATGCAATGTCTGTAAGAAACATTGTTTGTTAGTCTCTGTAGGCGGAGCAAAAATGTGTAATTGTTCCATGACTTCCAGAAGCTGAACTAGATCTGAGCAAAGTTCTTATGTGCATATTATTGACATGTAGATGTTAAATCCTGGCAGTTTCTAGCAATGGGGGTTGCAAGGAAACCAGAACTCAGATAATCAGATGTATGTCATGTTCTGTACAGAAATAATGTTTTAACATTATCTGAGACTAAAGTCTCAGGGCAGTCTGTTCCTTGGAACCTGACATAGAAGGATCCCTCACCTTCTTCATCTTACCTTGCTCTTTTAAATAAGTAGGAACAGTAATTCTCTAGATTAGTCAAGAAAATATAGTGAGAATGGTTAAGTATTGTCTTTCTGTAGCTGTGTGAATCTTTCCAGCTGTGTTATTCTTAATATTTCCTGTGACTGAAACTCTGGTGTTTACTACAAAGCGATATTTCATATTTAATGTTCTTTTATTATTTATTATTAAATATATTTAAACTTTTTGTTGTGGCTGGTCCTTTGGAGAAATATTTTAACCTTTGAGAGTCGTTATATATATTGGTGACACTGTACCCACTCCAAAAGCCTGGCTGTTTAGTCAACATTACCATTTATATTAATATTAATTTCACTCAGTATAATTGGGTACTCTTGCAAGAGCCTTAGGTAGCTGGCTTTGTAGTGTCTGTTGGCAATGATAACTACCTTATAGTCTAAGTAGAAGGGGGCACAGTAGATAAATCTGTGACAGCCTTTCTCAGGGGTGTGTGTGTGTGTGTGTGTGTGTGTGTGTGTGTGTGTGTGTGTGTGTGTGTGTGTGTGTGTGTGTGTGTGTGTGTGTGTGTGTGTGTGTGTGTGTGTGTGTGTGTGTGTGTGTGTGTGTGTGTGTGTGTGTGTGTGTGTGTGTGTGTGTGTGTGTGTTTAAATCAAATCTCACAGTATGTGCACGTGTCAGCTACTTGGAGCAAGGATATGAAGCACTGGTTTCACAGAGACAGTGGTGGAGAACTTGGCTTGGGCACTCAGCTGAGGACTTAACTTTGCAGCTATGCCAGTGGGGAACCTTAATGGGGACCTGGGGAGAGACAGAGAGAGAAACCCAGACCCCAGGCTGTGTGTGTTCCCTGTGTGCTCTTAAGGGAAATTGTGCTTGATGCAGAGAGGTCTGCATTTGGAAATACTGTCTGTATCCATATGTGTTCCAAATTAATATCTCTCTCCAGTGTCAGTAGTGAGGATTCAGGCTCCTTGATTACTGGCCCAGAGTGGGGATGTCACATATTGGTGAGCAGTGGTGTTGATATTAACTGAGCTTCTGTAGCCAGTAAGTAGTTGTCACTGAAGGTGGGTCTGCTCTCAAGAAGCCAGAAGGTAAACATCCAGCATTTCATTTCACAACATTGTTATCTATTTATTTATTTATTTATTTATTTATTTATTTATTTATTTTTAGTTTATTTTGCCTGTAATTTTTTTTTTGGATCAGAGAGACAGAGAGAGAAACCCAGACCCCAGGCTGAGTGTGTTCCCTGTGTGATCTTAAGGGAAATTATGTTTGATGCGGAGAGGTCTGCATCTGGGAATACTGAGTGTATCCATTTCTGTTCCAAGTGAATATCTCTCTCCAGTGCCAGTATTGAGGATTTACACTCCTTGATTACTGGGCCAGAGTGGGGATATCAGCAGTGGTGTTGATATTAATTGAACTTCTGTAGCCAGTAAGTAGTTGACACTGAAGGTGGGTGTGCTCTCAAGCAGCCACAAGGTAAACATCCAGCATTTCATTTCACAGCTTTTTATCTATTTATTTATTTTTGTTTGTCTAGTTTAGTCAGGGAAAGGAGGCAAAGATGTCAGCAGAGGATTATGGCAACCTGGCAAATAACTAGTTGGCCAAGGTGTGTGAAGTCAAAGGATTGGTGTATGCCAACCTGACTAAATACAAAATGATTTCAGCCATAGACACAGCTCAGACCAGCAACCAGGAGGCTAACCAGTCTGGTGATGGGAATTTGCATCTCTCAGAAACAGTACAGTTCACCTTTTCCTCAGATGACTTAAAATCTATCTGGAGTTAAAGAGACTTGAACTGGAGGCCAAACATTTGGAATTGAATCAGCAGAGAGACTGTGGCATTTGGAGGCTGAAGGAAATGAGAAACTACAGCATTTGGAGGCTGAAGGAAATAAGAAACTACAGCATTTGGAGGCTGAAGGAAATGACAGACTATGCCATTTGCAGGTCAATGAAAAGGAGAAGCAGGGTCAACATGAGAGAGTCATTGAGGTCACTGAGGTAATGGGGAAGGGAATAACCAAACCAGAGGGTGATCATTTTGTTAGTTTTATTTACTTATTTGAAAGGGTATGTAAACAGTATAATGTTGACTAAGAGCTCTGGATACAGTTCCTGACCCCCTTACTCCATGGTAAAGCTGTAACTGCTGTTTGTAAATTGTCTGATATTGATTGTTTAAACTATGAAAAAGTAAATAAATGTTTACTTGCATATTTTAAGTTAACACCTGAAGCTTACAGAAGAAAAGTTTTCTGAGCATAGACACAAGGTAGATGAAATATGTGTGGTTATATTGTTGAGTTAAAGAGTTCCTATCAGAAGAGTGAATGCTTAATTTAGCAAACGCTCTTATATCGAACTTTAAAACGCTAAACCTGAAAATGTTGAAGGTACGGAACATTGATTTTTTTTCCCAGGAAAAAAAATCGATGGGCCATTCTCCGGACTTTGCTGTTTTCTCCACTGTGGTGCGATCTCAGAGTTGGTATATTTAAGTTGGGGTGGTGTGGGGGGGCACAGCCCATCACATTTGGGAGTGTGGGGGGAAAACCCCCACTTGATTTTGCCTGTACATTTTTTTTTTTTGGATCAGCAAATTTTATCCCTGGGAAAAATTCACTGATCTGTTCCTTCGACATTTTAAGGTTTCACGTTTTTAAGTTTGATAAAAGAGCAATCACTGTTTTTAGCATTTGATCTTCTGATATAGCGTGAGTTAAGCACTTATTTTCATAGATGGGTGAGTGGATGTCAGGTCACCACTTTTGAAGTGCTGGCAGACCTTTTGGTGAATGAACAAGCCCTTAGCACTTTGCCTGAGGACATGAGAATCTGGTTGGCAGACAAAGAATGTAATTATGAAGATGACCTGGGGGAAAAGGTATCTCTACTTAACTAGCAGGGCATCACTGCACAGAAAAGGGATACCCAGTGCTGCACATGGATATAAGGGAACCCATGGTTGCAGTCTAAACCACCCCAACAGAGTCAACCAGTAAAGAGGAAGCCACTAATTCAGGTAAATGGCCAGGGTCAAGGGATAAATGTTTAAAATGTAACCAGTGAGGCCATGTATCATACAGATGTCCACAGTAGTAAGGTGTGGAACAAAAGGTGGGGGTGTCAGCTAGTGGAAATAACAGTATGCCAGTGGTAAGTTGTCTGGAGACAACAGGGGTACCAAACTATCACAAGACGTTATATGCTATCTTAGTGGATGGAAAACAGGCTAGTGCTAAGAGAGACACAGCTTCTGATATAACCATTGTGAAGCCTGCAGTGTTTAAAAAGGAGCAGCATTTGCTTGGGCAGTCCACTCCAGTCAGACCATTAAGAGGGACTCCATTCCAAATGCCTTTGGCCAGGCTTCACCTTGACTGGGAGGGTGGAAAAGGAAGAAAGCAGGTAGGTGTGTTTGAGGATATCTCTGCAGACATCCTCATAGGGAATAGTTTTGATTATGTAGTACCTTGTGTACATGCAGTTACACGCAGTCAGGCTTGGAGACAGGCTTGTGGGTCTGGTAACCTGAGGGAGACCCAGACAGACACCATACCTGAAGCCAGGGCTGGTGGTGTGGTTATTTCAAGAGAGACCTAGCCTGTAGCAGTGATACTGAAGGTGAGCCACAGCTGCTGGTAGATGCTGATGTTCCCTTGGACAGAGTGGCTGCAAGAGCAGATGGGAGTGGTAGTAACCAAGATGACAGTGAGGCACTGCTGTCAGAGGATACCATAGTTCCTGTGGGAGGGGAGCTGGGAATAGTCACAAAAGTAGAGCTGAAGCAGGCTCAGCTCTCAAACCCTACATTACAAGGCTTGAGGGAGGTAGCTAAGGAGGCACCTGATTCTCAAGGAAATGGAGAATCTGTATACTGCAACAACGGGTTACTGTATAGAGAGTGGATCCCTAAGGTAGTGCTAGAGGGTGAGTAATACAGCAGTTGGTAGTGCCTAGAGCCTACCATCTGGCACTTCTAGCCAAAGCACATGGCATTCCTTTTGCAGGTCATATGGGCATAAAGAGTACCAAGAGACGTATTATGCAGAACTTTTATTGGCCTGGGATTGCAAAAGATGTAACAGGGTACTGCAAGACCTGTGAGCAGTGCCAAAAAGTAGGCAAGACATGAGACAAGGTCAAGACTCCTCTGATGCCTTTGCTTATGATTGAGGAGCCATTTCAAAGGGTATCTATGGATATTGTGGGGCCTCTGAGTACCCTAAGTTACACAGGTAAGAAGTGTATCCTGGTGTTAGTAGATTATGCTAATAGATACCCTGAGGCAGAGAAGGTGGCAAATGCTTTGCTAAAGATTTTCAGCAGGGGTAGGTTTCCCAAGAGAAATAATGACTGACAGATGTGTCAATTTCATGTCAGATCTGTTGGCTTGTCTGTTGAAGCACTTTAGTGTGAAGCACCTAAAGACCACTTCCTACCATTTCCAGACTAATGGTCTTATGGAGAGGTTAAACTCTACACTAAAGACCATTCTACAGGCATTTGCAGACAAGTTTAAGAGAGAGAATGGGGCACCTATTTGCCCCATCTGCTGTTTGCACACAGAGAGCTACCCCGAGAATCCATAGGTTTTTCACTCTTTGAGTAACTGTATAGGTGTAGGGTGAGGGGCATTTAGATTTGATTTGTGATGAGTGGGAGGGGAATGTGAAGCTCACAAGAAGTCTGTTGTGGCATATATCCTAAACCTCAGGACAAGGCTTAGGAAGCTCATGGACCTGGCCCACGAGAATTTGCAGGAGCCCAAAAGCAGAAAAAGGTTTGGTATGGCAGGAATGCTCGAGCGCAACTGTATGCTGGGGGACAGCAGGTTATAGTTCTCATTCCTGTTAGACACAATAAACTGTAGTCAGCTTGATAGGAACCCTTCAAAGTGGTAAGGAAGGTCAATTATATTAACTACATGGTAGAACTGCTAGTCAGGAGGCAGGGGCAGAAATTGTACTATGTTAACATGATGAATCCTTAGATGATAGTGAGGCCCTGGTGCTGAGTATTTGCAGTGGTTGGTAGGATGAGTCTGAGGGGGAATCTGGTGACTGATCTCCTCATTGAGCCTCGGACTGACTCCTCAGTGGAAGGGGTAGCAATGTCCCAGCAGCTATCCCCCACATAGGTTCAAGAAATCTAAGCAGTGTTACAGGGGTTTGGGGGCATGTTGACTGGGAAACCTTAGTGCATCCACCTGGTGCAGTACCCTGTGGATACTGGACCCCAAAGGCCTATTAAGCAAGCCCCTTACATGGTGCCTGAGTTAGTTAGACAGACTCTGAGGGAGAAGATACAAGAAATGTTGAAACGTGGGGTAATCCAGGACTCCAGCAGTCCCTGGGCCTCCTCAGTATTGCTGATACCAAAGAAAGATGACAGCACCAGGTTCTGTATGGGCTACAGGAAACTAAATAATCATACAGAGTCAGATGCCTACCCCATGCCTAGGACAGATGAAGCCTTAGAGCAGCTGGGTGGGACTAAGTATCTGACCGCTGTTGATCAGACCAAGGGCTACTGGCAGGTGCCATTGACTCCCACTGCTAGAGAGATGTCAGCCTTTGTGACTCCTTTCAGATTATACTAGTTCACAAAGATTTGCTTTGCGATGAAAAGTGCCCCAGCAAAATTCCAGAGGCTAGTAGATCATATCCTAGCAGGTGCAGGAGATAACGCCCTTGCTTACCTGGATAATATTGCCATTTACAGCCATTCCTGACATGAGCACCTTCAGCATGTCAGGGAGGCCCTGAACAGACTGCAAAGGGCAGGGTTGACCATTAAGCCCAGTAAGTGTCAGGTGGGTATGGCAGAGGTCTGCTAGCTGGGACATAGAGTGGCGAGTGGTAAGATCAGGCCAGAACCTGCCAAAATGAAAGCCATTCAGGCGTGGCCTGCCCTGTTACTAAAAGGCAGGTGAGGGCATTCTTGGGGACAGCAGGGTACTATAAAACATTTGTTCCCAATTAGAATACAATAGCTGCTTCCCTCACAGATGTGGCAAGGAAAACAGACCCGGCAAAGTAGTGTGGACCCCAACCTGTGAGCATGCATTCCAAAAGCTTAAAGGGACCAGTCCAGATTACAGCAAAAAAGTTGTTGTGCAGGTGGATGCTTCAAACCATTGAATGAGGACATACTTAGCCAGGTTTCCTCAGAGGGAGAAGAGGACCCAGTGGTATATCACAGCCATAGACTCCAACCTAGGGGGGAATGTTATTCAGCTTCAGCAGTAGAAAAAGAATGTCTAGTCATAGTATAGGCACTGTAGAAACTTCAATGCAATATGTATGGAAAAAACTCACTGTAGTTACAGACCACATTCTCTTAACATAGCTACATTGAGTCAGTCATTAAAATGCCAAGTTACTACAGTGGAGCCTAAACTTGCAGGCAGATGATATGACAGTGCAGCACCATAGTGCGGTTAGTAATGCCATTGCAGATGGGATCTCAAGACAGAGTATGGGTTAACGTATTAACAGATAAGCTCATTCCTCTCAAGCAACTTTTCTCAAGGGTCACTTGAAAAACTAACTTTAGTCTTCAAAGTGGGAAGAGATGTGATGATATGAGGTATTGCCCGCTATTCCATGAGAAGTAGAGTAGTTGATGTGTAACATATGCCAGCACAGCTAGCTGGAATTTTGTAAAGAATTATATGTCATTTGTATATCAAACTCATTTGTACAGATGCTTGTGTTGAAAATGTACTTGTAAAGCTGATTGTGTTAAAAAATGTACCAACAGTGGGTCCTGCTGACAGAAAAGAAACATATATGCATGTAGTAACTGATTAAATGTACACATTGTAACTGTTGAAATTAATACATTGTAACAGAGGATACTGGAAGAGAAGAGGTTATTCCCAATCCACCTGACTTTGAGAAATAGTAAGAAATTAAATTACTGGGACTAGGCCATTAAGATATTATCTCACAGTTTTGAATGTAGCCAGAGATGCACTGTCTCTAAGAAGCATGGTTTGTTAGTTTCTGTAGGAGGAGCCAAAGTTTGTAATTGTTTTTTTGACTTCCTGAACTGCACCAAATCTGAGCAAAGCTCTTGTTTGTGTGTGTATATTATTGTCATGTAAGTGCTAAATCCTAGCAGTTTCTAGCAGTGGGGGGGGGGGGGTTGCATGGGAAAAAGAAGTCAGATGATCAGATGTATGTGATGTCATTCTGTATGGAAAAATGTTTTAAAATTAGCTGAGACTGAAGTCTCATGGCAGTTTGTTCCTTGGAACCTGACATAGAAGTATCCCTCACCTAGTTCATCTTGCCTTGCTCTTTTATGTAAGTAGTAACAGTAATTTTGTAGATCAGTCAGGAAAATATAGTGAAAATAGTTAAGTATTGTTTTTTCTGTAACTGTGTGAATCTTTCCAGCTGTGTTATTGTTAATATTTCCTGTGATTGAAACTCTGACATTTACTGTAAACAGATATTTTGTATGTTCCTGTTCTTTTATTACTTATTATTAAATATATTTAAACTTTTCATCGTGGCTGGCCCTTTGAAGAAATATCTTAACCTTTGAGAGTACTTATATCTATTGGTGACACTGTGGTCACTCCTGAAACATGGCTGTCTGGTCAACATTACCATTTGTATTAATATTAATTTCACTCAGGATAATTGAGTACCCTTGCACTAGCCTTAGGTAGCTAGCTTTGCAGTGTCTGGTGGCAGTGATAACTACCTTATAGTTTGGACAGAAAGGGGCATAGTGGGTAAATCTGTGTCAGCCTTTCCCAAGTGTGTGTGTGTGTGTGTGTGTGTGTGTGTGTGTGTGTGTGCATGTGTGCGTGTGTGCGTGTGTGCATGTGGGTGTGTGTGTGTGTGTGAAAATCAAATCTCACAATGTGTGTGTCAGCTACTTGGAGCAGGGGCACAAAGCACTGGTTTCACAGAGAGAATGGAGGGGGACTTGGCTTGGTCACTTGGCAGAGGACTTAATCCTGCAGCTGTGTCAGTGGGGAGCATTACTGAGGACCTGGGGAGAGACAGAGATAGCAACTCAGACCCTGGGCTGAATGAGTTTCCTGTGTGCTCTTAAGGGGCATTGTGCTTGACGCAGAGAGGTCTCCATCTTGAAATACTTAGTGTATCCATTTGTATTCTAAGTGAACATCCCTCTCCAGTATCAGTGGTAAGGATTGAGGCTCCTTGATTACTGTCTCAGAGTGGGGATGTCACATTTTGTTTATCAGACACAGGTCACCTTTTAGCAGTCTGTAGGATATCAAGTAAGGTGACAGAGCTTTGAGGGGATCCATTGTAGGACATATTGTTTAAACCTTGTATCCTTCTAGTAAGGTGTCTATGTGGGTGTTCCAGTTGTTGCTCATATCTTGACAGATACATGCCAAAGGGGCTATTATACTCAATGATTTGCTTACTCAGGACTGAGTAAAGGGGAACAATAACACCTCTAGAGCTAGTCACAATCCCTTTGTTTATAAGCTGTATGATAAAGAAGGACTTTCTTACAACAGGGGACGCATGCTGTTTGAAATTTAGATCACTGCCACATAAGTTCCCAAATTCAGAACAACTGGGTCAACTCATAGAGTCACATTGTTAATGTGATAGATCTTCAGGGTAGAAAACTTCCCGAGAAATAAGATAATATATTTTTTAGCATTTAATTTCATCTCATGATTCTAGCACTTGTTATTTGTTTGGGAAAAACATCTTGCAGGACAGCTAAGTCACTGGGGATTCAATGACTACAATTAGCTTGCAGACATCTGCAAACATAGTCAGCAAAAGCCCTTTGATACCAAAATGATACAAAACAGGAGAGGTCTCAGCACCAAACCCTGGGGACTCCATTGGTTAGTTGTCTGTTTGTGGGGGTAACTTAAGCTGTTTTGATCACTTGTGTCCTGTTTGTGGACCTATTTGGCAATTCAGCAGGTTACATAAGGGTTTATTCCCAAATTTTAGCTTTTTTGCTATGTCTGGTTGGAAGACTAAGTCACAAGCTTTGACCAGGTCGAGGTATGTGGCGTGTATCATTCTACATTCATCCATTGTTTTGAAGACCTTTTCAACAAAGTCCACCAGGTTGTGTAAGCATAACCTCCACTTGATGAATCCAAACTGAGATGGGTCCAGTCTTTGGAGGTTTTCTATATGTAATTATTGATTAGTTTCATACATTTTTCCATGGCTTTGCATTTCAAGCCAGTTAGTTCTTATGGGTATGCAACTGCCTGGGTCTGTGGAAGGTCCTTTATAGAGGGGCTTGACTGTGGCTGTTTTCTTTTTACTTGATACAATACCTGTAAGAAGGCTGAGGTTGAACAAGGTTGTGTAAGGGGTACTTAAATCATGCTTTATGCTATTCAAGATGCATCCAGGAATATTATCAAGACCCATCAATGCAGTATGTTTTGCTTTTGAATGTGCTGTTAAGACATGGTCTTGTTTGATAACTGAAAGCAAGTCATTTTCAGGTATATCATGGGATAGATGGAAGGGACAGAGGACTAAAGCTTGAGCTAATTTATCAGCTTGTAGGTTTGAAGTATCTTCAACCTAAGTGAACTTAACATTGTTCACAGATATTGCTGAGTTGTGCTTCTGAAATTGTGAAAATAACTAAAAAGGCCTTGTGATTGTCTGGCTTGGGAGGCTATTTTAGCTTCAAACTTGGCTTTGGTGGATTATTAAACACTCAAGTTGTTTGTTTATTTCAGTGATGAAGGCCTTATCATTTCTGTAAGTGCTCTTCTTTCTTTTGGTCAAAATCCTCTTTTTATTATAACGTTTGTTGATATTATGGTACCATAATGGGGGTATGATGCTCTGTACTTGTTCCTAGATGGTAGAAATTCAGTTATGCAACTATTTGCATGCTGGTGCAGTGTGGTGGTGTACATTTCATTGCAGCCTAATGATCTATCCAAGCATTTCCGCAGTTACATCCTAATGATACCTCTAGGTGTCAAATATCACTTTTTCATGTTTCTTTAAATAATTCCAAAACCATGCTACATGTAAGGTGTTAGAATGCTTCCTCTTAAAGCTTATGCAATAGCAAACATAACTGCATTGATATTTGACCTCTGTCTAGTGCAGATGGAGAAATATTGAATATTATTTGTATATTATTTATTTGTGCTATAATTTTCATATTTCTCTAAATATCTCAACAATCAAGTGACACAGACAGAACTGCTTAGCCTCATACAAAAGCTTGCAACTGTACATAACTGTCAACTGTTCAGATTTTCACAGAATGTCTGGGTTTTTGCCTCATATTTTTGGTCTGTTCTTCATAAAATTTCTGTTTTTCTGGCAAATCATCGAGGATTGAAATCACTAGACAATGGCAGTCACTTGAGCTTCAAACTTCATATCCTTCAAAAAGTGTATTCTAACACAAAACCTGTTAGTCTAGCAATTTTCTAAGTTTATAAGTACAATATTTAAAATCTGTCCCCCATTATTTTTGGCTTTGTCCATACGTTTTATCCTAAGGAGTTGAGAGGTATGCAATTGTACCAAGAAAATGCTGCTGGCAGTGTGTGTGTTGAATGGTTACAGAGACATTGTAAATTGTTTATACAACATTACCAAATCCATATTTACCATGGTTATTGTGGCTTATAAAATCCAATTTAAGACCTAGAACTAAATTAATGCAACCACTGCAAATGTTACTTTGTACTGAGTAGTTTGCCATTTACAGTTCCTAGTATCACTGGTTCTATGGATATGAACCTTTGTTTGAACAGTGAGGTAATAGCTTAATCTTTTTTAAAGGCTTTAGCCACTCCCACTGGAAGTTAAAGTACAAACTTAAAAGAGATCCACTGGAGGGAATGAGTTAGGCAAAGTTAATTGGGGTTTGGTAGGGATTTGAAGTTTGCCAATGTATCACTTAGGAGCAGGTTGCTTGTCTTAGAGAGAGAAATTTCTAGAGTTCTCTTGGGGGGAAGGGATCTCTGGTTTTAATTTTATTTTGAAGGAGATAGCTTAATGTCAGACCCAACAATTGACACTGATAAACAAGGGATGGTGCAAGATGCCTCCGTATTATTAAGGACAAGATCTGAAATGCTGTTCCATAGTTGATACTCTGGCTAATTGTTCAAGGGCATTTGTATTGACAAAGTCCTGAAATCTGTAGTGCTCCTGCACTAACGGTGGTATGCATTTCCCAGTCTGTATTTGGATAGTTTAGATCCCCTAGGAAAATGATATTGTGTTTAATACTGAGTGACTCCAGTTCCTGTAGAAAGGCTGTATGGCTTTCTTTGGTCATAACGGATGTTCTGTAGCCAGTTAATGTATGGTACAGGACTTTTCTGATTCTGATTTGTACATGAAGAAGCTCTAGTGCATCATGTTGCTTTGCCAGCCTTGATATGATTGTCTTCTGGATGAAGACTGAGACACCTCTACCTTTTTTGCCTGCTGCACAGTAGCTGGTCTAAACACATGGAATGTGTTATACCCCTTCACAACCAGAGTGCTCTCCAACATTTTAAACCATGTCTCAGTCACTACACAGATCCCAACATCTTTCATGATTAGGAGAGCTTGTAGAAAGTGAAGTTTCTTATCTAGGTTCCTACCATTCATCAATAACACATTCATATTTTCCTTTGCTCACTTTATGTTGGTAGATTTATCAGGTTGGCATTCTCTAAAAAAGAGATTATAGGTGTGCACTATGTCTTTACCAATAACTGAAACCCTAGATGGTACAGATAGTTGCTATCCCTGGCATACTAGTGTGGTCTGTTGATCATATCATTCAAGACTGCTGGAACCCCTTTAAATGACAACAAAAAATAATCCTATTATTGAAGTTAGTTATTTTTCAATAATATTGCAGCAACATCCTTGGAGAAGTTAGGATGTTGCTTAATGTTTTTTTAGGGATTGGAGTGCATGTGAGATCTGACAGATCTTGGCACCAGATATGGAACTAACCATCCATCTTTCCTTGCTCAGCCTGCTAAGTAGTGTGACGCCCTTGCACTGGCCCATTAATCAATCCTCACTACTAGCACCAGTGAGGGACGTACACATTGGGAGGATGTCAAGTACACACACACAGTAAAGTACAATTTCCCTTAAGAGCACACAGAGATCACAGTCAGTCTGGGGCTGGTTTCTCCCCATTCTCCAGATTCCTAATAAGACTCCCCACTGGCACAGCTATAGGGTTAAGATCTCAGCTGAGTGGTCAAGCCAAAACCTCTAGACTCTCTCTGTACAACCAGTGCTTCATGTCCATGCCCAAGTAGCTGACACAAACACTTTGAGATTTGATTTATATACAAACACACATACATACACACACTCCTGGGAAAGGCTAGCACATGTTTACTAGCTATGTCCCCTTCTGCCCATACTAAAAGGTATTTATCACTGCCACCAACTAGCTCTTATCAGCTACTAATAAGGCACTTAAAAAGGGTGACCAATTCTACTGTGTAATGTTACTATTTTCCAAATGGTTAGTGTGACCAAGACTTTCAAGGCTATTGGAGTGGCCAATACAGTGTCACCAAATATAGCACATTGTAAAACACTTTACTTTTCAACTTATTTACTTGAAGTTTTGCAAGTTAACTCTGTATGTCCCAACTTCTACTATTAAAACATACATTTGCATAGGTATATAGTTTATATAAATTTCTGTTATTTTTCCAGTAGGTTAAACTGTGGTTACATTCTTGAACCTCAGTACATAACATACAGTTCAACACACACTTCTGCACCAGTAGTTAAATATACACATAATATATAGTTTTCTTACATTTGTAAGACAAGCATATGAATCATATTAATATTCACAAATGAAATATGATTATTTACAAAATTCCAGATAGCTGGGCTGACAGTGTCACATTTCTTCCTTCCCTGAAAATTCAAGCTAGTTTTTCAAGTGACCCTTGAGAAATGTTGCTTGAGAGGGTGAACCTATCTGGGAATACACTACCCCATTCCCTGTCTTGAGAGCCCATCAGCATTAGCATTGCTAACCCACAGCAGTCCTCACTTTCATATCATATGCTTGCAACCCTAGGCTCCACCTTAGTAACTTGGCATTTTGCTGGCTGGCTTGAGGTAACCATATTAAGGGATTGTGGTCTGTAACTACAGTGAATTTCCTTCCATACAGATAAGATTGAATTTTCTGCAGTGTCCACACTACGGCTAGCCATTCCTTTTCTACAGCTGCATAGCATTCCTCCCTGGCTTGGAGCCTATGACTGAGATATAGCACTGGGTGCTATTCTCTCTCTGAGGAAACCTGCCTAATACAGCCCCCACCCTATGGTTTGAAGCATCCACCTGTGCAGCAAATTCTTTGCTGTAATCTGGACTGGCTAACACAGGAGGTCCTCCCAAAGCTCCTTTAAACTTCTGGAAGTCCAGTTCACATGCTGAGTTCCACACTACCTTATGTGGCCTGGTTTTCCTTGTCAGGTCTGAGAGGGCAGCAGCTATAGTACTATAACTGGAGACAAACTTTCTGTAGTACCCTACTGTCCTTAATAATGCCCTCATCTGCTTTTTGGTAACAGGGGCAGGCCATGCCTGAATGGCTTCCACTTTGGCAGGTTCTGGCCTGATCTTACCACTCCCCAGTCTATGTCCCAGGTAGGAGACATCTGCCATACCCACCTGACATTTGCTGGACTTAATGGTCAACCCTGCCCTCTGTAGTCTGCCCAGCACCTACCTGACATGTTGAAGGTACTCTTACCAGGAATGGCTGTAGATGGCAATATCATCTAGGTAAGCAATGGCTAGGATATGATATACCAGACTCTGGAAAGTCACTGGGGCATTCTTTATCCCAAAGGGCATCTTTGTGAATTCATATAAGCCAAAAGGAGTCACAAAGGCTGACCTCTCTTTAGCACTGGGAGACAAGGGCACCTGCCAGTAACCCATAGTAAGATCAATGGTGGTATGATACTTAGCCCCGCCCAGCTGTTCTAGGTCTTCATCTGTCCTTGTCATGGGGTAGGCATCTGACTCTGTGTGACTATTTAATTTCCTGTAGTCCACACAGAACCTGCTGCCATCCTTCTTTGGTGTCAGCACCACTGGGGAGGCCCAGGGACTGCTGGACTCCTGAATTACCCCTAGGTCCAACATTACTTGTATCTCCTCCCTCATAGTCTGTTTGACTCTCTCAGGCACCCTGTAAGGGGCCTGCTTAATTAGGCCTTTGGGGTCCTGTAGCCACACAATGCTGCACCAGTTGGGTGCACCCTGGTTTCCTTGTGAACATGTACCCAAACTTCTATAACACTGCTCAGATTTCTCAAACCTGGGTAGGGGATAGCTGCTGAGACATTGCTACCCCTTCCACTGAGGTGTCAGTCTGAGCCTCACTGAGGAGATCAGTCACCAGATTCCCCTCAGACTCCTCCTGCAATCCACTGCAAATTCTCAGCACAAGGACATCCCTATCATGGTAACGTTTCATCATATTAACATGGTACAATTTGTGCCCCTGCCTCCTGCCTAGCAGTTCTACCATGTAGTTAACATCACCTTACAGGGTCCCTCTGAAGCTGCCTGCAGCTTGTTGTGTCTGACAGGAATGAGAACCCGTATCTGCTGCCCTACAGCATACTCTCTAGCTCTAGCATTCCTGTCATACCAAACCTTTTTCTGCTATTGGACTTCTGCCAGGTTCTCAATGGCCAAGCCCATGAGTTCCGTGAGCCTTGTCCTGAGGTTTAGGATATATGCCACAACAGACTCCTTGTGGGATTCACACTCATCCTCCCACTCATCTCGAATCAAATCTAGAGGCCACCTCACCCTATGCCCATACAGCAACTCAAAGAGTGAAAAACCTATGGATTCCTGTGGAACCTCTCTGTAAGTAAACAACAGATGGGGTAAATATTTGTCCCAGTTCCTCATAAACTGGTCTACAAATCCCTGTAGCATCTACTTGAGTGTAGAGTTTAACCTCTCAACAAGACCATTAGTATGGGAATGGTATAGGGTGGACTTCAGGTGCTTCATCACACAGTACTTCCACAGACAAGTCAGCAGGTCTGACATGAAATTTGCCCTCTGTCAGTCAGTATTTCTTTTGAAAAACCACCCCTGCTGAAAATCTCTAACAAAGCATTTGCCACCTTTTCTGCCTCAGTGGAGGACAGAACCACTGCCTCAGGGTATCTGGTAGCATATTCTACTACTACTAGGATATACTATTTCCCTGTGGAGCTTGGGGTACACAGAGGTCCCATAATATCCATAGCTACCCTCTGAAATGGCTCCTCAATCACAGGCAATGGCATCAAAGGAGCTTTCACCTTGTCTCCAGCCTTGCCTACCTTTTGGCACTATTCAAAGGTCCTGGAGTACCCTGTTACATCTCTGGAAATCCCAGGCCAATAAAAGTTCTGCATAACACATCTATTTGTATGCTTTATGCCCATATGATCTGGAAAAGGATGGTGGGCTCTGGGCGCTACCAACTGCTGTATTCTCCCACCCTCTAGCCCTCCCTCAGGGGTCCACTCTCAATACAGTAACCCTTTGTCCCAGTATATAGATTACTCCTTCCCTTGAGAATCTGGTGTCTCACCAGCTACCTCCCTCATGGCTTGTAATGTAGGGTCTGAGAGCTGAGCGTGTCTCAACTCTCTCTTTGTAACCCTTCCCAAATCCCCTTCCAGCTGAAGTCTGGTATCCTCTGACAGCAGTGCCTCCCTGTCAGCCTGGGTACTACTACTCACCTCTGCCCTTGCAGTCACGCTGTCCAAGGGAACATCAGTACCCACAAACAGCTGTGGCTCAGCTTCAGTCTCACTGCTACAGGGTAGCTCCCACCCTGAAGTAACCACCTCACCAGTCCTGACTGCAAGTGTGTGGTCTGTCTGGGTCTCCTCCAGGCTACCAGACTCACATGCTTTCCTCCAAGCCTGACTGCATGTAACTGAATGGACACAGGGTACGGCATTATCAAAATCATTCTCTATCAGGACAAATGCAGGGATATCCTCAAACACACCTATTTGCTTGCTTCCTTTTCTGCCCTCCAAGAAAAGGTGAACCCTAGCCAAAGGTACCTGGAATGGGGTCCCTCCTAACATGTGACTGGAGTAGACTGTCCAAGCAAGTAGTGCTCCTCTGTAACCATTGCAGGCTTCACAATGGTTAGACCAGAGGTTGTGTCTCTGTTAGCAGTGGCCTCTTTCCCATTCACTAAGATAGGATATAACCTCTTGTGGTAGTTTGGTACCCTTGCTGTCTCAAGACAACCTACTGTTGGCATTTTGTCATTCCCACTTACTGGCTCTCCCACCTTTTGTTCTCCACCTTGCCTGTGTGGACATCTATATGCTACATGGTCCCACTGGTTGCATTTAAAACATGTAACCCTTGGTCCTGGATGTGTACCTGGGCTAGTGGCTTCCCCTGCTACTGGTGGACTCTGCTGGGGCAGTTTGGGCTACCCAACATGTGTTCTCTTAGACCCATGAGCAGCACTAGGTGTCCTTTCTGTGCAGTGATGCCCTGCTTGCTAGATATAGGTCTCCCTTCTTCCCCAACTCATCTATAGTATTGCATTGTCTATCAGCTAACTAGATTCTCCTATCCTCAGGCAAAGTGCTAAGGGCTTGTTCCCTCACCAAAAAGCCCTTAAAGTGGTGACCTGACATCCACTCACCCACCTATGAAAATAAGTGTTTAGTTCAGCAACATATTCACATACAATTTAATCTGCCTTGCGTCTTTGCTCATGAAAATCTTTTCTATAAGCTTCAGGTGTTAACTTAAAACATTCTAGTATTATAATTTAAGCAATTGATATCAGACAGTTTGAAAAGTACAGTTACAGCTTTACCATTGAGTAAGGCCGTCAGGAACTGCACCCAGATCCCTTGGTCAACATTATACTCTTTACATACCTTCTTAAACATATGAATGAAACTATCAAAATTATCCCCCTATGTAAATTGTGGAAGAATATACCTGACCTTTGTTGCTTCTGGGGTTTGGTTACTCCCTTTCCCATTACCTCCATGACTCTGGTGAAGAGTCAGCATCTCCTTTTCATGTTGCCTCTGCCTCTCATTCTCCTCAGCCTACATACGTCATAGTTTCTCATTTTCCTCAGCCTTTAGACATTGCAGTTTCTTATTTTCCTCAGCCTCCCGATGTCTCTGTCTCTCTGTTGCTTCTATTTCCAAACTCTTGGCCTCCAACTCAAGCTTCTTTAACGTCAGATGGATTTTTAAGTGCTCTGTGGAAGGCTTGAGCTGTCCATTTTCTGAGAGTTGTACATCTCCACAGCCAGTCTGATTGTCCTGGTTGCTATTCTCTGATGCAACTGTGACTAAAGCTGCAATCATGTGTGCTTTAGTCAGGTTGGCATGCACTAGTCCTTTTGCCTGTCACATGTCAACTAACTGGCTCCTTGTCAGCTTTCCATACTCCTATGCTGACATGCTTGCCTGCTCTCCCTGACTAACTAAGCTAAAAAAAAAAAAAAAAAAAACAATTGTGATACGAACTCTGAATGTTTACTGCATGGCTGATTGAGAGTGCAAACACCTTTAATGACCACTGTACACAGGCTACAGGAATTCAATATCCACACCACTACAAGCCAATAAATATGAGATGTGGCTAACCCCCACTGTCAACCAATTAATATGTGATGTGGATATCCCACCACTGCCAAACAATTAATATGTGACACTCATGCACTGGCCCAGTAATCAAGGAGCCTCAATCCTCACCACTAGCACCAGTGAGGGACGTATACATTGGAGGATGACAAGTACACAGTAAAGTACAATTTCCCTTAAGAGCACACAGAGATTACAGTCAGTCTGGGGCTGGTTTCTCGCTCTCTCTTCAGATCCCCAATAAGACTCCCCACTGTCACAGCTATAGGATTAAGATCTCAGCCAAGTGGTCAAGCCAGAACCTCTAGCACCCTCTCTGTCCAACCAGTGTTTTGTGTCCCTGCCCAAGTAGCTGACACACACACGCTTTGAGATTTGATTTATATACAAACACAATGCACACTTCTGGGAAAAACTGGCACAGGTTTACTAGCTCTGGACCTTTCTATCCAGACATAAAGGTAGTTATCACTGCCATCAACCAGCTCTTTATCAGCCAATAATAAGGCCCTTACAAAGAGTGACCAATTCTACTGTGTAATGTTACTTTTATCCAAATGGCAAGTGTGACTAAGACTTTCAAGGCTATCGGAGTGGCCTATACAATGCACCAAATACATATCCAAGTACTCTAAGAGCTTAAATATCTCTAAACAAACCAGCCACAACTAAAAGGTTTAAATATATTTAATAATAAATAATAAAAGAACAAGACAATACTCAGTAACTCAACACAGTGATTACAGAGTTCAGAATCACAGGAAATATTTTGAAACAACATTGTGGGACAGTCTCAAATAAATACAGAAAACATCTAAACTAATCTTTACTGTATTCCTATCTATGTCTAAGAGAGATTACTGTATACTGGTTACTTACAATTAGCAAGGCAAGTGCTGATGAGAGGATATTTCCAGGTCCAAAGACAAAATTCACAGTCTCTGACAGAGTTTCCAAATGAATATCAAAACATTACTGCTGAGTCAGCTGCCTTCAGTTCCCAGGCTAACAAAAAACAACATCTCTGTGTCAGAAATACTTATCTCTCAGATATGCAGCTGCTAGGAAGTCACAGAACAATAAAACTACTTTACATTTGAAACCTAGTAATTATTTCTGTTTCAAGACAATAGGAAAAACTTCTAGCTCTAGACATCCTGTCTCCTTACTGCATTAACTATCCTCCTATAACACATCATAAAATACTTTACTTTTCAACTTATTTTCTTGAAGTTTTGCACATTAATTCTGTATGTCTCAACTTCTGCTATTAAAACATACATTTGTATAGGTGTATAGTTTATATACATTTCTGTTCTTTTCCAGTAGGGTACACTGTGGTTACATTCTTGAACCTCAGTACATAACATACAGTTCAACATACACTTCTGCATGAGTAGTTTAATATACACATAACACATAGTTCTCCTACATTTGTAAGGGAAGCATATGAATCACATTAATATTCACACATGACATACGGTTATTTACAAAATTCCAGATAGCTGTGCTGGCAGTGTCACAAGTGGTACATCTTTATGTCTTACAATGTAGTCACCTTTAACATGAATGTTTTGTTGGGTATATGCTTCCCTTGTGGGTTAGCATCCATGACTGTGGAATTCCTTGTGCTATGTGAAGTGGTAGTCTTAAATTACTGAGTGTGCTTTGTGCCTTTGTTGGCACAGCTCTGTAATAGCTGAACAGCTAGAAAGGGACTCAATAAGATAAAGTCAGTAGTGGAGCTTTGTGAATGCAAAACCTGTAGAAAATTTGTTTTCTTAGTCCTATGACTCTAACTTACAGTTCAATGACCCCAAGTAGATTAGAATTTCAGAAACATTAGCTTTTACAGTGGGATTCGTGAAAGTGGTAATTGGCATACAAACAGTAGAGAGCAGCAAGGAGAGTAGTACTTAATGTATCAGTGGGGGCTTGCAGTTCTATAACGATGCAGACACAAGAACAGAGGAAAACAGTAGCAAACGTAATGAACAGAAAAGAGCTGGAATGCAACTTTAAGAAGGCAAATGATAAGCAGAATTAAGACTCTAATAACAAAGCTGGAATGTAAACAGCTACAGAAGCATAGAATCAAAAATCCTGAAGCGAAAATCACAATACTATGACTCTTGCAATCCAAACTGCAGTCTTAAAGCACCAGACCAGGCAGAGATTTACCAGTAACATTGCTTAAAGAAAAATGCAGTAATAATTATCTAAAGGTAGTTCATAATGTGCAGTAAGTCACAATTCTCCCACAATTACAAGACTAAGGCCCCATACCAATTTAAAATACAAACAATTGACTTTTATACATAAGTCTACTTAGGGAAATATAAGTGCAATGTATATAATCTGTAACTATGCACAGATCTTGCAGTAATTTGCAATTCTCCCACAACTGCAAATGAAGCTACAAGACTAAGGTCCCAGGACAAGTTAAAAGATTCAGACTTATAACGTTTTTCCTAAAACATAGAAAAATGCAGAAAAGTACAAAACAACAGTATTATCACACACGTAACTATACCTGCAACTGCAATATCCAAGCAGATTTAAAATAATTTTTTTCTTCAGTTCTGATGAAAAGCTGTTTTCACACAGATCAGGGCTTTCCATGTTTCTCGGAGTCTTGAATAAATGATATTGAATCTTTAACAATATTATTTCTAATAAGAAAAGAATATGCAGTTAAAGTCATTGCATATCTTTCATATAAAATACAAAAAGAAAAAAAAACAGAAGCACAGTTTTAATAAAGATTGCTGGTAGCCATGTTTAATTTAATTTTAAGTATTAAAAAAAATCTGCAAATGACTGACTGTGTTTGTTGAAGATTTATTATATTTACTGCAAGAGTCCGTACCTTTGTTGAAGGTTGTGCGTCAGGGCTGGTAACTCGGCACATAAAAATCAACTACCAATCATTAGCTGACCAGAGTTCCGCTGTGGCGACCCCTAACCGGGAAAAGCCGAAAGACACAAACAAACAAACTGCAAGAGTGTAGATCAATATGTGTGTATATATCTTTAAGAAGCTATCCAATGGCTTGCACTAGAGTATAAATACTGAGCACCTGCAAGCCTGACTGCCATTTTGTAGTTAGCTGTTGAGATGTAAGGATGTATGTTTGTAGACTCTGTTCATTAGTTAATTAGTTTGTATTTAATGATGCTGCTATCCATCCTGATGTGTTTATATGTAGTAAAGCATCAGAATGAAACCCCAGGTCTTCTCATTATTTGTGTTAGAGATGAACAAGTGACATGGTGCCAGAAGTGGCATGTCTAAAGGACATGGTATCAGATCCGGCATATCTAAAAGAACTTGAAGTCAGAAGAACAATACCGAAGGGGCATGAGCTCAGAAATGTCTTGGGTAAAATTAGTTAATGCACTTGTCTAGATGCTGGTGGAATATAAAGGAGTAGATCATTTCCAAAATGTATATAGTATGCAAAACAGGTCAGAAACTAATTCAAGATATCAAAATTTGCTTAGCACTTTTTATTTTTGCATGATATGAAACGGGGCATACAGAATGTTCTAAACAATTTTGCATAAATAGATATGTACGATATTGACAAAAATATTTGAATTACTATGGAAAATGTTTGAAACAAAGTCCGGATTGCATAAAACAAATAGAATAAAGGGAACCGACTGCATTTTTGCGAAGCATATGAATTTTCATATTAAGCAAAGATATCCGAGTTATCAGAAGTGTATAAAGAGTTCGCATGTTGGTACAGTTTCACAGTAAAGCTATTTTAAAAAGTACAGACATTGCAATGCATATGTCACAAAATGAACTATTTTGAAGAGTTTATTGAGCATTTGAATTTTGTTACAAGCTCACAGCACTGTTTGTTCATGCATATTACAACAGACATATTTTCAGTGTGTTTGTGTATACTTTGTGGGCATGGCAGGTGGATTTTGAAAACCCAGTGCACTTGTGTACAACAGTAATATTGCTGGAAAATGGAGAGTGTTTGAGCAAGAGTACATTTTCATACAGGCTGCTTTTTATGATAAAGATGACCATACAGAGGCATTTATTCTGCTTAATTTAGTTGGGTCAGAGGCCATAGAAAGGGAAAACTCATTTGTGTATGCACCTGCTATCTATACCTGAGAGGGGGAAACCATCATATAGTTGTACAGGCTGAGTCAAGGGAGGACACAGAGTGCTTAAAACATAAATTTAAAGAATGTTTAACCACCAGACAAATGTTACAATGGAAAAGCAGTTATTTTACACAAGGGATCAAAAGTCTGGTGAAACTTTTGCAGCATATGTAACTGACCTGAGGAATAAAGCTAAACCGTGCAGATATGGTGACTTAAGGGATGAGTTGATTAAGGACAGACTTGTGTATGGCATAAAAAATGATGCTGTGAGAAAGATTTTGCTTTGTGACAGTGATTTAACTTTGAATTAGGCCATTGAGATTTGTCAGATATATGAGCTCACAGAAAAACACACAAGCTTACAATTGAGAACAGCTCTAGAAGGCACAGATATAAAGCCCATGTTAATAATATACAGCACATGGTTAAAAGAAACAGGTCCAAGCACATGGCAGTGGTAACCCCTGTAGCACCCACTAGCAAACCTCAGAACATTCTAGTACATTCCAGACTTCACACTGTCTCAGTGAAACATAAGAGTGAGTCAGCAAATTCAAAGCATGGGCCACAACCTAGTTTCATTGCCAGTTGTTGTAATTGTGGTGGTAGTCATGAATTTAAAAGGGAAAAGTGTTCAGCTTTTGGTCAACAATGCCACAAATGTAATAAATGGAATAATTTCCAAAGATTTTGTAAATCAAAGCAACGTGGGTGGTCTTTTATTAAAAGGGAGCATTTTAAGAAATTAGTTATCAATTAGAAAGCGGGCCATGGTGGTGTTGCTGCGGTAGCATTGTTGCCTCATAGTAAGATGCTGTCTGGTTCGATTCTCAGCTAGAGCGTCTTCTGCGTGGAGACATGCGTGAATGGGCGTACCTTCGTTGAAGGCTGTGCGTCAGGGCTGGTAACTCGGCACGTAAAAATCAACTACCAATCATTAGCGGACTGGAGTTCCGCTGTGGCGACTCCTAACTGGGAAAAGCCAAAAGACACAAACAAGTTATCAATTAGAAAGCTCTGGAGTAGGGTTGTAGTCAGCTATTTACGTTGATGGCATTACAGTGTTTTATGAAACGATCAATGCAGTAGATTTAAGGGCAAAGAATGAAGTATTTTGTACTGTTCGGATAAATGGCAAACCTGTAGAGCTCAAAGCTGATACAGGTTCCAAGTTATGTCTGCAGAAACTTTTGCTAGAGTGTGTAAAGGTGAAAGGCTTAATTTGGCAAGGTGTGCAAAACTTGTTGCTTATGGAGCTGAAGAAATTCAAACTGAAGGTTCAGTAGTGCTTTTATGTTACTCTGCTGGAAGAAGCTACAACTTATTATTTTATGTGGTCAAGAGACATGTCCAATCATTATTAAGGTTCAGAGACAGTTTGAAAAAGAAAAAAATGAAAAGACCAATGGTTAGACCACAGCTGAAGATAAAAATGGAATAATCCACGTCAGGAAATAAATCACTTGCAGCTTAACAGTAGTGCCCTTTATAAAACCAAAAGTAACTGAGATGTAGTAGTCAAGATAGGAAACGGTTCACTTGCAGTTTCACACCACTTTATTAAACAAGAGTAAGTGCTTTTGCGATCTAAGTCAGCTGATCGCTTCTTCAGACTCATAAAAACAGTTAAAACATTGGTATTTAAAATATGGTTCAACCAATGAAAACACATATAGAACTATGACATAGACTAATTAAAATTGCATATATCAGTACATTAATTTGCCTTATATTCTGCATAAGATGAAATAAAATATACATATAACAGACACATTTTATGTAATAATCCATATTACTTAATGTTTTAGTGGTTTGGATTTTAAAAAAGGTTTCAAGGAAACAGCATTTTTCAATCCAGGAGACCTATCTGCCTGAAGTAGTAAAATCCATCTTTGTTCTGCTTCCTCTACCTTATTCCTTATATCACCTCCCCTCTTACTTTTATTTATTATTTCTAAAACCATGAAATTAAAAATATGTTTCCTATCTTCCTTCTTCCACCTTTTGCTAAAGCACTTGTGTCTTTTTTATTTCTTATATCTCTAAGGTGTTCAAGGATATGTTCCTTTAGACACCTATTGGTTTTGCCTATATAAAAGGCATGACAGACAGTGCAGAAGCTGAAATAAACCAAATTTTGTGTTCTGCAGTCAGCATAAAAATCTATATCAATTATAAATCCTAGTGTAGGATGTTTATATGTAGATTTATTATATAAATAGTCACATGCTGTACAATTTCTGCAAGGAAAAGTCCCCTGCCTATCAGACAGGATCATTCTTTCATTGTTTCTGGATTTATAACAGAGTTGCCTTTTTAAGGACCTCTTATTTCTAAAAGAAAATCTGGGTCTATCTTCTAACAATTCTCTCAAGTCAGGATCCGACAATAAAACATTCCAATTCTTCTCAAAAATATTACAGAACCTTCTGATGTCACTTGAATAAGTTATAGGGAATCTAACTTTAAAATCATGACCTTCCTTGCTTTTAACATCTTCAATAGTATTTGAGAAGAGCTGTTTACATCTCCCATCCCTATTTTCAATGGTATATTTAGAGCTTTCATTTATGTCTTTCTTACTATAACATCTGTTTAAGAAGTCTTTCTCTAATATAGTCATTGTCTTCACAAAGCCTTCATCTGTATTATGTAAGCGGCTTATTCTCATATATTGTCCTTTCACTACATTTTTGTGTACAAATGTTGGATGCATACTAGTCTTATGTAATATACTATTTCTCGATGTAGATTTTCTATACATCCCTGTTGTAAGTTCATCTAACGCTGTCTTCTTAACCAAAACATCTAGGAACTCAATAGAGTCCCTGGAATGTTGACTAGTGAATCTTACAAATTCAGTGGTGCTATGCAAGCAAGTACTCCACCATCTCTTGCAACTCTTCACTAGTACCATCCCATAACAGGAAGACGTCATCTACAAAACGTATATACCATACAATTTTGCCAGCATATTTATTGCTAGCACTTAATAGATGATCTTTTTCCCATGCAGCCAATGCTAAGTTGGCGTAGCTGTTAGCACAAGCCATGCCCATTGCTACACCAACTTTCTGTAGATAAAACTTGTCATTGAATATAAAGACATTATTTTCTAGGACAATATCAAGCAACTCACATATCAAATTAATCTTAGTGCTTTGAAAAACGCTTACATAATACAGATGAAGGCTTTGTGAAGACAATGACTATATTAGAGAAAGACTTCTTAAACAGAGGTTATAGTAAGAAAGACATAAATGAAAGCTCTAAATATACCATTGAAAATAGGGATGGGAGATGTAAACCGCTCTTCTCAAATACTATAGAAGATGTTAAAAGCAAGGAAGGTCATGATTTTAGAGTTAGATTCCCTATAACTTATTCAAGTGACATACGAAGGTTCTGTAATATTTTTCAGAAGAATTGGAATGTTTTATTGTTGGATCCTGGCTTGAGAGAATTGTTAGAAGATAGACCCAGCTTTTCTTTTAGAAATAAGAGGTCCTTAAAAAGGCAACTCTGTTATAAATCCAGAAACAATGAAAGAATTATCCTATCTGATAGGCAGGGGACTTTTCCTTGCAGAAATTGTACAGCATGTGGCTATTTATATAATAAATCTACATATAAACATCCTACACTAGGATTTATAATTGATATAGATTTTTATGCTGACTGCAGAACACAAAATTTGGTTTATTTCAGCTTCTGCACTGTCTGTCATGCCTTTTATATAGGCAAAACCAATAGGTGTCTAAAGGAACGTATCCTTGAACACCTTAGAGATATAAGAAATAAAAAAGACACAAGTGCTTTAGCAAAACATGTGGAGGAAGAAGATAGGAAACATATTTTTAATTTCATGGTTTTAGAAATAATAAATAAAAGTAAGAGGGGAGGTGATATAAGGAATAAGGTAGAGGAAGCAGAACAAAGATGGATTTTACTACTTCAGGCAGATAGGTCTCCTGGATTGAACAATGCTGTTTCCTTGAAACCTTTTTTAAAATCCAAACCACTAAAACATTAAGTAATATGGATTATTACATAAAATGTGTCTGTTATATGTATATTTTATTTCATCTTATGCAGAATATAAGGCAAATTAATGTACTGATATATGCAATTTTAATTAGTCTGTCATAGTTCTATATGTGTTTTCATTGGTTGAACCATATTTTAAATACCAACGTTTTAACTGTTTTTATGAGTCTGAAGAAGCGATCAGCTGACTTAGATCGCAAAAGCGCTTACTCTTGTTTAATAAAGTGGTGTGAAACTGCAAGTGAACCGTTTCCTACCTTGACTACTACATCTCAGTTACAACTTTTGGTTTTATAAAGGGCACTACTGTGAAGCTGCAAGTGATTTATTTCCTGACGTGGATTATTCCATTTTTATCTTCAGCTGTGGTCTAACCATTGGTCTTTTCATTTTTTTCGCTTGAGGTGTATACCAGGCGTTTATCCAGCTTTTGTTTTCTTTCACAGTTTGAAAATGAGACTGCTTTCATTTAACAAGGAAGTCCATCATGTTAACTTAAAAGACCACTACTCTAATTTTGCCCAGCACATTTTTTCTACCTATGCTGATCTTTTCCAAGACAAAATAGGCAAACTACTAGTCGTGTACTCCATAAAATTAGACCCAGATTGTCAGTACAGTTTTCAGGCCAGCCCATAAAGTTCCAATAGCCATGCAGGGCAGAGTCAAACTGAACTAGATAAAATGGTGTGACCAGCTGTGATTTGTCCAGTCAAATCTCTAACTGAATAGCTATCTTCCATGGTGATAGCTCATAAGAAAAGCTCAGATGACATCAGAATATGTATTGACCCATGAGATTTGAACAAAGCACTAAAATGACCTCATCATTCAATGTGCACAGTCGAAGAAGTCACAGTCTTAATGCCAAATGCCCCTATTTTTCTGTCTTAGATTCAAAGAGTTCATTTTGGCAAATTCAGCTTGACAAAAATTCCTCATTGCTCACTATTTTCAGTATTCCATTTGGCAGGTACAGATTCTGCAAGTGAAGTCTTTCAGTGTGCAATGGAGCAAATTTTTTCTGGGTATCCTTGTGCTATCCTAGTAGACAATATACTGGTAGGAGGTCTTGATGAAACAGAACATGACAGAAACCTTAGTAAAGTGCTAGAAAGGGCACGTAAAGTGAATTTTAAGCTCAACCTATACAAATGCAAATTCAGGCTACAAGAAGTTCAATATGTTGGCCACTTATTTACAAGTACAGGCCTATGACCAGACCCTTTTAAGCAAAGAGCCATTCTCAAGATGCCAGCTCCAGACAATGTTCAAGCCCTGCAATGTTTTCTTGGCATAGTCAACTATGTAGGCAAGTTCATTTCAGATTTTACCCAACTTTCAGCGCAACTCAGAGAGCTGACATGTAAAGATGTATCCTGGTCTTGGTTAGAGCAATACCAAAGAACATTTGATGTCCTGAAAAAGAATTGCATGTCCACCAACTCTCAGGCACTATGATGTTCACACATCAGTTACATTTTCTTGTGATGCTTCAAAATTTGATCTTGGTGCAGTAATTCTACAAGAAGAACAACCATTTGCCCATGCACTGAGAACTCTTACCCAAACTGAAATGCAGTATGCCGAGATTGAGAAAGAGCTTTTGGCAATTGTATTTGCATTTTCAAAGTTCCATGATTCTGTTTATGGTAGACCTATCCAGATCAAAACAGACCACCAACCATTAGTCAGTATTTTGAGAAAGCCAATGCATTCTGCTCCAGCCAGACTGCAACGTATGATGCTGAGATTGCAAAAAAACTATTTCAATCTTGTCTGCAAAAAAGGCAAACTTCTTTATCTTGCTGAGACATTATCCAGATCACTCAGAAATACCACTAAACATACTGACAATCAAGGCTCTCAATTGATTGATGATTTTGAAGTCATAGAAGTGAGATTTTTTTCTTCCATGTCTTGATGAGTTGAGAGATCACACAGCCACAGATCCAGTTTTACAAAGGCTCAACCACTTTATCAGTCATGGATGGCTGTCAAAGCAATCTAGTTTACCTCAAGAACTGCAACCTTATTTTCCATACAGAGATGAGATTTTGTCTGACAAAGGTATCATAATGAAAGGTCTGAAAGCAATTGTTCCAAAGTCCTTGCAGCAAGAGTACATCACTATCTTGCATCATGGTCACCCAGGAACCAAATCTACCCAAAGAAGGGTGAGTGGACTAGTACTTTGACCTTCTATGTCACAAGACATTGAGAGACCACTTTCTTCTTGTTCAATATGCAATAGTACAAAGTCTCATCAACAGAAAGAACCACTTCAGCTTAACCAGGTTCCAGAACTACCTTGGTCGACAGTAGCCACAGATATCTTCGAGTGGAATGGTCAACATTATTTGATGTTGATTTGAGATTAACCTACTTTCCAACCTAGAATCCAGCACCGTCATTACTAAGATGAAGAGTCATTTTGCTGTACATGGTAGCCTGCACAGTTATTTCTGACAATGACACCCAGTTTACAAGCCAACAGTTCAAAAGATTTGCTGATGAATGGGACTTTACTTATGTCATAAGTAGTCCAGAGTACCTGCAGTCGAATGGTTTGACAGAATGTGCAGTTCAAAGTGCAAAGCAGTTACTAGAGAAGTCAAAACAAGACAATAGTGATGCTTTTCTGAATCTCTTAAATCTCGGAAATAACCCTCGTGATCTTGGTTCACCTGCTCAGAGACTTATTTTGAGACAAACCAGAATGAAATTACCAATCAATAGTTAATTGTTGGTTCCATGTGTCAAGTGAAAACCAATTAATTGAAGAAGCGCTTATCCCAGAAGTCCTACTACGATAAGACCAGTAGACTGCTCAATCCATTACGAGAGGGAGAAGTGGTAAGGATGCATACGTCCAAAGATTATGATCGGATTGGTGTCGTGAAGAAAATTGGACCAGAACTAAGATCGTACATTGTGGAATCAGAAGGAGCAGCTTTTAGGTAGAATTGGAAGCATTTCAGACTGGTATATGAGCCTATACCACAGCACATAGCCTGTGAGAAAGACTCTTTATCTCAGAGTGAGTTGTCCGGTGTTCCAGTTCCAGAGGAAGTTCCAGAGGATATTCCCATTCCTGTGACAAATCCAGAAGTTCCTGATATGAGTTGTGCACTGCAGACTGCCCTGTTGCTAAATTTAGTCCCAACTATTATGTTACGAGATATGATCGATTCTTTAAGCCCTGTAACAGATATGAAGCAACTTGGACATGAACATTGTGTTTTGTTTCTAATGTATATAGTAATGCATGCCTAGCTCTAACATTATTTTGCATACAGTGCAATCTTTTTAATTGGGAGGATGTAGATCAGTATGTGTGTATATATCTTTAACAAGCTATCCAAGGGCTTGCACTAGAGTATAAATACTGAGCATGTGCAAGCTTGACTGCCATTTTGGAGTTAGCTGTTGAGATGTAAACATGTATGTTTGTAAGCTCTGTTTGTTAGTTTGTTTGTATTTAATGATGCTGCCATTTATCCTGATGTGTTTGTATGTATTAAAGCATCAGAACGAAACTCCAGGACTTCTCATTATTTGTATTAGAGATTAACAAGTGACAAAGAGTAAATTATATCATGACTTTAAAAGACAAAAACAAATAGTATACCAATATATATAAATGCCTCACAGCAAGAGGTTCTTCAGTTCAATCCTCGGCTGGGATGCCTTCTGTGCAGAGTCTGCATGTCCTCCCTGTGGTCACATGGGTTTCCTCCGGGTGCTCCGGTTTCTTCCCACATCCCAGAGATATGCTGTAGGTGAACTGGACACTCAAAATTTGCCCTAGGTGTGAGTGCATGCATGTGTGTGCCTTCTGTGGAAGGTTGGGTGCCAGGCTGGCAACTCAACACCATAAAACTCCACTGCCAATCATGAGCGGACAGGTGATCTGCTGTGGTGACCCCTAACCGGGAAAAGCTGAAAGAATAAAAAGAATACCGATATATATAAACAATGAAGCACTGCAGAATATCTTTGGGTTAGAGCTTAATGACCATGCTGTAGTAACATTTCTTCACTGAGCTCCGTGAACGATCACTAAGTAACTCTTTGTAAGTCCCTTTGTTAGCATTAGTTTATGTATGAACATGCAGTATGTGTGTTTCCAATATGGTACAGTGTAAAGTAAGTGTAGCAGCAAATAAATATTGGTTTACACATACCAATAATGTGATTTAGCATGGGCACATCTTAACTGTAACAATAATGTTGTGTACATAGGTTCATAGGGTCATAGGTAGGTACTAGGTTATTGGCCCTAGGGCATATATAAGCCTAGACAAAAAGGTACCCTGGCTTTTGCCACCCAAGAAAATTATTTTCCTGTGCCCCTGTCGAGCAGAGCCCCAGAGGTGATTCCCAGGGTGAATTTCCTATTTCCCATCCAATCATCAAGATTTTTCTTGTAGAGTGCTAATGAGGAGCTTTGTTTGATATAGATAGGTAGTTTGTTCCAGAGTATGGGAAGTCTCTGGGACAGGAATCTATCCCTCCAGCATGTTCTGTTTATTGTGGTGACAAGGTTTAGGTCTCTAGAGTGTGTAACTCGGAGGGATTGGGATTTCTTTAAGTGGAGCATGTCCAACAGCTCTGGGTTTGACATAGCTTTGTATGTTAGGCAGAGATCACCTCTGAGTAGGCGATATGTGACGGAGTAAAGCTGGAGTTTTTTGAGACAGTCTGTGTAGGGCAACTGTTTGAGGCTGGTAATCCTCTTTGTGAGGTATTTCTGCAGCCTTTCCAGTTGTTGTAGATGTTTTGTGAGGTACATACCAAAAGGGGCGTTGTAATCTATAATGGGTCTAATGAGTGATGAGTAGAGGGGAACAATGACCTGTTTTTTCCTGGATGAGAAACCTTTTGTGATGAGGTGTGCCATGTAGAAGGATTTCCTGACTACTGTGGCGATGTGATTATCAAAGGAGAGACTACTGTCCACCTGTGTACCAAGGTCTCTTATCACACTTTCAGTGTTAATTAGACTACCACCTATGTGGTAGCTCATGGATACAGAGTTTTTACCAAAGGGGATGACAATACACTTTTTGGCATTGAGCCTGAGGCCATGGCTTTGACACCAGGCATCTGTCTCAGTGAGGCCCTTTTGTAGGATGTCCACATCATTAGGAGTTTTGATTATGACTCCTAGTTTGCAGTCATCTGCAAACTTCATTAGCCAAAGACCTTCTGTGTTAGCTTGTACCTCAGAAAAGTAGATACCAAACAGGAGAGGACCCAGGACTGAATCCTGTGGTACTTCACTTGTCACTGGTCTGAAGTCAGATTTAGAGTCTGCTACTTTCACAGTATGGGTTCTGTCAGTGAGCCAGTTGGCAATCCATCTTATGACATAGGGATTTATACCTAGTTTAGTGGGTTTATCTATAATTCCAGAGTAGGGGATGGTGTCAAAAGCCTTGGCAAGATCTAGATAGGCTGTGTGAACCACCTTACCCTCGTCTATGGCTTCGGTGACTGCTTCAAAGAAGTCTATCAGGTTTAGGAGCACGATCTGCCTTTTTACAAATCCGAACTGGGTGGGGTCCAGAATTTGGAGATTACCAATGTCTTTGCTTATAAGTTTCATGATGATACATTCCATGGCCTTGCAGATCAGGCTCGTTAGGCTAATGGGGCGGTAGTTCCCAGGGTCCATGGTGGCTCCCCCTTTGTGGAGTGGGATAACCATTGCTGTGCACCATTCAGTGGGCACAAAGCCTGAGGTGAGGCTATGATTGAACATGGCGCTTAGGTGGGGTGCCAGTTTATTCTGTAGTTTGTGTAGAACACAGCCTGGGATGTTGTCAGGTCCCATAGATGCTGTGTTCTTGGCTTTGGAGAGTGTGGTTTTTACCTGTGCAGCCATGATTACAGGAACTTTGCATTCTTCTGATATAGAGATGGGCCCTTTAGGGGGTGAGAGAGGGGTAAAGTTAGTACTGAACCTATCTGCCAGGATGTTGGCAATATCAGTTGGTTCTGTATATTTAGTGCTGCAGATCTGAGTGTTGCAATTGAGATTCTTGACATAGCTATAGAATGCTTTGTGGTTGTCTTTAGAATCAGTGGCAATTTTGTTTTTGTAACTAACTTTGGAGGATTTTATGAGGGATCTCAGCTTCTTACTAAGGCTAACCAGGGAGTTCCTATAATCATGGGATTTTATTATTTTTGGCAACAGTTTCTTTTTTCTGTTGTAGAGTTTGTTTATGGCAGGGGACCACCAGATTGGCTTCCTTTTTTTGAAGGATAGCATCTTGGTTTTGTTAGGGATTGCATGATCCATGCACTCATGTAATTGCTTATAAAGTGCATTTGTGTAGGATTCAGCAGTCGTACCTCTATTGTCTGTCTGCATGGGTGCCGTGAAGTTTGCCACTTCTGTCTTAAGAAGTGTGAAGTTGGCTTTGGAGAATTTTTTTACGGTGGTTTCCCTAATGGGGGCTGGGGGCAGAATTTGGATGTCTAGGGTGATTAGCTTGTGGTTGGATCTGACCAACGAGGAATTGACCTCTGGTGTGGAACACCGGTCACCCATGTTGGTTCATAGGTTCATAGGTTGGTACTAGGCTATCATCCCTAGGGCCTATACAAGCCTAGCCATAACAATTCCCTGGCTATTTCTTCCCACATTATTTACTTTCCTGGACCCCTGTCTAGCAGGGCGACTGACGTGATCCCTGGGGTGAATTTCCTTTCTCCCATCCAGTCGTCAAGGTTCCTTTTGAAGAGGTCCAAAGAGGCACTCTGCTTGACATGTATGGGCAATCTATTCCAGAGTCTGGGGAGTCTGTGGGTCAGGAACCTATCCCTCCAGCATGTTTTGTTTATTGTGATGACAAGGTTTAGATCCCTGGAGCGTGTAGCTCTGAGGGATTGGGATTTCTTTAAGTGTAGCATGTCCAACAGCTCTGGGTTTGACATGGCCTTGTATGTTAAGCAGAGATCGCCTCTGAGTAGACGATATGCGACAGAGTATAGCTGGAGTTTTTTAAGGCGGTCATCGTAGGGCATCTGCTTTAGGCCTGTGATTCTTTTAGTGAGGTATTCCTGAGGCCTTTCCAGTTGTTGCAGATGTCTTGAGAGGTACATACCAAATGGGGCGTTGTATTCTATAATGGGTCTAATGAGGGATGAGTACAGTGGGACAATGACCTCCTTTTTTCTGGATGAAAAGCCCTCCGTGATGAGGTGTGCCACATAGAAGGATTTCCTGACTGTTGTGGCGATGTGGTTATCGAACGTGAGACCACTGTCCACCTGTGTCCCTAAGTCTCTTATCACACTTTCTGTGTTTAGTGTACTGCCACCTATATGGTAATTCATGGATACATGTTTTTCCCAAAGGGATAACAATACATTTCTTGGCATTGAGCTTGAGCCCATGGCTCTGGCACCAAGCATCTGTTTCTGTAAGGCCCTTTTGTAGAGTATCCACATCATTTGGGGATTCAATAATGGCTCCCAGTTTGCAGTCATCTGCAAACTTTGTTAGCCAGAGTCCCTTAGTGTTGACCTGTACTTCAGAGAAGTAGATGCCAAACAAGAGCGGCCCCAGGACTGAACCCTGAGGTACTCCACTTGTCACTTGTCTGGAGCCGGATTTGGAGTCAGCTACTTTTATAGTGTGGGTTCTATCAGTAAGCCATTTAGCAACCCATTGGGTGACATAGGGATTAATGCCCAACTTAGTAAGTTTATCTATGATTCCAGAGTGGGGGATGGTGTCAAAGGCCTTGGCAAGGTCTAGATAGGCTGTGTGGACCACCTTACCCTTGTCCATGGCTCTGGAGACTGATTCAAAGAAGTTAATCAGGTTCAGGAGACAAGATCGGCCCTTCACAAACCCAAACTGGGTGGGGTCCAGTGTTTGAAGGTTGCCAATGTCTTTGTTTATAAGTTCCATGATAATACGCCCATGGCCTTGCAGATAAGGCTTGTCAGACTGATGGGACGGTAGTTTCCGGGATCCAAGGTGGATCCCCTTGTGGATTGGGATAACTGTAGCTCTACGCCACTCAGTGGGCACGAAACCTGAGGTGAGGCTATGATTAAACATGACACTTAGGTGAGGTGCCAGTTCATATTGTAGTTCATGTAGTACACAGCCCGGGATGTCATCTGGTCCCATGGATGCTGTATTCTTGGCTTTAGAGAGTGCGTTTTGTACCTGTGTGGCCGTTATTACTGGAATTTGGCAATCTTCCGGTATTGAGATGGGCCATTTAGGGGGTGAGAGGAGGGTGAAGTTGGCACTGAATCGATCTGCCAGGATATTGGCAATATCCTTTGGATCAGTATATTTAAGGCCATTCTGTTTTAGCTCAGAGCAGATCTGAGCATTGCCATTTAGATTTTTGACATAGTTATAGAATGCTTTGTGGTTGTCTTTGGAATCTTTGGCAATTTTATTTTCATAACTAGCTTTGGAGGATTTTATGAGGCATCTCAGTTTCTTACTGAGGCTAGTAAGGAGTTTTTTGCATCCTGGGATTTTCCTCTTTTCTGCAAAAGTTTCTTCCTTTTGTTGTAAAGTTTGTTTATGGCAGGGGACCACCAGATTGGCTTCCTTTTTTTGGATGAGAGCATTTTGGTTCTATTTGGGATGGCACGATTCATGCATGAGTGGATGTGCTCGTACAGTGCCTTAGTGTAGGATTCAGCAGTTTCATTTCCCGTCTGCATGGGTGTCATGAAGTTTGTCACTTCTGACTTATTCCCAGTTTTGGTTAGTAATGACCAGGTCTAGAATATTGCTGCCCTGGTGGGGGTGTGGATAAGTTGATCCAAGGCATTGGAATTTATGAATTCCAGAAAACGTTGAGCAAAAGAGTTGGTACATGAGTAGTTTTCCCAGTTAATGGTGTGGTAGTTGAAATCGCCCATTATGAGGGTGTTGGGTTGTACCCTAATATTTTCCAGTGTATCAAGAAATGAGGAGTGGGAATCCTGTGGCATGGTGGGGGATCTGTAGCAAGTTACAATTTGGATTGTGGTCTTGCCCAGAGTTAGTTATACTCGGATAATCTCGGATGCATTATACTGAGCAACTAGCCTGGAGGTGTGGATATCCTTAATGAATATGGACACACCTCCACCATTAGTGTTTCGGTCCAGGTTAGGTGGCCGAAAGGTGTGGTATGAATTATAGCCTGGTAATGTGGGGGTGCTCTCTGGAGCCTTGAACCAGGTTTTTGTCACTGCACAGATGTTGATGTTCTCCATTTTAAGGAGTGCTTCGAGTGAATGCATTTTGAGGTTTAGACTTCTAGCATTGAGTAGCATTACCCTCAGATTTTGCTTGCTTGTACCTGTTATGGTGTTGAATTTGTCATTTGAATCTTGCCTAAAACAAGCACTATAGTGCTGGCAAGAGCCTTTGTCAGAATCCCAAGGGTGACAGGTGCAGGCCATCTCTGGCAAAGCATTGTGGTCTGTTGATCATGTCATCCCAGGCAGACAGATACTGGATCCCCTTAGAATGACTGTACTGTTCCTAAACACTATTAGTAGCTTTATTACCTGCTATCACATACTATTATAGTACTCTGGTGGTGGTGCTGCAGTAGCGTTGTCACCTCATAGTTAGACGTTGCCCGTTCGATTCTCAGTTAGAGCGTCTTCTGTATGGCAATATGTGTAAATGGGCATTCTTTCATTGAAGGTTGTGCGATAGGCCCGGCAAGCCAGCATGTAAAAATCTACTGCCAATCATTAGTGGACCGGAGTTCCGCTGTGGCGACCCCTAACCGGGAAAAGCCGAAAGAAACAAACAAATCACATACTATTATAATATGCATTGCCATGCTGGCAGAAAGTCATCATACATGCAGGGAACAAAGTAAAGAATATTCCCAGTTTTGGTTAGTGTAATAACCTATTACCCAGGAGTACTAGTTAAATATGTCTAGAAAAGTTTTATATGACTAAGTACAGTAGACATAGTTAAGATGATGATTGTGCTTTCAGACAAATATGTCACAGCTATGCTGCAAATGACAATGGTTAAACTCACGCTCATGCTCATTTGACAGCATTGCCCTCCTATTTAAATGGGCGATGACCACCACATCAGTGTGTTGCTGATGTCTGGCTACAGAAGCAGACTATTTACACATCATTTAGGGCTTCCTGTCATCTGTGTACATGTAGAATATGGTAATTAAAACAATATATTAGTTGACAAGAGCACACTTACTAAAGAGGGAGGGCATCAGATTTTGTAATTTGGGATTAATGCTTTCTCAGCATATACTAGATTAGGCTATACTGCTATGGGTTAGGGTGATCTGCATGGCACTGTTAGGTGTTTTATTTAACATCTGCTAAATACCTCAAGTGGAGTAGCAGACTTAATTTGTTCATTTTGTTGCAAAATGCTCAGTGTGGATCCTGACAGAGGTTGAACAGCAAGAATGGCAGAGACATTAGAAAATATTTCTCAAAAGATTTCAAGCACCATCTTGTTTATATAAGAAGAACAATATAGATATTCAAGGTATCTGACCCAGATGGAAGAAAGGGATTCTTCTCTTCCGAAACCATGTGTACAATATTTGGAGGAGTTCTTATAAAAGGTGATATATGGTATTTAGTTTTAAGCCCTGGACAGCTGAATGGTGATTGTCCTTAATACAAATATGCCAAAACATTAATATCATACATATTGATTGACATATGATAAGCTGTTAAAATAAATAAGTGTAGATGGCAAAAATTATTCATGCAAAAATAGGTTTACAGATATGTTAATATTGCAGACAATGTTTGTTTGTTTCTTATGGAAAATCCAATAAATAAAATCATATGTAGAATCCTGTGGGAGTGGAAGGGAGAAATTATAAGTTGTGTATTTAGGAATGTTGAAATGTTTATCAGTTATCCAATGTTCAATGTTTTGGATGTAAAGAGAGATATATGAATGGCAAAAGCTAATGTTACATGTAATAACATGTCTTTTCATTGTGAGATTATATAAAATGTTCAATAAAGGTTATTTGTTTTGAATAAAATGTGCAAAATGTAGTATAGCAGGGTCTATAAAGAGCATATATGTGACACACCTCTCCAATTATAAACTGTCATAAGGGAGCTAAGCACTCTTGTTGAGAATTCCTTATCTTTTTATCATATATCATTCTTTGTTCTGAAATACTTTTATTTGGCTCATCTCTTCTCAATCCAAGGAAGTCTTATTTCTTCTTTACCCATTTCTATCAGAGCCATTATTAAATATCATGCAAGTTTTGGTATATGGCTGTCTAAATGTCTCACTTACCTTCACAGACCTCAGAGATTCTTAACTGGAAAGATCAGTGGTCTCAAAAATCTTAGTTATCAGGAGAGAATGGCAGTCCTTTGTCTGTACTCTGTTTTTTATTAAATCTTTTGTGGAGATCGTTGTCTAGCCTTTTGAGCCATGGAAGACTTGGCTAACTTTTTTTTGACATTCTTTCCTGTTATATATGTGAGCAAGTCCAAGGTGTGTGTGTGTGTGTGTGTGTGTGTGTGTGTGTGTGTGTGTGTGTGTGTGTGTGTGTGTGTGTGTGTGTGTGTGTAGCTTCATCTAATTAAGTCATAATGTAAGCAAACCCAACATTGTATTAGTGCAATATCAACATATCCCCCTTGGGAAAGTTACTATTATTTACATAAAGAATGCACATGATTTCTGTTTGTTACATTCCCCGTCCCCCTTTAATTACAAAATAACTTCACATTGTCCCTTTATCTAGAAAAACTTGGATTTGTGTAGAGTAGTGTAAGTCTTTTTTAAATTCCACCCTACATGTTCTCAGTAAAGTCAGACTGCAAATTTTGTGTGTAGCAGTAAAAGAAATCTGCAATTTTATTTCTAATTTTTTTAATAGATCGAAGTGTGTAAAATACATGAAGTAATGGAGTTCTGACCCTTTGGCAGGAAGTGTCCCCTCATTTGTTCAGCTGTCTTGTTCTCATTAAAGCAGATTGCTTCAAGACATTTGAAAAATTGACATGGTGCTGGAACATTTCTGCATTGGCCATTTTATTGAGCTTAACTTAAAATGAGTTTGATCTTAAACTGCTGTCAGTAGGGCTGGCTAGTTATTATTTTATAGGCTATAGAATCCATGATGGTAATCTCATTGCCTGTTAAAAGAGGTGTTGTAAGTATGAGAAACATATTTTCTGATACTTTAAAAATGGATGTGTTCTTCTATTTAGAGTAATTTTATTGTGGTAATACAGTATCTTTGTATTATTTACCCACTGTAGATGTTTTATTGTCTGTAATTTTCTGGTTCCTACATATATTTCATTTGTCCCTGATGTTGGTGGATAGCCATGATTTCCCTAGTAAATTGTATTCAGCAGCAGCTCATGGCCTCTCTGTGCTTTTTTAATCATGTTTCTTTCTTGATTATCAGACACGTAGAAAATACAAGAAACAACAGGTATAATATAACCTGAGCCCTTTAAAAAGAATATGCACAGGGATTCATTAAACTCTGGGTAGGCTTCGCACAAAGCCTACACAGAGTTTACACGTGTGCATAGTGATGTGCAGTGAGCAGCAGCACTCATTGCATATTTATGGCGCTCAACATGTTTAAACATAAATAAACAAGGTTTTGCAGCTGGCAACAGAGTTGTCATTCAGGAATCCATGTAAATGAACATGCATAGCAATCTTGCTTAAGTCAGAGCACTAAACATCTGCAGTTTTGAGCGGCATGCCACAATGATCACCAGGGCTTAACAGATAATAGTTTTCATAGCTCTCAATCTTTTAGTGCAAGCGTTATGAACAAAGGCGAACATAATGGGGAGACAATGATCCAGAAAAAGGGATAGATCTGACATATGTGCTCTTTAGAAGTCTACTAGAATAACCAGGTGTTTGTGTTCAGATACATTTTCTGAAGGATTTGAAGTCTGTAACTCAAATGTATGCAATTATTGAGTCACATCAGTCCTGAGATCATCCCAGTGAAATGGCAGAAAACCACAACTTTGATAAGGAACTCACCAAAAGACATATAAGGCAAAAACTGGATATTCTGTGAAAATCTGGATAGTTGAGAAGTATGAGAGTTAAGTATATGGTCCAATCAAAGAGCAGGGCAGTGCATACAGTGCAAAGAATTGTGAAATCCCATTCCTGGGATTTTGTACTGAAGCTGTGTAAATGATCTGTAAGAGTACATGGACTGCCATGTAAAATAAACACTTGGGGGGGGGGGCAGTGGCAGCTGGTGACTTCAATGTGTGGGGTCAATGGGAGGGTGTGGCCAACTAGAAAGGGGAGGAGCTATGCTCAAAACCACAAAAACCAACTTAAATTAAAAATCGCCGCCCTGGGTGTGGTAAATCAGACTGAAAAACCAATCAAGAAAAAAAGTGAATACCAAGACAAATAATGTTGGCATGACAACAATTTCTTGTGATAGATGAAAACATGAGGTTGTACTTATTGAGGTATATGAAACTTTTAAATACACACATTGAATGAAAGTGAAAATCAAGTAAATCAAAAACCAGAAGCAGAAGGAAGCACAGCAGTAAGAAAACCTGCAGTACTAAACTGCAGTTATATTCAGCTTATATTAAAGTACCAATTAACATGCCAAACCAGCTTTTATTAAAGTAAAATGAACTTTCTGAACAAAAATCCTATGATGAAAATTCCTGTAAAAAATGCACTGAAAGAGAAATATCTATGGGGAAAACAAAAGTAAAAATGAAAAAAATAAAAGAAACATGTAAGTAAAAACAAAAAGTAAAACAAGAAACAAGCTCAATATACATTGTTAAAGGACATGGTCACAGGTTTTGGGGTAATTACTGTAAAGTGGTATGGAATTTCCATTAGTCTGCAATGATGTTTGGAAAGTCCCAAATCCTGTCCTTTTTTACCCAAGGCTTATACATTATCTAAATAAGTATTCTCTATACAGCAACAAGGCATCAACTGCATGGCAACAACAGAAAGGCTTTCAATAATGGCTACCCTTTACAGTATGCTTAATTTACTTACATGCATCTTTACCTTCAGACAAGCTTACCTTATGGTCATTAACAACTGGCAGCAGGAGACATGAGCAATAAGCTATAAATCAAAATAAGTATAAATCAACAGAAACCAGACCTTTCTGCAAAACACAAATCTAAAGTTTCACACAGATAAAAAGCCACTCAATCCTGGGTGGACCTGGACACCGCACGGATACAGTGACACTTACACTCTTGCCTTGCTTGGGCCCTTCCAGAGTCACATCATGGACAGGGTGGGTGCAACAATGGTGCAACAATTTGAAATGTCTCTGGTTTGTTGTGATGTGACTGACACGACCCTGACACTCTCCTCAAGCCTCTCAAGCAGAGCAGACAAAGCCAAGCCATACAGAAGTGACAAAAACCCAAAAAAATAAGGAATTTTTTAAATATTATTGCTCTAAACTTAGAAGAATAATAGAATAAGGTCTTGCATTAGTATGACTTTTCTGAAGGGTATAAAATCTGAACATTATTTTCTAAACGGTCGTCTTGTGATTTGTTCACTAATTTGCAAAAAACACAATTTTATGAAAAATGGACCAAATGTGATGCAAAATATAAAATAGCCAAACAAAGAAAAGCTGGGAACCTGGTGGATAAGGACACTTTAATACAAGTAAATGGGTACTGCTAATCTACATCAAAATCAACATATCTTTATGCATTATTCAAATATATTATTTCTTTTATTTTTTAATTGTAAACCAATATGTTTTCTCCATGTTTTTTAAAGGTTGATATAGGGGAAGAAGGGATTAGGAAGAGCCAAAATCGGGGACAAAGGTGAAATCGGGACAGTGTTTAATTCTATAAAAGCCATGCTAATATTTATTTTAATTTTTTTTGTTTTTGTGCTGTATAGACCTGGACCGCTGCTGTCAACGCGGTTTTAAATCTGCTGCTCTGCTGAGAAATCGCAACATGCTCCCATGCTCCAGACTGTCTCAGCAGCAGTCTAGACTAGTGAAGTCATAAAAAAATTAAAAATATTTTTCCTATTTTTTTTTTTTTTTTTTTTTTTTTTTGTTTTGTTAAGTTTGAGGGGCTGGGCTGCAGTCCGCAGTCCAAACGCCCAGCCCTGGGGGTTGTATTGAATAGGGACACACAGATGAATTGTAGGAATGAACACAGGGAAAGAATACAGGTGAAGCAACCTAATGTATAGCAGACGAGGGCATACCGATGTAAGACAGCTGTAGCAGCAACACCAATCACAAATCAATATGATACAGTAGGGACTGCACAGTGAAAATGTGTATTATGTGACGGTCACACAAGGTGACATAACAATGGTGAAGATGTCTATGTGAGATAAGCATCCTTACATGAACAATGCAGAGGACATCTATCAAGGATATTACATATAATTGGGGTAGGGTACATATCGTGAAGTTGTGCAAACTGATTTGCCTGAATATGAGTGCAATCTCAGCAGAGGTCTCCAGCACATGGGATACAAGTAAAGGCTCAGGGACAACATTAAGAAAAGCAAGCTCAATCATGGACAATATCAGAATAATACGACCAGTAATCCCATGTCTCTGACATAACATATATGGCTTAGAATGATCAGAGATGATTCTGCACACACAATTGTACAACTATTATACATTGCTATACCTGTATGCAATGTTATGATCAATAGAGGCTAGTTGACTGCTGTGCATGGCATACAGATATTATGACATGTCCAAACTCTATGAGTTAATCATGTTCTGTCCTTGCAAGCACAAAGTGCAGGTGTTTGAGTCTCACAGGATAGGACCTGTATGCTTTAAAATGGCTCACAAGGGCAGTTAGCTAAGTATGAACCTATAATGAGACAATTCATTATCTGTGCCTGACGTATAAAGCCATGTACAACCCGGAATTAATGGACATGCTGCACCTCAGAAAATCCAAATCCCATCGAGCCGGCGCTCAGAGACTTGAACCTCAGCACTGAAATAAATAGGACATGCTGAGGCTCCTTCAAGAGGAATCTTGATGAGTGGATGAGGAGATCATAGTTTACCCCGTATCACTTTCTGTGTGTCACTGTACAGAGGCACAGTATACTACCTCGAAAAAGGGCATAGCAAAATAAATTTAAAAAACACATTCTGGCTAGGCTTATAAATGCCCTAGGGCAGATAGCCTAGTATGAACCTATGAACCTATATATATTTGTGTGTGTGTGTGTGTGTGTGTGTGTGTGTGTGTGTGTGTGTGTGTGTGTGTGTGTGTATATATATATATATATATATATATATATATATATATATATATATATATATATATATATATAAATATATATATATATATATATATATATATATATATATATATATATTCACTTCATAGGTTCATAGGTTCATAGGCTGGTACTAGGCTATCAGCCCTAGGGCCTAAACAAGCCTAGCCATTACAATTCCCTGGCTATTTCTTCCCACACTATTTACTTCCCTGGACCCCTGTCTAGTTGGGCGACTGATGTGATCCCCGGGGTGAATTTCCTTTCTCCCATCCAATCGTCAAGGTTCCTTTTGAAGAGGACCAAAGAGGCACTCTACTTGACATGTATGAGCAATCTATTCCAGAGTCTGGGGAGTCTCTGGGTCAGGAACCTATCACTCCAGCATGTTTTGTTTATTGTGATGACAATGTTTAGATCCCTTGAGCGTGTGGCTCTGAGGGATTGGGATTTCTTTAAGTAGAGAGCAGGCTAGCAAGTATGGTAGATGCCCGGATAAACCAAACGTGATGAAAAGAGAAATAATCCAGCACCCTGAGCATTAGTAGCAATAAAAAACATTTATTATGAACCAAACCGGTTTCAGCAACTAGCTTTCTTCAGTGGCTTATTTGAAAACTCACAATAAGTCATATTTATAGGAAATACTAACTGAGTGACCTGACATCACTTCCTGTATACCAACAATATAACCACAAAAAAATATTAATATTATAAATTGACAGCAAATAAATACAAAAGTTAAGACATACAATTGATTTAGAAAAATAATGTTATTTAGCTACGGCCATCCATGATACAATGATGTGGAATTCCAAGTAGATACTAATAAATATAATGACCTACATGCAAAAAATACAAAGAATAACCAAAAAATGTTTCTGACATGATACAGTTATTAATATAATATAATATAATAGTGATTGATAACACTATGTAATTCATTGCAGTTTGTCATTAAGACCTGGTGGAAACAAGCCACCTAATTTGACTATCCATTTGGTTTCCTTATTATCCAATAATTTGTGCCATCATGTTTTGTACATTCTGCTACCAATAATTCTGTCAATACAAATAAAGGAAAATTGGGCCGTTTTGTGTATGATGGAATGTTTGTATAATGCATTGGTAGGCCTAGCATTTCTGATATCCCCTAAGTGTCCAGGGAGGTACGTCTCAAGTCATTCACGCCAACATGGACAATGACAGAGTCATATTTGTACTTGTTGTGGAGTGACTTGAGTGCATGCGTTATGTGGTGGATCCAGGCACCCGACAGGCAGCTGACTGTAATTTTCTCCATGTTCAACCTGGTGAGAGGGACATCAGTGTGCCAGACTATAGAGTCACCTATGACTAAAGTGTTAGGTATATTGTCTTGCCTTAGGGGCTGTTGCTGGGTGGCACACAGGTGTTGTGAACTATGTGACAGTTTGGTTGTGATTGGTGTTTGTTTGCGTTTCAGCTTCAGAGGTCCTTGTTGCTTGGGCAGGTTACAGTTAAGGGCCTCTGTATATGTGGATTTAGTGTTGCTATATGTGGGTGTTGGTGGTGTGGGTTTAGAAGGGCTATGTGTTGCTTGAGGTGTAGTGCGGGTGTTAACCTTCTCCTCTTGACTGTCTTGCACAATCTTGGGTGGAGAGAGCTTTGCTTCCATTTTGGCTATGTGAGTGCATCTCTCACAGGTTGTACTGTTGGGTTGTAGGAGGAGAGGGTTGTCTGTGTACATGAGGCAATTGCTGCATTGCCCCAGTATGCCCAGATTCACCAGGTGGACAGGAGAAATCACCGGAAGCTGACCCTTGGACATGCCTTTTGCTTTTTTTTTTTTTTTTTTGTAAAGTACAGGAGCTGTTTTCCCTTACCATAGCAAGGTACTTTGCAATTAAAGGCTGTTTAGTGCCTGCTATTAATTTCTCCTTATTAACAAGGGGAGTTGAGTGCTTGTATCAGTTTAAGGCTTCCTAGTGCTTTCCAGCAGGTATTAGAGAAAGTGCTAGTCAAAGGGATGCTTAAAGGTAAGATGAAAATAAAATGCACACTGCAGTGTGCACTAGAGAAGTTAGACGTGAAAGTAGGTGACTTAAGTTTTACCTGTTTACAAAGTTAAGATTTAGTGGAGAGTTACTATTTTTAAAACAGCAAGATGGGTTGAAAGGGGTGGTCACTTTTGTATTTTGGTACTATGGAATACAGTAGAATGGCCAACAAATTTAAATAGTTGAAAGGGAGGGGTTTTTGATTTAGTGATTACTCACACAAGCCAGTGAAAGTAGAGAGGAAATGAAATATATGGTCAGATTAACATAAGAGGCAGGCAATTAGAAAGACAGTGGTATTTAACAAGACAACTGTGACTGTGTGGGAGGGCGGGAAAAAATTCTTCCCGACTCAGAAGAGAGAGAGAGCTGTGGTCTCTTTTGAAGTTTTAATATGCTGTTAAAGCAGAATGCAAGTAAAACATAAGGTAAAGAAAACAAACTACAGTATTTAAAATATACAAAATACAAAAAAATCAAAGCAAACTAACCTTTCCTTCACAGCAAAGTGTAGCAGAGTCTGGATGAGCCTTTCTGGTAAAGCTCAGAAATGTTTTAATTTTACCCCTTAAATAGAAGGTTTAGTTCCTAGCTCCAGCCCTCAGTTAACAAATGATTAACCTTAAGTGACCTCTTCTATCTTTTGAATGAGTCCTTAATTGATCAGTTCTAATTTCTGCCTGACTCAGTTCTAATTTCTGCCTGACTCAGAAGAGAGAGCTGTGGTCTCTTCTGAAGTTTTAATATGCTGTTAAAGCAGAATGCAAGTAAATAAAAAGGTAAAGAAAACAAACTACAGCATTTAAAATATACAAAATACAAAAAATAAAAGCAAACTAACCTTTCCTTCACAGCAAAGTGTAGCAGAGTCTGGATGAGCCTTTCTGGTAAAGCTCAGAAATGTTTTATTTTACCCCTTAAATAGAAGGTTTAGTTCCTAGCTCCACCCCTCAGTTAACAAATGATTAACCTTAAGTGACCTCTTCTATCTTATGAATGAGTCCTTATTTGATCAGTTCTAATTTCTGCCTGACTCAGTTCTAATTTCTGCCTGACTCAAAAGAGAGAGAGAGATGTGGTCTCTTTTGAAGTTTTAATATGCTGTTAAAGCAGAATGCAAGTAAAACACAAGGTAAAGAAAACAAACTACAGTATTTAAAATATACAAAATACAAAAAATAAAAGCAAACTAACCTTTCCTTCACAGCAAAGTGTAGCAGAGTCTTGATGAGCCTTTCTGGTAATATAATCTCAAAATACTAAAATCTCGAATTTCAGTTTTTTGAGACCATGAAAATGAATCCACATGACACAGAAACACCAAAACCATGAAGCCCAAAACCACAGAACTCAAAACACCTAAAACACAGCACACACCATACCACACATATACCACAACCCCCACATCACAACATAAACAAACAAAACAACACACATCCAGAAACCTACAACACAAATAAGCAGGGGTGCAAGCCCCCTTGCCCCCCACCCCCCTACTTATATATACTAACTCCAAGATTGCACAAACAGTAAACAAAAGCAAATGCACACACACACACACACACACACACACACACACACACACACACACACACACACACACACACACACACACACACACACAAGCACACACACACACACACACACACACATACACATTCTAAAGTCCCTCACACACACATCACACATATCAGCACACTCACATACACTCAAACTCCCACCCAAAACCCTTCCAAAATACTCACTTACCTGACATAACATTGAAATCCACACATGGCACCGGACACCATCCACATACAACCCTGGACATTATGCAGCGTAAAGCCATAACCGTGAATTCGAGATATTCAGATTCACGATTGTACACTTTCGCTATTTTCAACTTTGACTTTATAGTCTCGAGATACTGAAATTCGACATTTCAGTATTTCGAGATTATAAAGTGTATATATATATATATATATATATATATATATATATATATATATATTTAGAGAGAGATAGCACAATCCACAATGTCACAAATACTAAACATGACATTAATGTTGTCAAACAGCTATGTATATACTGTATGCATCATCAGCAACTTGATGGGGGTTCCGCACCATCACATAGCAATGTTTATGCCACAAAAGGAATACCTAGGTATGGCCAGTAAGATGAGTGACAGCTCACTGTGACAAAGGTGGTACACTTCAGTTACAAATAACAGGAAGATGTGTAGGGAGGTACATGAAGAAGGGCGCATTGTACTCTGTTATTGTTATGATGAAGGCTGTGAACTATGGAGGCATTATGGCATCTGAATTAGATGTCATTCACATACCCAGTAGGTGTGTTACATACAAAGCAGTAATCAGCACTGGGACCACATGCTGGTATATGTTCCATTTAGCATCTATCCCAGGACACAGGGAACATATCTGTCCATCTGATTATAGGGTGTGATGTCTACATTATACTTGGGTTGTGTGTTTGTTTTTCTGAAGTAACAAATCTCCCCAATGTCTTTGTGTCATTGCAGGTGGTGTCATGACTGTGGCAGTAATCTTTGGTGTGTGTTGACACTGTCTGTATTATAGCAATATCACAGTTGGAGTCAAAGATTGCCCACAATCTGTAGTCCATCAGACAGCTATCTGGGCACAGAATATGTATGTCATCTGTGATTTCTGTCACTTAAATAATGGACAGGAAAGGGTCTAGCAGACAGCCCTGATGTATAGACCTGATCACTGGACCTGAGATATAGGTCACTTCACACATGTGAACATATTTAGATCCCATGTATGTGATACACTGGTTTACCCACTTGGTGATACAGGTGTATATAGGCACATCTGACAGTGTTGAGTGAATACCTCAATGTGGATTTATGTCAAATGCCTTGAGCTTGTCAAAATCAAAAGGATGATAGTGTTGTTGTCATGCATGCCCTCGATGACTTAATTGAGGACATTTAACAGATGTAACAGACATGATGTAGCATTAATAACTCACACAGCTCTGTTCCACACAGCCGGGTTATTAATAGCATCCATTTCGAAAAGGTCCATGATGACACATTGATCTACCTCACAGATGAGGAGAGTCAGAATGTGTCTATACGTGCATGTATTCAGTGTCCCCCCAACTCAGATGGATGGATGCATGTTGATGTATACCCTTCTAAAGGAACATAGCATGTGTGGACTGAGTGTTGAAGTGTGTATTTAACCATGTCAGGAAGTTGTATGTGATGAGTCATGTGATAGGTGATCTGTGATGTTTTCACAACTCATTGATTCTGTGTGATAGGCCTGGATGAAGGTAAGAAAGTGCATACTGGCTAGCCTCAACTGTCCTGGGGACTGAACACAATCCCCCACCCAGGTATCATTGAGAAACTCTCCCAGCTGGAGATTAAACCTTACACTAGGTGGGTAGCTAATTGGCTCACTGACTGAACACATACTGTGAAAGTTGGTGAACCACCTGTACCAGTAGAGCTCTCACCACTGGTGTATCCCAGGGATCTGTGTTTGGCCCTTTAATGTGTGGAATGTACTTCTCAACAGTTCAGGCTACAGTATACAGCCTTTGGCTTACTGTGTTTGCTGATTCTTGCACACTGGGTGCAATCATTGAGACCACCTATCATACTACAGGAGAGGCTACCACAGATAAATTAATGGTGACAGAGCCACACAGTCTACACATAAATGCAAAAATGTGTCTTTATTTTGGCCTTCTGCATAGTAGAATTCACTGGTAATTACAACATTGACAATAGCACTGCTATGCTGAAACCCAGTGATGCAAGTGCTGGGAACACATGTACATAGCTATCTGAATTTTGACCGCCAAACACTGGTATAAGTCATGCCATTATATTCAGATCTCAGGAGCATATTACAGCACTGTACTCAAACCTCATCAGAACATTAATATAGAGTATAATGCTCTCTTTTGCATGCACCTCACCAGACACATGCAGCAGCTGGAGAGACCATAGGGGTTACTCTCCAAGAGAATGCAGTGCCTACAAACCATGTCATGATGTATGTGGATAGACTGAAATCCATGTCACTGTAATCTCTATTGTAGAGGATGAGGTGACTTCTGCCTGACCTCCAGGCCAGTTTCTGACCCTGCCCTAGTGAGAATAGTGTATATCCACAAATCAGATATAACTGATGGCATCATTAGTGTCTGGTGAGGAAACTATGGCAATAACAGTGTCCCACATGCCTCTGTACAAAGCTCTCTGTAATATCAGGCAAGTGCACACAAATACACCCCAATTGACTGCAGTCAGAATAGAACCCCTGTCTATCTAAGCACACAGACTACAGAACCTGGTACTTTACACTAGCACCACATCACAAATCTGACTTTTACAAGGCAGCAGGACAGCTTAAAGTGGATGATATCAGAGGGCCGTGTTGGAGAGAAGATATTGGGAGACATGCATGAAATGAATGTAGGCATTTACAAGTATCAAAACACTGTCAATCCATGGAATCTGAGTGGTAACTATAGGATGCACACCTCTGCTCTTCTGGCTAGACACACACATACACACACATACACACACATACACACACACACACACACACACACACACACACACACACACACACACACACACACACAAATGGACTGCAGTGAGAGCAGGACTCCTCCCTAAGTACACAGGCTAGAGAAATCAGTGCTTTACGCTAGTGCTACAGCATAATATTGACTTTTAAAAGGCTGCAGGACAATGTATATTAGATGCCATCAGCAGGGCATGTTGGGGAGAAGATGTTGAGGGCCTGCATGAAATGGATGTGTAAGCATGTGCAAGTATCAAAATACTGTCAATCCATGGTATTGGAGCTGTAACTGTAGGATACACACCTCGGCTCTTCTGGCTAGACACACACACACACACACACACACACACACACACACACACACACACACACACACACACACACACACACACAGTTGACTGCAGTGAAAACAGAACCCCTACCTATTTAGATACACAGGCTACAGAACTCAATACTTTATGCTAGCTCCATCACACAAGTCTAACTTTTAAAAGGCTGCAGGACAGCTTAGAGTGGATGATATCAGCAGGCCATGTTGTAGAGAAGATGTTGGGAGGCTTGCATGAAATGGATGTGCAAGAATCAAAATACTGTCAATCTATAGGATTGGACTGGTAACTGTAAGAGAAACACATCTGCTCTTCTGGCTAGACACACACACACACACACACACACACACACACACACACACACACACACACACACACACACACACAGTTGACTGCAGTGAGAACAGAACCCTTATCTACGTCCACAGACTGCAGAACTCAGTGCTTTATGCTAGCTCCATGACTCAAGTCTAACTTCTACAAAGCTGCAGGACAACCTATAGTGGATGACATCAGCAGGATATGTCAGAGATAAGATGCCGGGACTCATGCAGAGTTTCAGAGCTTCATAGGTTCATAGTAGGTTACTAGGCTAATGGTTCTAGGGCATTTACAAGTCTAACTGTAGGCATAGTTAGATGGTCATTGTTACTAGAGCAATTTTGTGCTCAGCACGAACTGCCCCTGTCCTTGAGAGACATAGGTGTCACCCTAGGGGTAAATTTGTAATCACCCATCCACTTGTCAAAGTTGCATTTGAATAGGACCATTGAGTAGCACTGCTTCACATGCAATGGGAACCTATTACAGAGGAGTGCCAATCTCTGTGTGATAGATCTGTCTCCCCAGCATATTCTGTTTATGTCACAGACTAGATCGAGATCCCTGAAGCAAGTTATTTTTGTCCCATTTGGTTTGCTGATGTCTATCATTTCCAGTAGGTCAGGGTCTGAGACTGCTCTGTAGGCCAGGCATAAGTCATCTATCAGCAGCTTGCATGATACTGAGTACAGTGACAGTCTTTCAGTCTTTTCATGTATGTCATGTTTTGGAGGCCCTGGATTCTCTCGGTCACAATCATCTGTGTTTTCTCCAATTGCTGCAAGTGTCTGGTGAGGTGCAGATAGAAGTGAGCATTGTCCTTAATTAGTGGTATGATAAGGGTCGAGTACAGTAGAAATATGACCTCCTTGGTCTTGGATGTGATGCCCTTGTTTATGTAGTGTAGTTGACATATGTGTGAAAAAAGTATTGAGGCACCAGGGTTGCAGTGCTGGGGGAGGCAACTCATGGCTGTATTGTAAACATGTGACATATTGTTAGGTAGGGCTTTCAGTTTGTTATGTTTCTACATGTAATTTCATGTCATAAACAGGAAATGGACAGTAAACTAGTAGATAATAATACTTAGTTTTCCATAGCACAGCAAGCAGTGGATTTGCGTGATGTTTAGCAAAGTGTTTATGCATACAAGATACACATTTCCATTACTTTCCTTGTTTCATATATTTACGCAGTGTGCAAATGTGAGACACATTGCTAAAAGCATGTGAGTTAGTAATGAGTCTATGAAATACACCTGCTGCTTACCTGATTCTGTGGCAGCAGTGATCAATGCATTGACATATTATTTTTGAGCCCAGATGATACTGGGCTCAAATCCAGGTGTATCTAAGACTTTTAAAAAATAGTGATAATGTAATGACATTAATTGTGTATAGTACATGTGTTTCTGTGTGTTGGCAGAGCACAGCAGGTTTAAGCAACATTGTGCAGAGGTAACCTTGGCATTTTATTGCCGCTCACTGTTACTTGTCATTACTGCATGATGGCAAACTCCACACAAACATAGAGGCCAAAAAGTGAAGAGATTTATTGCTTTTTCAGCTGTTTATGTTTGTTGTGCATGATTCTGTTTTTTGACCAGATTATAGGTGGTAAAATGCAGTAGATAGGAAAGTGTTGAAATGGGGAGTAATCGGGGAGGGGGCAAAGGGTAAGCAATACAGGAATGTGCAGGAGGGAGGGAGGAAAGAACCATAGTTATCCATTTCTTCAACAATAAAAACTGATAATATGTGGAGAATATTACCTGAATTTGGACTCTCACTGTATAGCCAATTGGAACAAATTAATATGTCAAGAAGATGTGTGCAAAATGGAGCACTACGTGTGGACGATTTTCCTTTTTTGTGTGTAGAACAGGTGCTCATTTTTTTTTAATTCAGTAAGAAACGACTGCTGATTATGGGACATAGGTATGTCTGGTCAGGTAAGTTGGGTACATGAGGAAGCAAATGCAAACAAACAAGACAAGACAAGAGGCAGGGATGGTGAGGGATGCAAAGTTTGGGGAACATGAGGGATGAGACAACACAGGCTCATGCCCGTGAAGTTTGGAGACAGCGAAAATTGAGTCCTCACCCATTTGACTGTCATCCCTTTCCTCTTATTCCACTGGTGGCTAGAGTGCTTGATGTCTTCTCCTCCTATGGACCATGACAGACAGTAGCGTCTCCATCTGGGGTAGGTGTACACCAATGGTGCAGTGCACAAGCCTGTACACCAACCCTGGCATCTCCCAGCACATGATGAATCACCACCTTTGTCACTGATCCAGGAGGGTACCACTGCACCAGGTTTCAGGGCAAAACTACCTGAAGGCACAGGTAGTCCAGGGGTAGCAAATACAGTACTTCCAGGTTAACTCCCAGACATGCTGGGCATCAGTGCTGCAGCCAGTGGAGCAGGAGCAGGCTGATCCAGTGGGGCTGGCTTACCTCGGTGTGCTGTGTAGCATTTAGTGATGAGATACACATGGATGATATGGAGACATTTTGACAACACATAACAGAAAATAAAAAAAAAAGAAAGATTAGTGTTGGGGTGTGAGAAAAAAAGAGATAAAATTAGCACCATCATATGTGACAAAAAATTCATTAACACAATTATAAAACTCCTTAATCTGAAATATTACATTTAAGTATACATCCTAACAGATACACACTATACTACAGATTACTGAACGTAATCCTTGAAATGTGCATACATTACACATACGCATGTTCCAATTATACAGATTACAGTGTACACCACAGCATTTGTGCCACTGGTACAGAATTTTTTAATTTAATATAAATGTTATTAAAGAAATAACAGAACTGTATAGCTGTGAGTCATGGTATTTCAACACACAACCTCTGACAACAATGTCATATTTGACTCCTACAACTGGATTGTACTATAGAGTAAAGCATATACACTTGCATTTACAGCTGGGATATGCACAATCAGTTTGTTACAACCGTGTAAAAGACCAATAAAGCAATCTTTAACTTTTAAAGCTACTATAACACTTCTCTTCTGCTGCATACATATAACTTGCTTGCCTCACTTTCTTCATTCAAGCAACATGAACTTGCTAATTGAGATCATGTTTGGTGGGAGTTGGGGAAAGAACAGAAAAGAACAAAAGAACATTACGCATACCGGTCTTTCTATATTTCGTTTTGTAAGTATTAACAGTACTCTGTTATTTTCATACTTACACAGCTGTGAGATGTCTGCATTCTGAAACTCTTATTGTACTTACACAGCTGTGAGATGTCTGCATTCTGAAACTCTTATTGTACTTACACAGCTGTGAGATGTCTGCATTCTGAAACTCTTATTGTACTTACACAGCTGTGAGATGTCTGCATTCTGAAACTCTTATTGTACTTACACAGCTGTGAGATGTCTGCATTCTGAAACTCTTATTGTACTTACACAGCTGTGAGATGTCTGCATTCTGAAACTCTTATTGTACTTACACAGCTGTGAGATGTCTGCATTCTGAAACTCTTATTGTACTTACACAGCTGTGAGATGTCTGCATTCTGAAACTCTTATTGTACTTACACAGCTGTGAGATGTCTGCATTCTGAAACTCTTATTGTACTTACACAGCTGTGAGATGTCTGCATTCTGAAACTCTTATTGTACTTACACAGCTGTGAGATGTCTGCATTCTGAAACTCTTATTGTACTTACACAGCTGTGAGATGTCTGCATTCTGAAACTCTTATTGTACTTACACAGCTGTGAGATGTCTGCATTCTGAAACTCTTATTGTACTTACACAGCTGTGAGATGTCTGCATTCTGAAACTCTTATTGTACTTACACAGCTGTGAGATGTCTGCATTCTGAAACTCTTATTGTACTTACACAGCTGTGAGATGTCTGCATTCTGAAACTCTTATTGTACTTACACAGCTGTGAGATGTCTGCATTCTGAAACTCTTATTGTACTTACACAGCTGTGAGATGTCTGCATTCTGAAACTCTTATTGTACTTACACAGCTGTGAGATGTCTGCATTCTGAAACTCTTATTGTACTTACACAGCTGTGAGATGTCTGCATTCTGAAACTCTTATTGTACTTACACAGCTGTGAGATGTCTGCATTCTGAAACTCTTATTGTACTTACACAGCTGTGAGATGTCTGCATTCTGAAACTCTTATTGTACTTACACAGCTGTGAGATGTCTGCATTCTGAAACTCTTATTGTACTTACACAGCTGTGAGATGTCTGCATTCTGAAACTCTTATTGTACTTACACAGCTGTGAGATGTCTGCATTCTGAAACTCTTATTGTACTTACACAGCTGTGAGATGTCTGCATTCTGAAACTCTTATTGTACTTACACAGCTGTGAGATGTCTGCATTCTGAAACTCTTATTGTACTTACACAGCTGTGAGATGTCTGCATTCTGAAACTCTTATTGTACTTACACAGCTGTGAGATGTCTGCATTCTGAAACTCTTATTGTACTTACACAGCTGTGAGATGTCTGCATTCTGAAACTCTTATTGTACTTACACAGCTGTGAGATGTCTGCATTCTGAAACTCTTATTGTACTTACACAGCTGTGAGATGTCTGCATTCTGAAACTCTTATTGTACTTACACAGCTGTGAGATGTCTGCATTCTGAAACTCTTATTGTACTTACACAGCTGTGAGATGTCTGCATTCTGAAACTCTTATTGTACTTACACAGCTGTGAGATGTCTGCATTCTGAAACTCTTATTGTACTTACACAGCTGTGAGATGTCTGCATTCTGAAACTCTTATTGTACTTACACAGCTGTGAGATGTCTGCATTCTGAAACTCTTATTGTACTTACACAGCTGTGAGATGTCTGCATTCTGAAACTCTTATTGTACTTACACAGCTGTGAGATGTCTGCATTCTGAAACTCTTATTGTACTTACACAGCTGTGAGATGTCTGCATTCTGAAACTCTTATTGTACTTACACAGCTGTGAGATGTCTGCATTCTGAAACTCTTATTGTACTTACACAGCTGTGAGATGTCTGCATTCTGAAACTCTTATTGTACTTACACAGCTGTGAGATGTCTGCATTCTGAAACTCTTATTGTACTTACACAGCTGTGAGATGTCTGCATTCTGAAACTCTTATTGTACTTACACAGCTGTGAGATGTCTGCATTCTGAAACTCTTATTGTACTTACACAGCTGTGAGATGTCTGCATTCTGAAACTCTTATTGTACTTACACAGCTGTGAGATGTCTGCATTCTGAAACTCTTATTGTACTTACACAGCTGTGAGATGTCTGCATTCTGAAACTCTTATTGTACTTACACAGCTGTGAGATGTCTGCATTCTGAAACTCTTATTGTACTTACACAGCTGTGAGATGTCTGCATTCTGAAACTCTTATTGTACTTACACAGCTGTGAGATGTCTGCATTCTGAAACTCTTATTGTACTTACACAGCTGTGAGATGTCTGCATTCTGAAACTCTTATTGTACTTACACAGCTGTGAGATGTCTGCATTCTGAAACTCTTATTGTACTTACACAGCTGTGAGATGTCTGCATTCTGAAACTCTTATTGTACTTACACAGCTGTGAGATGTCTGCATTCTGAAACTCTTATTGTACTTACACAGCTGTGAGATGTCTGCATTCTGAAACTCTTATTGTACTTACACAGCTGTGAGATGTCTGCATTCTGAAACTCTTATTGTACTTACACAGCTGTGAGATGTCTGCATTCTGAAACTCTTATTGTACTTACACAGCTGTGAGATGTCTGCATTCTGAAACTCTTATTGTACTTACACAGCTGTGAGATGTCTGCATTCTGAAACTCTTATTGTACTTACACAGCTGTGAGATGTCTGCATTCTGAAACTCTTATTGTACTTACACAGCTGTGAGATGTCTGCATTCTGAAACTCTTATTGTACTTACACAGCTGTGAGATGTCTGCATTCTGAAACTCTTATTGTACTTACACAGCTGTGAGATGTCTGCATTCTGAAACTCTTATTGTACTTACACAGCTGTGAGATGTCTGCATTCTGAAACTCTTATTGTACTTACACAGCTGTGAGATGTCTGCATTCTGAAACTCTTATTGTACTTACACAGCTGTGAGATGTCTGCATTCTGAAACTCTTATTGTACTTACACAGCTGTGAGATGTCTGCATTCTGAAACTCTTATTGTACTTACACAGCTGTGAGATGTCTGCATTCTGAAACTCTTATTGTACTTACACAGCTGTGAGATGTCTGCATTCTGAAACTCTTATTGTACTTACACAGCTGTGAGATGTCTGCATTCTGAAACTCTTATTGTACTTACACAGCTGTGAGATGTCTGCATTCTGAAACTCTTATTGTACTTACACAGCTGTGAGATGTCTGCATTCTGAAACTCTTATTGTACTTACACAGCTGTGAGATGTCTGCATTCTGAAACTCTTATTGTACTTACACAGCTGTGAGATGTCTGCATTCTGAAACTCTTATTGTACTTACACAGCTGTGAGATGTCTGCATTCTGAAACTCTTATTGTACTTACACAGCTGTGAGATGTCTGCATTCTGAAACTCTTATTGTACTTACACAGCTGTGAGATGTCTGCATTCTGAAACTCTTATTGTACTTACACAGCTGTGAGATGTCTGCATTCTGAAACTCTTATTGTACTTACACAGCTGTGAGATGTCTGCATTCTGAAACTCTTATTGTACTTACACAGCTGTGAGATGTCTGCATTCTGAAACTCTTATTGTACTTACACAGCTGTGAGATGTCTGCATTCTGAAACTCTTATTGTACTTACACAGCTGTGAGATGTCTGCATTCTGAAACTCTTATTGTACTTACACAGCTGTGAGATGTCTGCATTCTGAAACTCTTATTGTACTTACACAGCTGTGAGATGTCTGCATTCTGAAACTCTTATTGTACTTACACAGCTGTGAGATGTCTGCATTCTGAAACTCTTATTGTACTTACACAGCTGTGAGATGTCTGCATTCTGAAACTCTTATTGTACTTACACAGCTGTGAGATGTCTGCATTCTGAAACTCTTATTGTACTTACACAGCTGTGAGATGTCTGCATTCTGAAACTCTTATTGTACTTACACAGCTGTGAGATGTCTGCATTCTGAAACTCTTATTGTACTTACACAGCTGTGAGATGTCTGCATTTTGAAACTCTTATTGTACTTACACAGCTGTGAGATGTCTGCATTCTGAAACTCTTATTGTACTTACACAGCTGTGAGATGTCTGCATTCTGAAACTCTTATTGTACTTACACAGCTGTGAGATGTCTGCATTCTGAAACTCTTATTGTACTTACACAGCTGTGAGATGTCTGCATTCTGAAACTCTTATTGTACTTACACAGCTGTGAGATGTCTGCATTCTGAAACTCTTATTGTACTTACACAGCTGTGAGATGTCTGCATTCTGAAACTCTTATTGTACTTACACAGCTGTGAGATGTCTGCATTCTGAAACTCTTATTGTACTTACACAGCTGTGAGATGTCTGCATTCTGAAACTCTTATTGTACTTACACAGCTGTGAGATGTCTGCATTCTGAAACTCTTATTGTACTTACACAGCTGTGAGATGTCTGCATTCTGAAACTCTTATTGTACTTACACAGCTGTGAGATGTCTGCATTCTGAAACTCTTATTGTACTTACACAGCTGTGAGATGTCTGCATTCTGAAACTCTTATTGTACTTACACAGCTGTGAGATGTCTGCATTCTGAAACTCTTATTGTACTTACACAGCTGTGAGATGTCTGCATTCTGAAACTCTTATTGTACTTACACAGCTGTGAGATGTCTGCATTCTGAAACTCTTATTGTACTTACACAGCTGTGAGATGTCTGCATTCTGAAACTCTTATTGTACTTACACAGCTGTGAGATGTCTGCATTCTGAAACTCTTATTGTACTTACACAGCTGTGAGATGTCTGCATTCTGAAACTCTTATTGTACTTACACAGCTGTGAGATGTCTGCATTCTGAAACTCTTATTGTACTTACACAGCTGTGAGATGTCTGCATTCTGAAACTCTTATTGTACTTACACAGCTGTGAGATGTCTGCATTCTGAAACTCTTATTGTACTTACACAGCTGTGAGATGTCTGCATTCTGAAACTCTTATTGTACTTACACAGCTGTGAGATGTCTGCATTCTGAAACTCTTATTGTACTTACACAGCTGTGAGATGTCTGCATTCTGAAACTCTTATTGTACTTACACAGCTGTGAGATGTCTGCATTCTGAAACTCTTATTGTACTTACACAGCTGTGAGATGTCTGCATTCTGAAACTCTTATTGTACTTACACAGCTGTGAGATGTCTGCATTCTGAAACTCTTATTGTACTTACACAGCTGTGAGATGTCTGCATTCTGAAACTCTTATTGTACTTACACAGCTGTGAGATGTCTGCATTCTGAAACTCTTATTGTACTTACACAGCTGTGAGATGTCTGCATTCTGAAACTCTTATTGTACTTACACAGCTGTGAGATGTCTGCATTCTGAAACTCTTATTGTACTTACACAGCTGTGAGATGTCTGCATTCTGAAACTCTTATTGTACTTACACAGCTGTGAGATGTCTGCATTCTGAAACTCTTATTGTACTTACACAGCTGTGAGATGTCTGCATTCTGAAACTCTTATTGTACTTACACAGCTGTGAGATGTCTGCATTCTGAAACTCTTATTGTACTTACACAGCTGTGAGATGTCTGCATTCTGAAACTCTTATTGTACTTACACAGCTGTGAGATGTCTGCATTCTGAAACTCTTATTGTACTTACACAGCTGTGAGATGTCTGCATTCTGAAACTCTTATTGTACTTACACAGCTGTGAGATGTCTGCATTCTGAAACTCTTATTGTACTTACACAGCTGTGAGATGTCTGCATTCTGAAACTCTTATTGTACTTACACAGCTGTGAGATGTCTGCATTCTGAAACTCTTATTGTACTTACACAGCTGTGAGATGTCTGCATTCTGAAACTCTTATTGTACTTACACAGCTGTGAGATGTCTGCATTCTGAAACTCTTATTGTACTTACACAGCTGTGAGATGTCTGCATTCTGAAACTCTTATTGTACTTACACAGCTGTGAGATGTCTGCATTCTGAAACTCTTATTGTACTTACACAGCTGTGAGATGTCTGCATTCTGAAACTCTTATTGTACTTACACAGCTGTGAGATGTCTGCATTCTGAAACTCTTATTGTACTTACACAGCTGTGAGATGTCTGCATTCTGAAACTCTTATTGTACTTACACAGCTGTGAGATGTCTGCATTCTGAAACTCTTATTGTACTTACACAGCTGTGAGATGTCTGCATTCTGAAACTCTTATTGTACTTACACAGCTGTGAGATGTCTGCATTCTGAAACTCTTATTGTACTTACACAGCTGTGAGATGTCTGCATTCTGAAACTCTTATTGTACTTACACAGCTGTGAGATGTCTGCATTCTGAAACTCTTATTGTACTTACACAGCTGTGAGATGTCTGCATTCTGAAACTCTTATTGTACTTACACAGCTGTGAGATGTCTGCATTCTGAAACTCTTATTGTACTTACACAGCTGTGAGATGTCTGCATTCTGAAACTCTTATTGTACTTACACAGCTGTGAGATGTCTGCATTCTGAAACTCTTATTGTACTTACACAGCTGTGAGATGTCTGCATTCTGAAACTCTTATTGTACTTACACAGCTGTGAGATGTCTGCATTCTGAAACTCTTATTGTACTTACACAGCTGTGAGATGTCTGCATTCTGAAACTCTTATTGTACTTACACAGCTGTGAGATGTCTGCATTCTGAAACTCTTATTGTACTTACACAGCTGTGAGATGTCTGCATTCTGAAACTCTTATTGTACTTACACAGCTGTGAGATGTCTGCATTCTGAAACTCTTATTGTACTTACACAGCTGTGAGATGTCTGCATTCTGAAACTCTTATTGTACTTACACAGCTGTGAGATGTCTGCATTCTGAAACTCTTATTGTACTTACACAGCTGTGAGATGTCTGCATTCTGAAACTCTTATTGTACTTACACAGCTGTGAGATGTCTGCATTCTGAAACTCTTATTGTACTTACACAGCTGTGAGATGTCTGCATTCTGAAACTCTTATTGTACTTACACAGCTGTGAGATGTCTGCATTCTGAAACTCTTATTGTACTTACACAGCTGTGAGATGTCTGCATTCTGAAACTCTTATTGTACTTACACAGCTGTGAGATGTCTGCATTCTGAAACTCTTATTGTACTTACACAGCTGTGAGATGTCTGCATTCTGAAACTCTTATTGTACTTACACAGCTGTGAGATGTCTGCATTCTGAAACTCTTATTGTACTTACACAGCTGTGAGATGTCTGCATTCTGAAACTCTTATTGTACTTACACAGCTGTGAGATGTCTGCATTCTGAAACTCTTATTGTACTTACACAGCTGTGAGATGTCTGCATTCTGAAACTCTTATTGTACTTACACAGCTGTGAGATGTCTGCATTCTGAAACTCTTATTGTACTTACACAGCTGTGAGATGTCTGCATTCTGAAACTCTTATTGTACTTACACAGCTGTGAGATGTCTGCATTCTGAAACTCTTATTGTACTTACACAGCTGTGAGATGTCTGCATTCTGAAACTCTTATTGTACTTACACAGCTGTGAGATGTCTGCATTCTGAAACTCTTACTGGTGTACTTACACAGCTGTGAGATGTCTGCATTCTGAAACTCTTATTGTACTTACACAGCTGTGAGATGTCTGCATTCTGAAACTCTTATTGTACTTACACAGCTGTGAGATGTCTGCATTCTGAAACTCTTATTGTACTTAAACAGCTGTGAATCTGTTCTAACCTTATGTCTCACTGAATCTATTCTAACCTTATGTCTCATTGAATCTATTTAAACTTATGTCTTCAATTTATGTCTCA
>NC_056726.1:892178792-892182868 GCF_019279795.1 Protopterus annectens | reverse complement strand
CCAAAAAAGTTTTGTGAGATGTCTGCATTCTGAAACTCTTATTGTACTTACACAGCTGTGAGATGTCTGCATTTTTTTTGGGAAACTTTTTTATTGTTACTTTTACACAGCTGTGAGAGGGGGGGGGGGTTTTTTTTTTTTTTTTCGTATTCTACTTACACAGCTGTGAGATGTTTGCATTCTGAAACTCTTATTGTACTTACACAGCTGTGAGATGTCTGCATTCTGAAACTCGTATTGTACTTACACAGCTGTGAGATGTCTGCATTTTGAAACTCTTATTGTACTTACACAGCTGTGAGATGTCTGCATTCTGAAACTCTTTTTGTACTTACACAGCTGTGAGATGTCTGCATTCTGAAACTCTTATACACAGCTGTGAGATGTCTGCATTCTGAAACTCTTATTGTACTTACACAGCTGTGAGATGTCTGCATTCTGAAACTCTTATTGTACTTACACAGCTGTGAGATATCTGCATTCTGAAACTCTTATCGTATTTACACAGCTGTGAGATGTCTGCTTTCTGATACTCATATTGTACTTGCACAGCTGTGAGATGTCTGCATTTTGAAACTCTTATTGTACTTACACAGCTGTGAGATGTCTGCATACTGAAACTCTCATTGTACTAACACAGCTATGAGATGTCTGCATTCTAAAACTCTTATGTACTTACATAGTGTGAGATGTCTGCATTCTGAAACTCTTATTGTACTTACACAGCTGTGAGATGTCTGAATTCTGAAACCCTTACTGTTGTACTTACACAGCTGTGAGATTGTGAGATGTCTGCATTCTGAAACTCTTATTGTACTTACACAGCTGTGAGATGTCTGCATTTTGAAGCTCTTACTGTTGTACTTACACAGCTGTGAGATGTCTGCATTCTGAAAATAATATTGTCCTTACACAGCTGTGAGATGTCTGCATTCTGAAATTCTTACTGTCGTACTTATACAGCAGTGAGATCTCTGCATTCTGAAATTCTTATTGTACTTTCACAACTGTGAGATGTCTGCATTCTGAAACTCTTATTGTACTTACACATCTGTGAGATGTCTGTATTCTGAAACTCTTGTTGTACTTACACAGCTGTGAGATGTCTGCATTCTGAAACTTTTATATTACTTACACAGCTGTCAGATGTCTGCATTCTAAAATCTCTTATTGTACTTACACAGCCTTGAGATGTCTGCATTCTGAAACTCTTATTGTACTTACAGAGCAGTGAGATGTCTGCATTCTGAAACTATTATTGTACTTACACAGCTGTGAGATGTCTGCATTCTGAAACTCTTATTGTACTTACACAGCTGTGAGATGTCTGCATTTTGAAACTCTTATTGTACTTACACAGCTGTGAGATGTCTGCATTCTGAAACTCTTATTGTACTTACACAGCTATGAGATGTCTGCATTCTAAAACTTTTATGTACTTACACAGCTGTGAGATGTCTGCATTCTGAAACTCTTATTGTACTTACACAGCTGTGAGATGTCTGCATTCTGAAACTCTTATTGTCCTGACACAGCTATGAGATGTCTGCATTCTAAAACTCTTATCTACTTACACAGCTGTGAGATGTCTGCATTCTGAAACACTTATTGTACTTACACAGCTGTGAGATGTCTGCATTCTGAAACTCTTATTGTACTTATACAGCAGTGAGATGTCTGCATTATGAAACTTTTATTGTAATTACACAGCTGTGAGATGTATGCATTCTGAAACTTTTATTGTACTTAGCTGTGAGATGTCTGCATTTTGAAACTATTATTTTACATACACAGCTGTGAGATGTCTGCATTCTGAAACTCTTATTGTACTTACACAGCTGTGGGATGTCTGCATTCTGAAACTCTTATATTACTTACACAGCTGAGATGTCTGCATTCAAAAATCTTTTTTGTACTTACACAGCTGTGAGATGTCTGTATTCTGAAACTCTTATTGAAGTTACACAGATGTTAGATGTCTGAATTCTGAAACTCTTACTGTCTTACTTACACAGATGTGAGATGTCTGCATTCAGAAACTCTTATTTTCCCAATTAGTTTTGATTCAAAAATCTTTTTTTTACTTACACAGCTGTGAGATGTCTGCATTTTGAAACTCTTATTGTACTTACACAGCTGTGAGATGTCTGCATTCTGAAACTTTTATTGTAATTACACAGCTGTGAGATGTCTGCATTTTGAAACTCTTATTGTACTTACACAGCTGTGAGATGTCTGCATTCTGAAACTCTTATTGTACTTACACAGCTGTGAGATGTCTGCATTCTGAAACTCTTATTGATTGTACTTACACAGCTGTGAGATGTCTGCATTCAGACACTCTTATTTTACTTACACAGCTGTGAGATGTCTGCATTCTGAAACTTTTATTGTAATTACACAGCTGTGAGATGTCTGCATTCTGAAACTCTTATTGTACTTACACAGCTGTGAGATGTCTGCATTTTGAAACTCTTATTGTACTTATACAGCTGTGAGATGTCTGCATTCTGAAACTTTTATTGTAATTACACAGCTGTGAGATGTATGCATTCTGAAACTTTTATTGTACTTAGCTGTGAGATGTCTGCATTTTGAAACTCTTAATATACTTACACAGCTGTGAAATGTCTGTTAAATTTTTTTTAAAAAAGGGGTTTTTTTTTAAAAAAAAATTTTTTTTAAAAAAGGGGGAAAATTTTTTAAACCTTTTTTTTCCGGGGGCCCCTTTTGAAATTAAAGGTTTAAATTTTAATTTTTTTTTGGGTTTTTTTTTTCCCTTTTTTTGGAAAATTTTTCCCCTTTTTAATTTAAAAAAATTTTTTTTAAGGGGGTTTTTTCAAAAAAAATTTTTTTTTAAAGGGAAAATTTTTTTAAATTTTTTTAAAAAATTTTTTTGTTTTTAAATTTTTTTTCCCAAAAAAATTTTTTTAAAATTTTTTTAAAAAATTTTTTTGTTTTTAAAGGGGGGGGGGAAAAAAATTTTTTTTTTTTCCCGCTTTAAAAATTTTTTTTTTTTTTAAAACCCAAAATTTTTTTTTTTTGGGGTTTTTTTTTTTTTTTTAAAAATTTTAATTTGGGGTTTTTTAAAATTTTTTAAATTTTTTTTTAAATTCAAAATTTTTTTAAAAGGGGGTTTGCCCCCTTTTTTTTTTTTTTTTGGGGGGGTTTTTTAAATTTTAAAGGTTTAAACCTGGGGGGTTTTTTTTCCAAAATTTGGGGTTCTGAAAAAAAACCCCCCGGGGGGGTTTTTTTAAAAATTTTTCCCCCCTTTTTTTTAAATTTTTTAAATTTTTTAAAAAGGGGGAAAATTTTTTAAATTTTTTTTTCCCGGGGGGGTTTTTTTTTTTTTAAAAGGGGGAAAATTTTTTAAAATTTTTTCCCCGGGGGAAAATTTTTTAAATTTTATTGTACTTAAAAGGGGGAAAATTTTTTAAACCTTTTTTTCCCCGGGGGCCCTTTTTTTTTTTAAAAAGGGGTTTGCCCCCTTTTTTTTTTCCCGGGGGCCCTTTTTTTTTTTTTTTTTTTTAAATTTTTTTTTCCGGGGGTTTTTTTTTCCGGGGTTTCGCTTTAAAAAATTTTTTTAAAAAAATTTTGGGTTTCCCTTTTGAAATTTTTCAAAAAGGGGGTTTCCCTTTTGAAATTTTTTTTAAATTTTTTTAAAAAATTTTTTTGATTTAAAAATTTTTTTTAAACATTTTTAAATTTTTTCCTTTTTTAAACCCAAAAATTTTTTCCTTTTTTTAAATTTTAAAGGGGGGGTTTGCCCCCTTTTTATTTTTACACAGCTGTGAATTTTTTAAATTTTTAAAAATTTTAAATTTGGGGTTTTTTTCTAAAGGTTTAAATTTTTTTGGGGGTTTTTTTTCCCAAAAAGGGTTTTTTAAAAAATTTTTTTGTTTTTAAACTGTTTTTTTAAATTTTTTTTAAATTTTAAATTTTTAAATTTGGGGTTTTTTTTCCCAATTTTAAGGGGGTTTTTTCAAAAAAAATTTTTTTTTCCCGGGAAATTTTTTTTAAACTTTAATTTTTAAACCTTTTTTTTTTTTGGGGGGTTTTTTTTTTTTTTTTCCCGG
>NC_056726.1:891808792-891831292 GCF_019279795.1 Protopterus annectens | reverse complement strand
ATAGCCATTACCACACACAACTGGTTAAACAGGCAGTTGTCTCAATGAAGCATAGCTACACTTACATGCTGTAGTCATGTCTGGCACATCACCCTCCTGCCTTTAGACTATTTCACACTGTGTATGTTGTTTGAAGAACATCCAGATATCATCTGTGATGTCATTTACCAAACACCAGATCCAGGTACCACTCACAGTGACTATCATGGGCAAACAACAGCATGATGTTCCTAGATATTGTACTGTGTTTTTCATGCGAATGGCTATGGGAACATCATCACAGCTGTTCCACATGCAGTCAGCTAGAGGAGGACTGCAATAGGTGCAGAGGCCATCACCTGAACATTATCATCACCTACAATACACAAGCTGCTGCTGAGCAGGTGTACACCTCCACATCCACCAGAGAGTATGTGGGAGGGATAAAAAAAGGCAAAGTACATCAGAAAAGTGCTTGGAGACTAAAACCTAAGCATCGCCTGTCACACACCTACCAGTACAGGGGTTCAAACCCCTGAATGACTAGTCATTACAATTACAAGTGAATGCAGTTACTCAATGTGCTACAAAGCTGACATGTTGGTGTGCTGTAAGAACACATATGTGTGTTGGTGTGCGACATCTGCACCAGAAATATAGTAGACATACATTAGGTGTAGCACACATGGCTGCCCACATGAACAGATGGCATTGTCAACAAAACCATACTCTCTAATGGACTCACATTGACACTCTTTGCCAGGCCTCAAATACACTCCCAAACCACTTAGTTTGCCACACTGCAGTAATGCACAGGTACTACATGCACCACAGGGGATATCCGAAGGTTCTATGGGCTAGGGCATGTGAACGTGTTTGACATCTGTCGGTATGCCAATGGGAGTTATACTGGGAATGACTGTGGTTGGGAGCATCATACAACACATGCAGACAAGAGGTGCCAGTACTGACATGAATGTGTGCATTGCTTCATGGGTGTGTAGTGGTTGGCTGTGCAAGATGGCTATACAAGGCTGGGTGAGGGGTAATCCTTGGCATCATGCTACCCGACAATGGTGTGGAGTGTGGTACAGGGTGTAGTGTCTGCAATGTCCCACACAGATGGGTATTTATGAACTGACCTGATATCCTGGTTACCATTGTGCATAACCATAGCTTTGCAATGCATGCCATGTCTGTGTTTGATAGTCTTTAACTTGGACATTGCCTGGGATGTGCATGTCCCACAATAATGTACAATGACATGTACAAGTGTACCTGGTTTGGCTGGCACATGTTGTGTACACAGGCTGTTATCCTCTGATATGCCAATACTGGCCTGGTGTGGCAGAACCTGCTTATATTCAACAGGCTGACCCTGCACCTGCATTGATAGCATGATACAGGTATTCCCTGGTGTCAGTGGCATTGGTCCATACAGGGCACATATGTAAGGCATTGTATGGCCTCTGTGGATTACATTTGATGTCTCCACATATGTTGCATGCATCCAGTGGGGAACATAGTGAAGGCACATTGTCCACAATTATGTGCCTATTGTACTGCTGTACAGGGTGCCATGCCCTCTGCAGCCCACTGCAATCACACCATGCTTACTATCCATCATCAATGTGCAGGGTACTAGCAACATAGTGGGATATTCTAGGTAAGTGTGTTTGTGTATGACACATGGGTTCAGGACATATTCCGGGTAATAGTAGGGTTGCATACTTTGTTCACCAGGCCTTTTGCCAGATGTAGGGGTATGGTTTGCCAACACAGTCCCTTGGCTGACTGACATCTGTACACCTCGTGAGGTGGACATTGTGACATATAAGTCGGACACCAAATAGGAAAACTACAAAATCCGCTTCCCAACATGTCCAGTGGTTAGACACTCACAACCACCTCCAGAGAGACTCTGACAGTCAGATACACACACGCACACCTGCCATGTCCTGGAATAGAACCCCTACCTAACTAGTGTATCACACTACAGCATTACGCAGTTACAGCATGAATTATGCAGATTGCTGGTTTACAACAGTCCCAGAGGTGTATGTCTAGGTGGGTGACATCAGCAGGATTGCCAAAGGTGATCTTGTGAATTGTAAAGAATGTGCATAGTCTAAAAAACATAGTTTCTGTCTCATGCAGACAGAGACACACACAGTTGATCTCTCTTGGAATGGAATCCCTACCTAACTGGTTTATCACACTACAGCAATACGCAGTTACAGCACGTGCTATGGAGAATACTGCGTTACAGCAGTCCTAGAGGTGTATTTCTAGGTGGGTGACATCAGCAGGACTGCCAAAGGTGGTCATGTGGGTTGTAAATCGTGCGCATACTCTAAAAGCATAATTTCTTTCACAGGCAGACACACGCACAGTTGACCTGTCTGGGATTAGAACACCTAACAAACTAGTTCAACACACTACAGCATTACACAGTTACAGCACACGTCATGGGGATTATTGGGTTACAGCACTCCCAGTGGTGTATTCATAGGTGGGTGACATCAGCAGGATTGCCAAAGAAGGGCATTCCAAGTGTACCGCGAGTTGTACATGTCTGTTACCTGCGTGTACCCGCTGCTTACTGTCACAAAAACACATTTACACCTGCTTAAAAGTGTCTTATGGAGTCCTAATTGACAGTATCAACAAGGTTTGCAGGTCTTGAACCCTGGACCATGCACACTGCAGTCACTGGACATACCACTAAGCCATCTGGGTTGTACACATGTTGCATGGAGTCTATAATGCACATCCTACTACAGGTATTCCACAGTACTGAAAACAAATGGGACAGTCCCTTTGTGTACATATGTACAGTACCACTGAATGTACTGTACTCTGTGAAACAACAAAGACAAGTCTACATCTGTAAAACTGTCATAACTGCATATATATATATATATATATATATATATATATATATATATATATATATACACCTACGGGATGCGTATATATACACACACACACACACACACACACACACACACACACACACACACACACACACACACACACACACACACACACACACACACACACACATATATATATATATATATATGTATATATATATATATATATATATATATATATATATATATATATACATATATATACATATACACAGACACAGCCATAGCTATATATATATATATATATATATATATATATATATATATATATATATATATATACACATCCACACTTCTGAATGCCCTTTGTGACACAGAAGGGTTCCAAAGGAACTGACGTGCATGTAAAACAGAGGCATCTCTTGTGTTATAACATTTAAATCATAAGCAGTTCACCAGAGAAGGGATGGTTGTTGTGTATGTGCAGTTTGGGGTGGGTAATGATGGCTAATGTAATCTACTTGGGGGATTGTAGAGTTAGGGTGGGGGAATGATGGATATGGACCTACACCCCAGCAACCACCTCTGTGTCACTGCTCGACAGTGGTACAGGAAAATAAAATTACCAAATGTAGTCATGCTTGACTGTGTATTCTTTATCATTCCTAACTATCTAATACTTTGTAGACACTGGTCACCACAGATGGCTACCATGGTGTGCTAAAAGACATTACACATGTGTATGCCTGGTTACAGGGTAGTCACACACACAAACACGCACACACTTGCCAGTATTGTGCATACACGTCTTGCCTATGTAAAGGTAACTAGTACAGTGGTATGCAGTTGGGGTATGTGCCACAGAACACATACAATTACACTTACTGATTCCACGTCTGAGCTTGGTGACATCACAGGACTGATTACTTGCAGTGGAGAGGGGGGAAGAGAGAGGTATAGCAGTTGACAAGGATAAAGGCCAGTGCAAAAGGAGGTATCTCTTTGGAATGCAGCAAAACCCATTGCCATGACAGGATGCCGACACAAATACACACAGCCAACCACACTCAGACTTTGCTGACACACACACATGCAGGCATTTGCTGAGACACACACACAAACACACTCAGTTATTTGCTGACACACACACAAACACACGCACACAGTCACCAGTGGTGGGATCAGAACTCCTGCCTATCTAAGAATCACTATTACAGTACTACGCAGTTATTAGATGTGCTACAACAGAGATTAAAAATCCCAAAGCAGTCAGACTGCCCTTCTGCAATTGAGGACAACAACAGGGAGACTGACAGTGATGAAGTACATAGCTGTAGACCTGTGTGTTTAAAGTAGGTGTCCATTACAAACTGTATGCACAAACAAGACACATCATCCACAGGTAGGCCTGAGAGGTACAGCTGTAGCACAACAGGAACCTGAACTGGAGTATGGTCATCTGCGGAATGGACAGCTACTATCACTATACAGGGTTACAGTGGGTATGCTCATACACTTAGTAACAGAGGGCCGTTTGAGATGCACAATGACTACAACTACACAAGGTTATACTGGGCATGCTCATACACAGTAACAAAAGGCTTGTTAGATGCACTGCCTAAAATTACACAAGGTGGCAGTGGGTAAGCTCAAGCACTTAGTAGCACAGGGCTGTTTGGGATGCACTCCGATTCTAACCACTGAAGGCCACAGTGTGCATGCTCAAACACTTACATGTACAGAACATGTTGTAATGGACTCCTATTGCAAACACACAGGTTTACAGTTAGGTGCATCTTACCTGTCAGCATATATGCACATCATACTGGTTTACTACCTGATACCTGTATGTGGCCTGTAAATGATATATCTGTGTCTGTGCTGTGTGATACACATGCATACATGTTCATGAAGTACTGGCATATACATGTCACGTATACACATTCACGCATGTGTGGACGTGACAGACAATAGGTAACCTGGGTCGCACAGGCAGATGTGTCACACGTGTCACACACCTTGCTGCCCTGAAAGGCATACATTGATAGCAGGTTTTGGACAGTGGCATTATACGTGGAACAGTGACATATGCAATCATAATGTGTGAGCCACCTTGTGTAATGGTACTGAGGTGCAGTAGTCAAGATGACCTCTCCTGGCTGTGTTAGTAGTTGTCATTATTAGCAGGACTGTGACCCTAAGTATATCTCACATTGGTCATATACACAAGTTCTGCTGCTGTCCGTCACCTTACATGGGGCATTTGCTACCAAGCACATTAATGCCATGTGCAGTGATATCATGGTATGGGTGGCAACTGCTATACCAAAACAATGAGCCAATGTCCTGCTGTTATTATGAGGTTGTCCAGTGTCTGTCATTCCTGGCTGTCATGACTGAACAATGAGCCTTCAACACAGAGCACATGCATTCATGTTACACGTGTGTCTGGATAATACCTAGGTCGCATTTACCCATATAGCCACATTCCAAGGCAAATGTCCTACACGCAGATGTAACACCCTGACACCTACATGACAATTCCATTGGATGCTTATGCTAACCTGTGCTAGATGTGTGGCTTTAATCCATTTGCTCAATGTAGAACCTACAATTGGGAATACTGACATCTGTGCAGTGAGGAACACCTGGCTGAAGGTTCTGTAGTGCACAATTGCACTACCACCATATAACTCAGATCCAGGCATGTGGGCCATAACAGTGGTATGGACCATTTCAGGTGGTGGTGTACATATATTTGTAAAGGCTACTCACATGTAAAGACCACTACTCTGACATAACGCATCACAGATGAGTCAGGTATAAGTGGCAGTGATTAATGTTGCATTCTAGGTTGTATCCTCATATACATCCACCACCATGTTCCCAGACTACCAGCACACATCCATATGTGGTATGACATAGTATGGCAGACCACCAGATGATCTTCGATTGGTGGACTGTACCTAGGCCTACATCAATTGTGCAAAGTACCCATGTAGAGACACAGCTGCATAATGTGTTATGCAATGCAATAATACCACTGTTTGTAACCAGCTCATTGTACACATACCAGGGTCCCTCAGATGTTGTCAGCATTAACATGGTCGACTGTTGCTGTACACCAGTAAACAACATCCTCATGGTTGGATATGATCTAACCATACCTGCTCTGGATATGTACATCCCACACTCATAGAACATAAATTACATTGCCATAGCTTTTGTTTACCTTTCTACATACAGGTGGCTACAGTCATTACACACATGCACATGGCAGATAGCATGCTAACAGTACATAAGGTTCGATATCTATGTTGACAGAGGTAATATCCCCACTCTACTGGTCACCCATGACACCTATCATATCATACAACACCCCATGTGGCATGTATATGTTTAGACATGTCCACCTAATGCAATGCCTACAAACATACCCAAATAACAGGACCATAGGACCTACACAAGGCCTGTGTTGACAGACTCAGGGCAATCCAGCTCTGCTTTGTATGTTCTTGAGTAGCTACAGGTGATATGTTCATGACATGTACAGCCATGTGTGGCCACAGCTTCGACGTATACCCCATGTCAACAATTGCAAGCCATGCATGCTGTGTGCTGTCTGGACATTAGCCTTAATACCACAATAGCCAGTACATGCTGGGGTGAGATGTTTACAAGCCACAGACCTCACACATTCTTGAATGAGTGTACTGCCTAGCTCTAATAGAGCACATTGCTGGCAGCCTTCCAGTACACATGAGGTATGTGTGGCAAATACGATATGCTCACTGTTGACCATTACAGTGCCCTGGCTTCACCATTGGACTGTCAAAGTAACAGTTCATAGGAGCATGACATGGAATAATGCTGTGTGTGTCATGCTGATATGTGCTGTTGTAATATTTCTACACTTGGCTGCTCTGTGAAAGTGGTTATGTCCTACCAGTACATGAATACAGCATCCATTATGGTGTAATGCTCGGCTATGTTTCACACATGGCGTGGTGAAGGTATGGAATGTATCCTCTTGACCTGCTAGTGCACGTAGTGATGTAGACCGCATATGTGTACATGTATTGCTGTTTGTGTAGATTCCATGCGTGTGCAGTGTCTGATGTCTGAATGTGACTGTTGTCTTAGTACATCATGCTGTTGCAATACAGCCTCAACATTGCCAACTGTATATGGTGATATGCTCTAAGTACAGTAAGCCGTACATGAGGTATGGACAGATGTTTGGACATGACTACTAAGTAGTGGGGCTTTCTTGCAGATGAATGATTACTGAGGACAGCTCACTGGTGTGTTACAACCAGTCCTATGATAACCTGTGTGCCTGCTAAGGTCAGGTTTTGTTAACTGAAGTGGAAGACAGACAATGTAGAATGCTGTAAGGGTGACACTGAAGGCAAACTTCATGACACCTGTAACAGTAATACCTTCCCTGTGCATATATTGTGCATATTTCAGCACAGTTGTCAAAGGAAAGCATCAGTAAGCATAGTACCAGATGTGTTAGTGCTGTACTTCTGTGGTACCTATCATGAGATAGGCTGGTGTTTGCTTCACAGTACTGGCACGTGTGGGTGTGCGTCCATATATGTCACGTATGGTTGGGAATACATCCCATATGTTAGCACTATCCTGAACATTGTTGTTGACACCAGTACAGAGTGAAGTGTAGAAAGAAAGGCATAGGCAGGTGGTTAAACCTCAGACATGTAAAGTGTCTGTATGTGTGTGACATAGGTGTATATCTTTGTGAATGCCAGTGTGTTTGTGTGTGTGTGTGTGTGTGTGTGTGTGTGTGTGTGTGTGTGTGTGTGTGTGTGTGTGTGGCTGTCTGTGTGTATAGCTGTCCGATTCCCGGAGTGAGGCTGTATTTTACCATAGTGAAATGTTAATGCCCACTCATCCCATCCACTCAAAGCAATCTAGCAAGCCTTTTGATATCATCAATCGTAGATGGACATACTAACTGCCTATTAACATGTATGCCCTGGGGTGTGACCTGTTGTTATATAGCCTACTGATGGACCCCCTTCCCCACATACACTCACTGCACTGTAGTATCCCTGTCGATGTCCTCAATCTTAGGCCATTCCAACTACCTGTACATGTGTAATCTCTGTGGCATGTCTTGTAATTGCACAGTACTATAATGATGATATGCACATAGGTAGGGGTTCTCATATGAACACTGGAAACTGTGTGTGTGTGAGTCAGAGTGTGTGTTACTGTGTCTGTGAATCCCTGAGTGTGCGGGTGTGTCTGTGTTTGCATACTGTCATGGCAGTGGGTATCACTGCTTTCCAATGAGAAGCCACTATTTCCACTGGCCTTTACCCTTGTCTTCTGGCATACCACTCTTTTACCCACTCCGTGCTCCAAGTGATGTCACCCACTATGGATGTGATGTCTCTGAACACAGTAGCTTACTACACAGCTATCATGCTCTTGGATCATTAGAACAGTAAACATAATTGAAACATGGGAGAATATAACTGTGATGTGGAAGCTACAACATGCATGCAGGTATTGTCATACTGACCTGTGGGTAGTCAACATGTACATATGGGACTCCTGCAAACACCAACATCCCCCAGCACATGCAACTGCACCTGAAAGAGGAAGGCAGAACATCAGTATCAGCATGCTGTTAGTGTTGTTACACATGATACATACTGTCAAATGTACGAAATGCATTCTACAACTGCAATACATGGTATGTCTGCTGCCTGTCAACACTACTCAACAATATTAATCCACCATTGTCTACCTAGTATGTTCAGCCTGTGCATCAGAGCATATGAACATGTCCCTGCACTGATGGTGTGGATTACAAGGATGCGGCACAGGCATCATCTTATGTACAGGGTGATAATGTTTGCCAGAGACTTAGGCTGTGCCATTGGATGACATTGTGTGTGTGTGTTAGGGCTGTGATATCATTGGGCGTGTGTGGATGTTATGCGGGTCTGTTTTGAGGTGCCCTACGTTTGTTTCCAGTGTGTGTGTATGCATGCACACAGGTCTGGCATGTGGCTGGCCTACACAGGGTTAATATTGACAGCTGCAGACTGTACAAGGCAGGTTTCACAGTTCGCTGTGTCTGGCCATGGCCACGTGACCTGTGCCTACCAGGGGTTGCATGGGCACTACCAGGCAGAGGTCCAGATTGCGTACTGTCTAATGACACATATCCACTGGATTCGTGTCCCTGTTGGGACCATACAGGACCACATGCACATGGCCTGCTGTGTCCTGGTGTGGACTGCACAGCACCAGATGCACTGCTGTTGCTACCGCCACTATGGGAGTGGGCATGTGCAGTAGCATGTTCACATAGACCTTCAACAGGTGATGTAGCTGACCTACATCCACGTGACCGATGCCTCACTCCCACCAGATGTTCCAGCACATACATTCCATGCTTGAGGATTGACATGCCATGGTCAAGGACTCCCACTATGTCACCCAATCGTCTATCCAAAACATCTGCAAGATGATGGTAAGCATGTGCAAGTGCCTGGATGTTGTTAGTTAATAAATGGACAGCAGCCCTCTGATGCCTCAGACCTTCTCTGTTGTGCCATTCAGCATGTGCTTGCACCTCCATTACAGCCCGAAACATGCGTCTGGTGGCTCCAGCTGATGTGCTTGGTGTCGCAGGGGTATGTTGGCCAGTGGTCCTCCTATGAGCAGTGCTGGGCACATGCCTGTGTGGGACATCACCAGTCTGTTGACTGGCATCATGGTGTGCAGGCACACCTTCCATAGTCACCACACTTCCCTGTTCCATGCTACCACCCGCCAACTGTCCGTCCTCTATTGTCGGTGGTGATGGAGTATGTGCAGGCAGGGGAACTGTGCGCAAGGATGAGGAAGAGACAGGTGGAATGGCAACCAATGGCACAGATTCAGCCCCTGACAATTCTGCCTGTGCCTCAATCATACTATCATCATCACTGCTAGAGTATGTGGTGACACTAACATCAGGTGGACTGCAGAAGGGCAACGCACCTACATCAAACACTGTGAGGGGAAGACAAGAACTGTACATTACAAGTTATACCAGACACACACACACACACACACACACACACACACACACACACACACACACACACACACACACACACACATGCAGACACACAGACACAGACACACACACACACACACACACACACACACACACACACACAGACACACACACACAGACATAGACAGACAGACACATACACACACAGACAGACACATGCACACACAGGCAGACAGACACACACAGGCAGACAGACACACAGACAGACAGGCAGATGGACACACAGACAGACACAGACAAACACACACTGACACACAGACAGACACACACTGACACACACAGTGACACACACACACTGACACACACAGTGACACACACACACACACACACTGACACACACACTACATGCAAGTGATATGGCAGATGGCAATCAGCTTAGACAATTATAGTTTCAGCTTAGGCAATTATAGTGGTACTTATCATACATCCCTAAGTTGCACACAACAGCATGTATGTGTTATAGCAGACGGCATGCACCTTACATAATTACAGTGGTGGTTAGCATACATACCTGTATTGCACCATTTGTGCTAGTAGCCTATGCCCCATACCTGCAGCACAATGCATGCACTTTGCACCATTGCACTGCACTGCCATGGTGTGTGCAATATACACCACATGTTAACAGACCATCGCTGACCCTTGTACATCTGCCACTGATGCTCTGTGTTGGCCACCACCCCTATGTGTGAGGACATGAGCTGTAGGGTATGTCAACTGCATACTATGTTTGCCTGAGCCCTAGCTTGCATATCTCCCCCAAAGCAGTCATGGCTGTACAACATTATTCCGCCTACCCTTGAGCTGAGTGTAGACATTGTGCATGTGGCTGTACACACATGTTTGACATGGCTGTCCATAATTTGCAATGGTGCCACAGACCATCACAGGTTTACAGTACACCAGCCTGCTGTGTGGTGTATGACCTTGCCAATCACATGTAGTATGACATGTCTTCTGCTGACGTGTTGAATGGCATGCATACATGTGTAACAGAATGGTGTCCTTTCCAATCTACAGTACGGTAATGGTGTCCCAATGCAGGGACCTGTTATACTAATATGGGCCTTCAGCTGATGCAGTGTTGTCTGTCCACCCTACAAATATGCAGGGACATACTACAAATTCAGCTGATGTGCATAGCCAGTACAGGGCATCATGTGGCTTCACAATTGCTATACAGTGTGAGCTACTGACACAGTTTATAGCCATGACTATGTTCACATACAATACATTTCTATTGTGGAATGTGACCCACGTCACCAAGGTGTATACACAATAAACCCTAATGTGGAATGTGTGACACAGGTCACAGAAGGGTATATGGCTGACACCCATGCACATCTGCAACCATATTACTGATACCTGGCAACTATGCCCACACATGGCTAACTTACACGTACTCTATGTCCCCATGCCATCTGTGTACCTCACACACATGAGGAGCAGGCATGACAGTGATGTCTGACACCATCAAGGTGAATGTACTGTGTCTGTGGCTTGACGTGGATGTATGTGTATGTTGTGCAACACATGTATGTATTTGGATACTGTATAGGTGAATGCTTCCATGTGGTGGCACACTCCAGATGTTCAAGACATATTATGTGGTGGTTACATGTTATGCCTACACAAACTGTGCACAGGTCTGTATGATGTTTAGTGTTTCACATCTGTAAAATCACCATTACACAAAGGCCATAGATGTATTGTGTCGAGATAATGTACAACAGGGTGTACACACATGTACATCACTTCTACTGTGTGTGTTGCTTCATGTCTCTGGCCATCCTCCATGGCCATGAGTACACATGTTCAGTCCAATGGTTGTGATGGCCATCTTATTTCACATGTCAGTGTTATCCCATATGACATACACCCATAGATGTCATATGCCCCACTGAGGACAGGGTTATGCAGACAAAGGGTGGTATGTATGGGATGTGAGACATGTTTTTAAGGATAGTTGAGCAGTGTTGCAGTCAGCCCATGACATATTATGGACATGTCTGATAGCACATAACATTGTGTGACATTCATAGCAAGGGTATACTCTGCAATGGTGTATCCTGTGGGCCGGGCAAACTCCAGCTCCAACACATTTAGTGTGTGTGCACACATATGCTCTCTGTACAGTACTGTTCGTATTCCCAACATGTGTAATATTGATATGTAGTACCTGTCCCTACAGTGGAATGCACCTCCACCATTATATTCACTGTTGTCCACACATCTGGCAATGACAGTTTAGAAGGTTTAGTGTAGGTGTTTCATATAGTCTTCAATTGTTTCACATAGGTAAACTGTGATGCATTGTGGGTCTGACAAGTGTCCATTAACAGGACCACCATACAGTATGTGTACATGTGTTATGGCAGATAGCATGCTATTAATATGTTCCATGCATTATCAGGCCTGGTAAATAATAACAATCTCACCTGACACAGGCTGCTGTCACTGAAAAATGCCAGTGGTTCCTAAACAGGAGTGTCACAGCAGTAAGATCATTATCCAAACCTTTGTGATAGCTACAGGGTGCAATGGCCATGTTAGCACATAAGCCAGTACAATACACTATACTATGGAGTATGCAAATCTGTGCATACATAGAGTAGCAGACTATAGTATGTGGTATGTGTGCATACATGCCTTGCATATGTTACATTACATATTGTACAGTAACACATGTAACTATGTGATATATAGTTGTGTTTTATGTGCAGTAGTGACTTACCAGGCAACTCCAGGCTTGGTGGTTGAGAGACACCCACCTCCACAATACCAGCTAAAGCTTGTGGATGGAGGTCTGCAGGTGTCCCAAGGTTGGCCAGTAGCTCCTCGGTACATGTGAGTGGGGGCTGGGTGAGTGGCCCCCCCACCTGTTGCACCTTGTTGCCTGGCGATTGCATTAGCATGCTGTTTCACCCATCTGATCAGGTCAGTGAAGTGTCAGCTCACATACTGATAAGTGCGATTGTGACCGCCAACATCATTTACCCTCCTGAAGAGTTCCTCCCACAGGGCATCCCACTGCTGTGCATCCTGTGGCACATGGTTGAAGAGCGTTGTGTAGTTGTCGAGGAGGTATGGGATGAGAACCTCATCCTCCAAGCAGCTGTACGGCAGCAGTCTGCTACGTGGCATACCTGGAAGACATAACGATGGAGACAGGTCACAGTAACTCACAGAGAAGTACAGCAGTACAGCCGAACATACATGTGTATCACATTTATTAAGATTACAAATACATCTTTGTAAATCTACATGACACTAACACCACTGACATGTATAGGTCACACACATTTGACACCTACTGGTGATGTGATGTTATCGCCATATATGTGTGTGTCATGCGATGACATTGCTCATACACCATGTGGATGTTGTCTTGACGTGGGCATGTCTGTTTGCCTGTACATTCCTGAATGTGTTCACATTAATGCAATCAACCTTAATGCTGTGTATATGCCACATATATAGTCATACATAGCCGTTAGGGACATGACCTGTGAACCTGCAGAATTGCAAGCATGTATGTGTTTTGTCATATACATCTACATGGCACTGTACAGCTGTGTAGCATCCTGCCATGTATTGCCTGTGTTGCACATGTGTAATACATGGGACAATAGCTAGCCTGTTGGTAGTTGCAGGGTTGGATATTGGGTCTATATTATAACATCGAAGTACAAAAACTTTGAATGTTATAATATCAAACCCTTTAGTGTGAAAACTGAGAATAGCGAAGCCTCAGAACATCGAAATTTTACCTAGGGTAAGATTTCAGTGGTCCGTGGCCTCACTATTTGCATTAGCATTGTGGTGTGATGGTTATGGACTGAGTTTAGAGAAGTGAGCGAACGGAGATTATGGATTGGGTTCAGGTAAGTGTGGTGTGATGGTTACGGACCAGGTTAAGGTAAGTGAGCAAATGGACTGGGTTAATGTGAGTGTGCGGTAGTTAGGGACTTTAGGGTTAGGGCGCGGGTGAGGTTAGTGTGCGGTAGTGACAGACTTTAGGGTTAGAGGTGGGTTAAGTGAGTTAGGGTTAGGGCGCAGGTCAGGTAAATGTGTGATTGTGTGGACGTGAGGGTTAGGGTGGGGTAGGTGAGTTAGGGTTATGGAGTGGGTAAGGTGAGTGTGCGATAGTTAGGGACCTTAGGGTTAGGGTTGGGTTAAGGTAAGTGGGTAGCTAGTGGTGTATGTCTGGTTTAGTGTAGGGTTTCGTGAAATGCATGTGTGTGTGTATTATTTATTTTGGTGTGCTTGAGTTGTGTATAGGTTTGTCAGAACAGCAAATTTTTTCCCTGGGAAAAAATTCGCTATTCTGACTGTTCGGTTTTCTGGTGTTTCGATTGAATGGGGTCGATATTATAACATCGGATGTTTTTAGACTTTGATGTTATAATACAGACCCGGATATCAACTATAGCATGTATGGTCATAGTGATCTAGTAGGCTATATGCCCTGGCCATTTATGAGCCTCAGACAGGTTACCTACATGTAGGCAACAGACAGGTAAGTTTCAGTGGCCAGTTCAAGATGTCCCACAGAACTGATACACATGGTTACTGATATATTTGGCATGCGGTCATCACACCATGTCATAGACAGGGCGATGTGCAGCTTCGCTGGACAGGGATGCATAGTATGGCAAGAGTATGTTAAGTGTATGGGACAGGGATCTGTCAGGCATGTTGTGATCCTTGTACTAGAAAGGTGGATGTCCATGATGTATGTGTTTATTTGGGATCAGGATGTATTAAGTGTAGCATGTCCAACACCTCTGGGTTGGACATGGCTTTATTCAGGGTAGGCTGCATGCTACATAGTGCAGCTAGGGATTGTGAAGGGCAATGTAGGCCATCTACACATGGGCAATAACCCTTAAAGGAAATATGTGATCTATTATGGGTCTCTATATTCCTGGATGGCACCCTGTCATGATTAGGGGTGCCACATATGACTATCTGTCTTTTGTGGTGACGTAACTATCAAAGGGAAGCACTGTCCAACTGCATCCCATACACACAGTTGCCATTATGTTGACCACTGCCTAGGTGGTAGTCAATGGGTTCAGAGTTTGTAACATAGGGGATCACAATGCAATACTTAGCTGTCAGATTGTGGCCATACATCACACACCACACATCTAACACAGTAAGGCCCTTCTGTATGTTGAACACAGCACACAATGAGTCAACTATTGCTCCTAGTTCATAGTCATATGCAAACATCAATAGGCTGATGCCTTCTGTGTTAGTCTATGTGGTATAGATAACAAAGAGGGGGAATACCAGGAATGACCCCTGTATTACTGTGGCGGCACTGGTTTGATGTGCGTGTATTTGTCAGAAACCTTCTGTAGTGTGGGTACTGCCAGATGTTCAGTTGCCAACCACTCTTGTGACATAGGAATATACACCTAGTTTACTGAGTGTAGCTGGAACACAGTATGGGTGATGGTATCCTATGACCTGGCAAGGTCATGATATGCAGTGTGAATCAACCCTACTGTCATCTACATCTGTACCGAGTACATCAATTACGTTGACCATGGTTCATGGCCGTACAGACCAGACTCAGCAGGGTAGTTGTGCACTATGTCCCATTATCAATGGTGTCTCCCCCTTTGTGGGGTGTGATAACTGTTGCTGTGCACCATTCAGTATTTACACAGCCTGACATGGAGCTATGATTGAACATTGATGTGTATGTGGATAGCTGAATGTTCTTACATTTGTGAAGAATATACCCTGGGATGTTGACAGGTCCCATGAAAGCTGTATGTATGGCTTTAGAGAGTGCAGCTTATAGCTGCATAGTCATTAATACAGGGGCCTTGTAGTGTACATGGATATATTACTAAGTGTACCTGTTGGGGGTGGGGGGGAGGTGGGAGTGGGTTTAGGTTCTCCGAGACCCTGTCTGGATGAACGGGTGCTATTTCTGTAGGTACAGTACTTCCCATGCCATAGTGCTGTACAGCACGGCGGTCTTGTAATTGCCATTATGATTAATGACACAGCTATAGAATGGTCTGCGCTTGGCATCATAATATGTGGCTGATTAGTTTCACAGTAGCTTTGTGTGGTTTTATATGGTGTATCTGCATCTTACTGAGGCTGACCAGGGATCACCTACACTCATGTGTGTTCACTCTTGCAACAGTTACTACCTTCTGTGGTACAGTTTAAAGCATGGTACCACCAGTTTGCCTACTTGTATGTGTTGGGTTGAATCCTGGTTCTGTTTCAGTGGCACAATAACTGCACATATGTGACTGCTTAAGGTTCATTTGTGTAGGATTCAGCATTTGCACAGGCATTGTCCATCTGCATGGGTGCCATGGCACTCACCACTCTGCTCTTAGGAAAAATAACATTGGCTTTGGAGACTAACTATGTGTAGTATACTGCTAGCCCTGTTTGTGTGACTACTGTGATCCAGGTCAGTGGGGTTGATGAAATCCAACATGCATTGAGCGCAGGTGTTGGTACATGAGGATTCTTCCCAGTTCATATTGTAATAGTTGAGTGTAGCCATTATTATGGTTCTGTCTCAGACCTAATCTTCCCTATTACACCACATTATGACAGTTTGGAGTCTGTGGCATGGTGGGTGATCTGTCTCAAGGTGCATTTTGAATTCCACTTTGGCACAAAGGTAGTTGCTCAGCATAATGCATCTGATGTTATGCAAGTGCAATTAGCGTGGGGGTGTACATATCCTTCAGGAATATGGACACACCTGCAGCCCATGTGATGCAATAAAGGATAACGGGCAAGAGGTGAGGTATGTGTTATAACATGGTCATGCAGGTGTGCTCTCCGGAGCATTGAAACATGTCTCAGCCACTGCACAGATATGTTCTCCATGTTAGGGATTGACATATGTGTGTCCGTATAGTGTTTCTGACATGTATCATTGTGTAGCGAGACCTGCAGTTTATTGCTTGGCTATCCCTGTAACAGCAGTGGACCCTCACTTGAACCATGCATGATGAAGACACTATAGGGGAAGCATGAGCCCTAGGCAGTATCCAGATTCCCAGGTGTGACAGGTGCAGGCCCTGTCTGGCAAAGCATCATGGTCTGTCAACCATGTTATCCCAGGACGACAGATACTGGATACCCTGTGACATGCATCACTACACATGACAATTGTGGAATACAATCCTTTTGTCCCTGTACTGCAGTATCATTCTGGCCAATGGTAGAATGCTACCCAGGCCTTGGGACATACCTGCATGGGCTACAAGACCTGACAGTTCCTACATGTGTTTCCATGCAGTCCAGGCTACTGCATCACAGGTCCTGCACAACAACATGGAATATGCCAGAGCCATGTATATAGTTCAAAAGATGGTCTGAGTGTATGAGTATGTGGCTTATCATGGCAGACAGGCAGCTGACAGTATGTATGCCCTCGTGTAGGTCAGTGTGTACCATAGTGCTAGAGTTTGCATTCACAAATGAGTACTGTTGGGCATGTTTCTAGTCATCTGTTCAGAGGTGTGGCATAATTATGCAAACTATATCATACAGTTTGTGTATTTCGGTGTCTGTCTCTTCCTGCTTTGGGGGTCACTTGTTTGGCCAGATACTTAGATGCGTCTGTGAATGTGTGTGATTTCCAGTAGTGTGTGTGGGTGTCCTTACTGTATTCTGGTAAGGGTATGTGTTGGTTTTGTTGATGAGCTGCATGTGTTAACCTACCCCTTATGAATGTCCAGTCCAGTCATGGCTGTAGACTGGGCTGCCTTCCAGCTTACCCCTGTAGCTGCATCCCAACCAATGTGTGGGTCATGGTGTTAGGTGGGTCTGGCAGTGCACATGGCATAGAGATTATATTCCCCCAGGATGGCCACATACACAAACTTGACATTAGTAAACACCAGTAACTGACTAGTGGACATGCCTGTATGAGCAGTCAGTACTACAAGTACTAAGTACCATATTTAGTTTATGTATTGCTTATGAAGATGTTTTAGACAGTAATGCTCACATGTAAATATTTGTGTTATGGACATGACAACACTGGCTATTATGGAAACATTGTAGCTACATTTAGCAGCAATCCTCCTCTGAGGAGCACATCACATCCTGATAGTTGATTACAGATGATGCAAGTGTCCACAGGTCTGTTTCCTTCTCTGGGTATATACTCACATATCCTCCAGGACCATGAGCTCTGTTGGGCACAGACACCCACTCTCCAAACAGAGTCATGTATCAATAGGCTCTGATGCCAATATCAACATGATCAGGATATAATCAGATAGTGTGAGCCATCACCTATGATGCGGCTATTACACATGGGCAGCAGTCTCCTACATCTTACACTCCTACTGCAGATGTTACACTGGAGTTAATGATGATATGCAACCTGTTTCATTACCAGTGTTGTGCACTACCTTACATACAGTATGTGCAGGCAGCTGTTAGGTTGGCAATGAGAGGTTGGGCTACACAAACCTGGTAGTTCAACCATTGTGTCTGTACTCTCAGTATCCACTCTATGTAGGTGTGCACATAGCCATTTGGCCCAGCCCTGTAACAAGGGTCACTACACATTTGCATAACATGTACACATGCACAGCTGTTACTGCTTGCAAACGATAGTAGAGAGGTGGATATTACATGTGTTATTTGCATGGATAGTTACCTGGCTCTTCCAATTATGTTTGCTATCATGCTGCTAACCTGTCATATGAATACTAATGCTATGTATCCTGTCATTGAGTATTGCAATTGCCAATAGACATAACTACTGTTTGCATAACATAACAGAACTGCTATGTAGAATAGAATACACATCTGCCTAATCTACTGTACATTACACAGTTATTGGCACAATATCCCAGAATGCACACCATATTTGCACAGTAAGCCCACCTTTAACATGTTCATCTTACTTATACACCCATACATATGTCGACTGTTACAATATATCAGCATATACTATCCACTGTTATAGCACATACTTGTTGGACCAATCCTGACACTGACAGTAGCTGGAAGCGAATTGGTGGGTTCCAAGCCCATATCATCCCTTGTGGTGTATGTGGAGTGTGCCGTGTGACCTACAGCAGTACACACATAGAATACTACAAGCTTTACTACTGCTCAGCAATACATCGCTACAAGATAGCTATTTCCACTATATGCATTGATTACACTGTAATTCTTACAGTACAGATACTTCATACGCAAACATACTTCATGTTATACATACCATCTTAGTAATCAGAGGTGTTATTAACTAATGTAATACTCTTTTTCGGTTCGTCTTTCAGTGTTTTATACTGTCCTACAGGTAGATACAGATGGTCTGAATCTGTGACAAGGCAACCTTTTATAGTTACAGATCAGTAACATGTGCTATCCCGAGGCCCAATTGGTGTTCCTAAGTAGCTAATTACATGCACATCAGCTGTGGTGCTACTGCCTTAGCCAATACCATGGTTACAGTGGAATTTTTTAACCAAAGACAGATCTAAGTTTAGTAACAACACTATTTCTACAATCTGTTTGTTTTTGGATATTATTTTACATAACAACTTTTTTTTGTTTAATGGTACCTATTACAGACAGAAAAGAGGCGTAGCGATGGGGTCAGCGGCAGCCCCTGCTTACGCCAATACTGTTATGGTTTGGTGGGAACATCAATTTTTATCTTACCTAACCAACAAATTCAATATTTCTTTTTATTCCCGTTTTGTTGATGATTTATTTTTTATTATTGAAGGCGATCATTTTACTGTTGAAGCCTTCTTGTTAGAAATTAATTCCCTGTCTCCATTCTTAAAGTTTGTGATTGGCAATGTTGGGATGAAAGTTAATTTTCTAGATGTGTCCTTATGGTGGGACAGTTGTGAAACAAGGTTTCATAGCCGCATTTATCGGAAAAAAACATTTTGCAATGGGTATGTACACCATCGTAGTGGACATCCAAAACATGTGATGAAGAACATCCCAATAGGGCAGTTTATTAGGGCCTGTCGCATGACCTCGAGGGATGAAGATTTAGTGGACGAATTTGACTTCATTATTTCTCTTTTTTTAGATTGTGGGTATTGCAGGGCTCAATTGACTGATACGGCTAGGGAAGTTTATCAGAAACGTACTTTATTGTATCCTTCTCTTTTAAATATCAGTCTCATTTCTGTTACTGACATAATATATGAGAATAAGAGAGATATCAACGATGTCAAACATTCTTTAGTGTGCTGTTTAGATATGAATTCTGACTCTCAACGTATTAAGAACATGATGGAGAGGAATTGGAGGGTCATTAAGGGCAATTGTGATATGTTTGAAATTTTGGGGGACAGACCAATTTTCACCCATAGGAACAACCATAGTTTAAAAAGAATTTTGGAAAATTATAATAATGGTCATTCCAAGGGGCTTAGTGACAGGAAAGGGATGTTTTGTTGTCACAATTGTAATATGTGTCGTTTTATTTCTGTAGGTCCTTACATCTCTGTATGTTCATTTGATAGGACTACTGCGGTGCCTGGTTATGTAGATTGTTGTTCTCAAGGGGTAATTTACATCGCCCTATGTTCCACATGTCCGGCTTTTTATGTCGGCATGACTACCAGGCACCTAAAAACACGCATCAGAGAACATCTTTATAGTATCAAGAAAAGGGATGACACTAATGCTTTGTTTAAGCATTCTTTAGTTTGTTTAAATTTAAAAAAAATTTTGTTTACCGTTTTGGAAGTTTGTAATAAAGACATGAGGGATGGGGATTTTAAGAATCACCTACAACAACGTGAAACTGATTGGCAGATCAGATTAAAATCTGATTCCCCTCCTGGTCTTAATGACTTAATTAATGTTAAATGTTATTTAAAGCATCGTAAATTACACATTAACAAAAATAGTGATGCTTTTCTTTCACATTTCATACAGCCTCCCTTGTGAATTGTTAATTAATTTTATGCATTTTTGTGTTTTTTAAAAAATCTTTTAATTGTTTAATTGGATAATTAGTTTATATATATTTTTTTAGTATTTAAGTCATGTGATATGTGTAATGTTTTATCATTCTGAAGAAGTCTGTGACGAAAGCGGAGAATAAATTCTGGATATGCTATTTGGTTGTACTTGGTTGCCTCTATTTACATATCATTTGTTGCTTTCTTTTGGTGGATTTTGTCTGTTCTTGGTTTTTTGAGCACCTCTGTTGCTGTTAGGTGTGCACATAGCCATTTGGCCCAGCCCTGTAACAAGGGTCACTACACATTTGCATAACATGTACACATGCACAGCTGTTACTGCTTGCAAACGATAGTAGAGAGGTGGATATTACATGTGTTATTTGCATGGATAGTTACCTGGCTCTTCCAATTATCTTTGCTATCATGCTGCTAACCTGTCATATGAATACTAATGCTATGTATCCTGTCATTGAGTATTGTAATTGCCAATAGACATAACTACTGTTTGCATAACATAACAGAACTGCTATGTAGAATAGAATACATATCTGCCTAATCTACTGTACATTACACAGTTATTGGCACAATATCCCAGAATGCACACCATATTTGCACAGTAAGCCCATCTTTAACATATTCATCTTACTTATACACCCATACATATGTCGACTGTTACAATATATCAGCATATACTATCCACTGTTATAGCACATACTTGTTGGACCAATCCTGACACTGACAGTACCTGGAAGCGAATTGGTGGGTTCCAAGCCCATATCATCCCTTGTGGTGTATGTGGAGTGTGCCGTGTGACCTACAGCAGTACACACATAGAATACTACAAGCTTTACTACTGCTCAGCAATACATCGCTACAAGATAGCTATTTCCACTATATGCATTGATTACACTGTAATTCTTACAGTACAGATACTTCATACACAAATATACTTCATGTTATACATACCGTCTTAGTAATCAGAGGTGTTATTAACTAATGTAATACTCTTTTTCGGTTCGTCTTTCAGTGTTTTATACTGTCCTACAGGTAGATACGGATGGTCTGAATCTGTGACAAGGCAACCTTTTATAGTTACAGATCAGTAACATGTGCTATCCCGAGGCCCAATTGGTGTTCCTAAGTAGCTAATTACATGCACATCAGCTGTGGTGCTACTGCCTTAGCCAATACCATGGTTACAGTGGAGTATAATCAAGTACTCCACTTGGGTGTTGTCCATTTGCCTTACTTATGAGGAAGGCAGTGTGGAAGCTTTGTTTGGAATCTATTGCAACAGCTGTATGGAGACGAACAGTAATATATTGTGTGTAATGCCTAGAGGAGTTGGTCTAAATGTGAGTACTGCTGTCATATTTCTGAACATTGCTACTTGTGCAGGGTTTGTCTGTACCTAATACTTCTGCATATGTTTCAGTCTGGCCAGGTTGTTTGACCAGCTCAAGGCTGCATAGCTATGCATATAATGTTAGGGGGTTTGCAGTGTGCCTCCCAGACATATTTAGTTTGGTGTTACTGTGTATCATACTGTGCTAATAATCAGTACTCGGTAAAACTTCCTGGTGTA
>NC_056726.1:891736292-891806292 GCF_019279795.1 Protopterus annectens | reverse complement strand
ATAATCGCGAACTCGAATATATGTCGAATTCGCGGTTATGACCTTACGCTGTGTAATGTCCAGGATTGTGTTTTGATGGTGCACGGTGCTGTATGTGGATGTAGGTGTTATGTCAGTTAAGTGTTTTCTAAGGGTTTTGAGTGGGAGTTAGAGTGTGTGTGAGTGTGCTGATCTGTTTGATGTGTGTGTGTGAGGGGTCGGAGAATGTGGTTGTGTGAGTTGGCTTTTGTTTTGTGTTTGTGCGATCTCGGAGTTAGTATATATAAATAGGGGGGGGTGTGGGGGGCACAGCCCCCCACATGGGGGGTGCAGGGGGGCTTGCCCCCTGCTTATGTGTGTATGAGTTGTGTATGTGTGTAGTTTTGTTTGTTTATGTTGTGATGTGGGTGTTGTGGTGTATGTATGGTATAGTGTGTGCGTTTTTTTCGGTGTTTTGAATTTCACGTTTTTTTTGTGTCAGTGTTTTGTGAATTCGGTTTTAGTCTCGAGATACTGAAATACGATATTTCAGTATTTCGAGGTTATAAAGTGAATATATATATATATATATATATATATATATATATATATATATATATGTGCAGACATCACTGATATATATATATATATATATATATATATATATATATATATATATATATATATAAAAAATTTCGTATTAGTTTGTAACAATAATACATCTGTAGACTGGAATGTGTTGGTTCACAAACTACAGTACATTACAATGTACTGTACATATGTACACAAAGTCACTGTCCCATTTGTGATCATTACAGTGAAATGGATATGGTATTAGGTGTAGTCTCAAGACCAGGAAACATGTGTACACTTCGGATGGCTTAGTGGTACGTCCCATGACTATAGTGTACATGGTCCAGGGTTCAGCACCTGTGATGCTTTATGAATGTTTTTTACTGCAGAATAAGGCTTATTTAAGCAGTTGTAAGCATGTTTAAAAGTGTTTGTGTGACATTATAGCAGTGGTTAAACACAGTTAAACAAACTTTGTAATTTATAACCTGTGCGTGCAAACACTGCCACATTTGCTAACTACTCCGGATATATACATGTCATTGACATAACATCACACTAGGTGCTGACATAACATTCCATTCTCTGTTGACTGTACTCTCCTGCACAGATGGGTTTATATGGGTGATTCGAATGTTTATTATACAAACAATTACTACCTATATATGCAAGCTGTAGTTAAGGTATACTTTTGCACATGATAAACATCCCTGCCATTATCGGGATTGTAACCTCGAATGCACAGATACTATGTAGATGCTGTAACCATTACACTGTTGACATTAACGTTGCTTCTGCCTATTTCCTATTTAGATAATTTCTATGTGTAAGCTAGGCTAAGCAAATGGTGGGAGCTCCCAAACTCACTGAGCTTCACGTACTCTTGAAATAACAACATATAACAAATGTACTGTGAGACAATACATTACATTCCTAACTACATTAGGCATAGCCCCTCACTGACACACTTCAAGGGAAACCTTGTTATGTGAATGGGTAACAGAATATACACCCCTGGGATCATGTGTCCCAGAACCATACAGCCAGGGGGTGGGGGAGCCTGTCCAGTTTGATAGTTGCAAGACTTGTTGGGGGAATTTAGATCACTACATGCCCCTATCACCCTTCACAACAGCTTCCATCAACTCTGCCTGGAATTGCTTCATTGGCTATGCTTGACAGAGGCTGAGTTACTTCATTAAAGGTGTGGGGAAGGCCAACATACTGTTGCTATGCTTCTAATTGCCCTTGGGCAGATAGGTAGTAGGCTATCTGTGAACCATTAATGTGCAGGCCATCACAGCCATAATATGTGAATAAACAGACCTTCAGATCACAATATACAGTGAGAACGCACCATGTAGTCAGGAAACAGTTGAGTACAGCAAGAACATACAGAACACTGATACTTAGTCACTCTAAAAGCCTATCTTGGAAGCTAGAAGACTTGTATAAGTTTAAGGCTTCCTATTGCTTACCAGTAGGTTACCTACAGGGGAGATGAAAAACAAGCACAGATGGGGAACATGCATGCAATGATACCATACTGGCCTATGTGTCAGCCTTACGCTTTGAAATACTGGCCAAGTCTATTAGCGCCCCCATGGTGCCTTATTTATGAAAGTCTCAAAGGTGAATACCAGCTCTGTAAACAGCACAATAGCAGATTCAATGAGGATTATGCTACTCAACACCAGGGGTTGTGATCACAACATGTATGCACTCACTGCACTCCTCAGGATGGACAGCATAAACATCTGTGCATTAACTGAAATCTGTCTTAAGGCTCCAGAGAGCACACCAGCACTACCAGACTACAACACATACCACACATTTCAGCCACAGAACATGAACTGACAAACATGGAGGGGCTGTATCAATATTCATCAGGGATACCTACACCTCCAGGTTAGTGGGGCAGGATGATACCTCTGTGATCATCCATGTGCAGCTAACATCAGCCACAACTGCAATGTGGAATGTGGCCTGCTACAGATCACCCTCCATGACCCAGGACCTCCACTTCACCTACCTGGAGACAGTGGAGAACATGACAGTCCTAACGCACACCCTGGCATTGGTCGATGTCAACTATCATACCATTAACTGGGAAACGTACTCCAGTACTCACTTCCAGGACCAGCACTTCCTGGAATGTATCACCTCATATGCCTTGTATCAGGTGGTAACCTCCCTAATGTGGGGGGAAAATACTAGATGTGGTCATCACCAACATGGGCAACAGGTGCACCACAGCGGAGGTTAACCGGTCACTGGTTAGATCTGACCATGAACTATTCACTGTTTCCACACCCTAGCATCTCCCCAACCCACAGATACCACAGTGTATACCTTTCCTACAGCTAAATGTACACTACTAGTGACAGGGGTGGGGGATTTCATAGCCCCCACGCTAAGGGGAAACACTGCTCAAGATACAGACAGATTTACAAATGCAGTCTATAAGCACTTACATGGATGTATGGATCTTGCCATCACTGGTAACCCAAGATTCACTCCTCCTAGACAAGGACACCAGTCTGGGTGACCTCTGCAATAAACAGGCTATACTACAGAATTAGGACAGTGTTCCAAATACACAGCAAATCCCATGAAGGGCAGATATCCGTGACCACTATTACTATGATACGTAAGTCCCTCATGACATCATCCAAGGCAAACATCAGCAGGAGAATATGCAAGGATTCGAAAGATAACCACAAAGTCTTCTTTGGCTATGTCAAGGATCTATGTGGTGACACACAGATTTGCACTGTGCCGGTGAAATATAGCACAAACTATGCTGACCCTACTGATATCACTAACATCCCTGTAGATACATTTGGTGCATACTTCACCCCATAAAGAGCCCACAACACTACACAAAAGGTACAGTATCCCAACCATCAGAGACACACAGGTGGAAATGGCCCTCTCTAACAGCAGAACTGTCAGTGGAGGCAGATGTTGACCCAGACTGCATCTTGCAAACTGTACAAGACAACCTGCCCCCCCCCCCACCTAATTAAGCATTCCTACCTCAGCCACTCCTCAGGCTACATGCCCATACAATGGCATGTGACAATTGTTATTCCACTCCATCAAGGTGAAATCACAACTGACCATGGTAACTACCACCCCATAAGCCTGACTAGCCTGGTCTGCAATGGTATGGTTTGCATCCTCATGGCACTCATTAACAATGACATTGGTAACCTTCAAACATGTGACCCAACCCAGGTCAGCTTGGTTGAGTGCAGTTCATGCCTACTGAACCTGTTTGACGTCTTACATACAGTCACCAATACATTAGATGATGGGTGAGGTGGTTCACACATACTACCTGGACCTCACTAAGGCTTTTGACACCATGCCCCAGGCAGGTATTATTGATAAACACACCAGCCTGTACATTCACCCATACATCACAGGTTGGGTTGCCAACAGGCTTACACACAGAACCCACATGGTATGACTAGCGGTCTCCAGGTCCAACTCTTGAACAGTCATGACTGGTGTCCCACAGGTCTCAGTCCTGGGAGCCCTACTGTTTGGCATATACATCTCAGATGTACAGGCAAACACAGGTGGACTACGGCAGACCATGTTTGGCAATAACTGCAAACTGGGAGTCATGACTGATAGTCCAGCTGACATGGACATCCCTCAAGGGGCCTCACAGAGAACGTCACAGGGGTGACAATGACATGGCCTCCAGCCAAGTGCCACTAACTGCATGGTCATTCCATTGCGGAATTGGCACCACATATTAACACATGAGCGGCAGCCACTTTAATACAGATGAGGTAATGGGGTATCTGGGGACTAAGGTAGGTAGTGATCTCCCCTTTGACAATACTATCTCCACAGTAGTTAGGACATCCTTCTATGTAGGCCATCTGATTACTAAAGGATTCTCATCTAGACATACTGGGGTTATAGTGCCCTTTTACTCATCACTCATCAGTCCCATCATAGGGTATAATAACCCATGTGGGATGTAACTCAGAGGACACGTCCAACAGCTGAGGGGTCCACAAATGTACCTCACCAAGGGGAATACTGGCCTCCAACATATGGCCTATGCAGCCGGACTGAATAAACACCTGTTTTACTCAGTGGCATCTCATTTACCCAGAGATGATCTCCACTGGCCAACACAGCCATGTCAAACTCAGGTTTGATGGATATGCTCCACCTTTGGGAATCCATGTCACAGTGAGCCACACACTGTAGTGAGCTGACCTTACCACAACAATAACCGGAAGATGCTGGAGGGACAGCTTCCTGTCACAGACACTCCCCATACTTTGGAACAACATCCCTAACTACATTATACAGATCCCCTCACTAACACTCTCCAAGAGAAACCTTGAAGGGTGGATGGGGAACAGTAGATGCACCCAAGGGATCCCGCCATTGGCTCTGTTCCACAGAGGGACGGTTAATGAATCAATGAGGTGGCAAAAGCTGACACATTTTGGCTGGCCTTATGAATGGCCTCTGGCAGTTGGCTAAGTACCTACCTATGAATCTATACATACAGTATCTGCATATGCTGATAGCTTAATTAACTGTTCAGGTTTTGACTTAAATTGTGCCAATGGCCGTTGTGTGTGCAATAGCTGAGGGCTGCTTATGTTGGATGCACACAGTAGACTGCCTATACATGACAATTTACAGGTAGTCTTGTGCATGTGCCATCCATTTTTACTGTGTGTGCAGGTGGAGAAAGGTGTCAGTCCTTAGGTGCCTACACTGTCAGTGTGTGTGCTATATGTTCCCTCTTTGCCAAGGCATGGGCATACTGGGTACGCCTCTGTCTGCCTACTGGGGCTGGCTCAGGATGTTCATGGTCTGAGTACCTCTGTGCCTGTGGGGCCCTTGGCAATGGTGGTGGGCTGTGAGGGCCTTCATAATTCTGTCCCTGCTGCAGCTGTTTCTACAGGACCATATTGTGTAGCATGGCACACATTATGAAGATGTGGGCACATGTGCCTGGAGAGTATTGCAAGGCTCCACCAGATATGTCCAAGCAATGGAACCATGATTTCAGCATCCCAAACACACGCACTATGATGATTCTGGTTTGTGCGTGTGCTTCATTATGGCATTCCTGCATGGGTGTGTGTGCATTTCAGATGGGAGTCATCATCCACGGTTCCAGTGCATAGCCAGCATCCCCCACCAGGTGGCCATTTGGGATGTCCCCCCTGTCAAATAACCGATACAGCTGTAAGGCATGTCAGATGTGGGAGTCGTGATAGCTTCCAGGGCTGGCAGCACACACATCCATGATAATGCCCTAGGCATTGCACATGACCTGGCAGTTGATGGAGGGATATCCCTTGCAGTTTTTGTAGCACCTACACTGCTCACCGGGTAGTGACTTCATGTGTATGTGCATGCAGTCTATTGCACCAGTATCTCCAGGTATTCTGCCACACGGTGGAAGAGATGCATATTGCTGGCCAACTCCTCCTGCATTCAGGGGAAGTATATGTGCTCATTGGCATGTGGTAACATGGCATCCAGGAAGTGGTGTAGTACCCTGGATGCTGATGCCTGTGAGATACCCATGATATCCCCAGTTGGTCTTTGAAAGGTACCTGTAGCTAGTATTCTCAGGCTTACATATACCTTTGTATCCACTGAGATGGGTTCCCCTCTGTTTGTTTTGGCTCTGAGTCATGGCCAGCACAGCTCCACAAGTTGCTGTAGGGTGTCCCTGTCCACCCTGTAATGCTCTACTATTTCCAGATCATGTAGCCCCTGGTAGGGTACCCTGGTTCTGAACACTTTCCTCCTCCTCTGGTGCCTGCGGTGGTCATGTGCATCATCCTCAACACCACCTTATATCTCCAACACATGCTGGTGAATCACAGCTATGGCAGCTCCTAACATGTACATAATAAAAGTTCCCCATCTGTATACACCACTGGTGCAGAGTGTATGGGAATACACAAATGTGTGGGAGGTGCTTTCACACTTTATTGTATTGTGCTATGGATGCTGCTGATGTAAGTGGGGGGTGTATGAGCTATTCCAGCTGCTGCATTGCCTAATTATGGGTTTTGCAATGAGTACCGCATGTGTGGGGCCTTTATGTGAAGATCTACTTGCCTGCCTTGATTAATCTGTTGCCCTTTAATTCACTTTTAGACCTGGATCCCCTCCCATTATTAGGCATGCATCCACTTGCCGTCTTTCTTGTTTTGTGCTTTCCCTACCCAGTCATGACGAAATGTACCGTGTAGCTGATAAACTGCATATTGCCTTTGTTCTGCTTTGACACTTTGCTGTTTTCTTTGCAGTACAGCCCCTTCCCTTCCCTGTTCTGCAGGTAGTTGCTTGCAGCCTTGTTAGCTGTTGTCAATGGCCCACTGTAGGCTCCTAGGTGTTAATTAGTCATTTGTACTCCAATTTCACTGCTGCAGCATTTCATTATGTCTTTCCTATATCCTTTCTGTTTCAGCTGCAGTGAGTGCCACGCATACCTGTTTACCGGGTTTACATGCGTTTTCATCTCCGTTCACATGCATACTCAGTTACCTTGTGTACTCTCAGCTAAGCATAGCTATGGGCAATTCAACACATCCCTATCCTGCAGCTTTGCCTAGCTAGGGGCAGACCAGTTTAGTAATGCTCCAATGTGCTTGCAGCAATGGTGACACACCCCTCTCTTGATGTCATCTTTATCTCAAGGGCTCACCTCGGTGTTATAACGCTACACTGTGAGGTGCATCCTTACACCAACGGGGAATCTGCAATTCACTATTACTCCTCCCATTTGCATGGTATTGCCTACTAATTCCTAGCTACTGTGCATAACACTGTCACTGCCATTTAGCAACCCTTGCACCATGAGTATGGTGTAGCATGCCTGCAATTGACTATTATGGGGAAATCATGATATGTGTTTCATTGCGGTTTTATTCTACATTTTTATATATTCCTTGTGATCCCCTTTGCACACCGCTGCCCTGCGCTTCCATGTTGCGATAATGCGACTATATATATATTAAATGTTAATTTTATATTTTGTACATTTTGTTATGCCAATGGCTATATATTTAGCCATTGGCATATATTAACAATATAATACATGTGTTTGGTCAGCTCTCATGACTCTGATTTAATGTTTGCAAAAATGTAAACCGTTTTTTTACGGTTTACATTTCTGCACATTTACACTATGCCTGCACCACTTCCTGAATCACTACATACCTTCATTTGCATGCTACACTGCTGCAAATGGGGTAATTAGCATACAAGGCTCAGGATGTGTGGGAGTAGCGTACGTAGGTAGTGCACATTGGAAGGGCTTGTACCTGAATCACTCAGTGGCCATCTTTGGTGTTAGAACGCCAATGCTATGCCTGCACTTGGCGCAAGTTTCATGAATCCCAGGTAATATTTTTCTTATCGTTTTTCTTTCTCTTTTTGTATTTCTATACTTTTTGTGTTCATATAGGTTCATAGGTTCATAGGTAGGTACTAGGCTATCGGCCCAAGGGCCTAGGTAAGCCTACCCAGCAAGGTTCCATAGCTTATGCCACCCAAGAAAGTTATTTTCCTGTGCCACTGTCAAGCAGAGACACAGAAGTGATCCCCAGGGTGTATTTCCTATTTCCCATCCACTCATCAAGATTTTTCTTGAAGAGTGCTAATGAAGAACTTTACTTGACATAGATGGATAGCTTGTTCCAGAGTGTGGAGAGTCTCTGGGACAAGAATCTATCCCTCCAGCATGTCCTGTGTATTGTGATGACAAGGTTTAGGTCCCTAGAGCATGTAGCTCGGAGGAATTGGGATTTCTTTAGGTGTAGCATGTCCAACAGTTCTGGGTTTGACATAGCTTTATGTGTTAGGCAGAGATCACCTCAAAGTAGGCGATATGCTACGGAGTAAAGCTGGAGTTTATTGAGGCGGTCAGTGTAGGGCATTTGTTTGAGGACAGTAATCCTCTTTGTGAGGTACTTCTGTGGTCTTTCCAGCTGCTGCAGATGTCTTGTGAGATACATTCCAAAAGGGGCGTTGCACTCTATAATGGGTCTAATGAGTGACGAGTAGAGTGGAACAATGACCTTTTTTTTCCTGGGTGAGAACCCTTTTATGATGAGGTGTGCCACATAAAAGGACTTCCTGACTGCTGTGGTGATGTGACTATCAAAGGAGAGACTACTGTCCACCTTGATCCCATGGACTCTTATCACGCATTCGGTGTTAAATAGATAGCTGCCTATGTGGTAGTTCATGGGTACAGAGTTTTTACCAAAGGGGATGACACTGCACTTTTTGGCATTGAGCTTGAGGCCATGGCTCTGACACCAGGCATCTGTCTCAGTGAAGCCCTTCTGTAGGATGTCCACATCATTTGGGGACTTGACTATGGCTCCTAGTTTGCAGTCATCTGTGAACTTCGTTAACCAGAGGCCTTCTGTGTTAGCCTGTACTTCAGAGAAGTAGATACCAAACAGGAGAGGTGCCAGGACGGAACCCTGTGGTACTCCACTTGTCAGATTTGGAGTCTGCAACTTTTACAGTGTGGGTTCTGTCAGTGAGCTAGTTGGCAACCCATCTTGTGATGTAGGGATTTATACCTAGTTTAGTGAGTTTAGCTATAATTCCAGAATGGGTGATGGTGTCAAAAGCCTTGGCGAGGTCAAGATAGGTTGTGTGAACCACCTTGCCCTCATCCACGGCTTTGGTGACTGCCTCAAAGAAGTCAATCAGGAGGCATGATCTGCCTTTCACAAACCCGAACTGGGTGGGATCCAGAGTTTGCAGGTTACCAATGTCTTTGTTTATGAGTTCCATGATGATACGTTCCATGACCTTGCAGACCAGGCTCGTCAGGCTAATAGGTCGATAGTTCCTGGGATCAGTGGTGGCCCCCCTTTGTGGAGTGGGATAACTGTTGCTATGTGCCATTCAGTGGGCACAAAGCCTGATGCAAGGCTATTACTGAACATGGTGCTTAAGTGGCGAGCCAGTTCATTCTGAAGTTTGTGTAAAACGCAGCCTGGGATGTTGTCCTGTCCCATGGATGCTGTGTTTTTGGCTTTAGAGAGTGCAGCTTTTACCTGCATAGTTGTGATTACAGGGACTCTGCATTCTTCCTGTATAGATATGGGCCCTTTAGGTGGTGAGAGGGGGGTAAAGTTAGCACTGAACCTATCTGCCAGGATGTTGGCAATATCAGTTGGTTCTGTAATTTTCGTGCCTTTGTGCTGTAACTCAGAGCAGATCTGGGTGTTGTTATCTAGATTCTTGACATAGCTATAGAATGCTTTGTGGTTGTCCTTGGATTTAGTGGCGATTTTGTTTTCATAGTTAGCTTTGGAGGATCTTATAAGGGATCTCATCTTCTTACTGAGGCTGACCAGGGAGCTCCTCCACTCATGGGATTTTACTCTCTTTTAAAACAGTTTCTTCCTTCTGTTGTACAGTTTGTTTATGGCAGGGGACCACCAGATTGGCTTCCTTTTGTTGGAGGATAATGTCTTGGTTCTGTTTGGGATAGCACGATCCATGCACTCATGTAAGTGCTTATAGAGTACATTTGTGTAGGATTCAGCAGTTGTAACTGTATTGTCCATCTGCATGGGTGTCATGAAGTTCACCTCTTCTGTCTTAAGAAGCATGAAGTTGGCTTTGGAGAATTTTTTTACTGTGGTTTCCTTATTGGGGGGTGGGAGCAGGATGTGGATATCAAGGGTGATAAGCATATGGTCAGATTGGACCAACCAGGAGTTGACTTCAGGTGTGGAATATCAGTCACTCATGTTGGTAATGACTAGGTCTAGGATATTGTTGCCCCTAGTGGGGGTGTGGATATGTTGATCTAGGGCATTGGAGTTTATGAATTCCAGAAAGCGTTGAGCTAAGGAGTTGGTACATGAGTAGTTTTCCCAGTTAATGGTGCGTAGTTGAAGTCACCCATTATTAGGGTGTTCGGTTGAACCCTAATATTTTCCAGTACATCAAGAAAAGAGGAGTGGGAATCCTGGGGCATGGTGGGGGATCTGTAGCAAGCTACAATTTGGATTGCAGTTTTGCCCAGAGTTAGTTGCACTTGGATAACCTCAGATGCATTATGCTGAGCAACTAGCCTGGAGGTGTGGATATCCTTAATGAATATGGACACACCTACACATTTGGTGTTTCAGTCCAGGTTACATGGTTGAAAAGTGTGGTATGAGTTATAGCCTGGTAGTGCAGGAGTGCTCTCTGGAGCCTTGAACCAGGTCTCAGTCACTGCACAGATATCGATGTTCTTCATTTTAAGGAGTGCCTCGAGTGAGTGCATTTTGAGATTTAGACTTCTAGCATTGAGTAGCATTACCCTCAGTTTTTGCTTGCCTGTTCCTGTTATGGTGGTGAATTTGTTATTTGAACCCTGCCTAAAAAAGGCACTATAGGGACAACAAGAGCCTTAGCCTGTATCCGGAATCCCAGGGGTGACAGGTGCAGACCATCTGTGGCAAAGCATCGTGGCCTGTCAACCATGTCATCCCAAGCAGACAGATACTGGATCCCCTTAGAATGACACCAGAAGCTTAGCCAATTGTTGAAGTCAATCAGTTTGTCCTTGTACTGCGGTATCATTCTGGGCGATGGCAGAATGCTACTCAGGGCTAGGGTCATACCTGCCTGAGCTACAAGATCGGAGAGCTCTTCTATGTCTCTTTTCGTGTAGTCCAGGGAGGTACATCTCAGGTCATTCACACCAACATGGACAATGACAGAGTCATATTTGTACTTATTGTGGAGTGACCTGAGTGCTTGGGTTATGTGGTGGATCCTGGCACCTGACAGGCAGCTGACAGTAACCTTCTCCTTGTTTAGCCTGGTGAGTGGGACATCAGTGTACCTGACTATAGAGTCACCTATGACTAGTGTGTTGGGTATGTTGTTTTGCCTTATTGGCTGTGGTTGAGTGGCACACTGAGTCTGTGGGCTATGTGTCATTTGGATTGTATTGGGGGATGGAGGTTGCTTGCATTTCTGCTTTGGAGGTCTCTGTTGCTTAGACAGATTATTATTGAGAGCCTCCGCAAATGTTTTTGTGTTACTATGTGTGGATTTTGGAGGTGTAGATTAAGTGAGACTATGTGATGAGTGTGGTGTGGTGCAAATGTTTACCTTCTCCTCATGACTGTCAAGTTCAGTCTTGGTTCGAGAGAGCTTTACCTCCATTTTGGCTAGATAAGTGCATGTCTCACAGGTTGTAGTATTGGGTGGTTGGAGGAGAGGGTTGTTCGTGTACATGAGGCAATTTCTACATTGCCTCAAGATGCCCAGATTCATCAGATAGACAGGAGAGAACACTGGGAGCTGACTCTTGGACATGCCTGAATAAAAAACTATTTTCCTCTAGATAAGTGAGGAAAGTGAGTACAAGAGCTGTTTTTCTCTAAGCAAGTGAGAAAAGTAAGTACAAAAACTGTTTTCCTCTAGGTAATGAGGAAGCTTGACTGCTATAGTAATTAGTAGCTTATTTAGTGCTTACACATTCTGGACAAGTGCTGAGCATGAATAAACAAATTTAAGTGCTAAAACTAATAATCTGTATCTGCACTAGACGAGTTACAGGACAGAAACAAGTGCAAATGCAGGCTTTCAAATCAGAAAGTTGAGAGAGATGGAAGAAATTGCCCAAACGGCCAATGACTACAATTTCTGGGCCAGAACCCCTCCTTATGTGGTAGACAGGTTACCTAGTGCTTACCACTCCCACTGATAAGCTAGAAGGCTTCCCTCCAACACAAAAAGGCTTGTGGGGGTTCAGAAGCTTACATACAGTCCTGGATACAGCAAATCTGTATCTGGAACACTAGTTACAGGAAAGGTAGGAAACAGGCTTACAGTTTTTTTTTTTTTTTTTACAGAAACGTAGCAAAAACAGTAGTAAAAACAATTCACATGCACTGCAAGCTAGCACACTTGAGTATGCAGCAATATTAGACCAGACACAGTTTAAAAAATGCAATTAAATTAAAAAGGACTAAAAGCAAGTGCAGAAAGAGTTTATAAGGTAGAATGTGATGAAGAGATGGGACTGGACGAGTGTCCCAGATCAAATCTACAGTGGGGTGGGCAACTGCAAAAGCCACCAAATTTTAACTACAAACCAAAAATACAAAATAAATAACTGTTTATGCTTTTTAGTATTCTTCTTTTAGCTTTTTCCTGATTAGGGGTCAACACAGTGGATCACATGTCTTCTTATGATTGGTAGTGGAGTTTTACAGTGTTGAGTTGCCAGCCCAGCACCCAACCTTCCATGGAAGGCAAACACTCATGCCTAGAGCCAATTTAAAGTGTCCAATCCACCTATAGCATGTCTTTGGGATGTGGGAGGACACCCATGTGAACACAGGGAGGACATGCAGACTCCGCACAGAAGGCACCCCAGCCTAGGATCGAACTGAAGAGCCTCTTGCTGTGAGGTGACAATGCTAACCACTGCACCACTGTGGCTGCTCTGTTTATGCTTTTTAGTATATTAGTATAATATTACTGGTTTATTGAGTGATATAATTGAACAGTAAGCTATCTTTTTTTTTATGACCTTAAGATGACATGCTTTATTTCAAATATATAGCCCTTTGCCCTGCTAAATGCTCTTCTGAGTTATTACACAGGCATAGTCACTGCTTAGATTAATTTATCAAAACTGTTTTGGATACATGGCATAACGGCATATCTATGATTTAGTATTTATTAACTAGTTTCTTTAATATTTATAACTTCTGATTGTTTCAGAATAAATATTGGTGCCTCTGTGAACAAAAAGCTGTTTGCCGGCTTTTGACATAAATTGGGTCTCCCTGACAGTTATATGCTTGTATATTTTATGGCACAAGGTTTTTAAATGGTTGCAAGTTATGTTTCCTGTAGATTAATGTTAAACTACTGTTTTCTCTCTCATTGGTAATGGACTTCCTCTATTCAACTTGAATTTGGCAGAGACACTTTGGGCAGGATTCAGGAAGGCTTACACAGAGTTCAAGAGTAGTGTAAGCCTCCGTGTAAGCCTCCCGATCCAGGAACAGCCCAAACCTCCGTGTAAGAGACAGCTAACATGTCTCTTACACGGACTGGGCGTGGAAATGCTCAATACCTCATTTGCAGCTGAAAGATATGCAAATGAGGTATTTGAGCGATCGAAGAAGCCGAAACCAGTCCGTGTAATGGACGTGTTAGCTGCAGAAATGTACTCAGCTGACAACTGAGTACATTTCTGCAAAATTGACAACGGAGCTATGTCAGCTCCAAATAAAGGGTGCATATGTTTCATTTAGCATGCCAATGGCCACATATGTGTAAAGTAAGTAAGAAAGTAAACTATCAGAATTGAAAACTGAAAAAAGCTGAACTCAGAGCAGAAATGCTAGGGGCTGCCATAGCTGTTATAATCAGGCATAGGCGAATTGCTGAGGGTGGTGACAATGCAGATGCTGACAGACAACCCAGAGTGAGGAGAAGGAGAAGAGTATACAGGCCCAGGGTCACCTACCATGGGTTACATGAGCTGGAGATAGTAGAGTGCTACAGAGTGGACAGAGACCTTCTGCAGCAAATTGTTGAGCTGTACAGGCCACGTCTCACACACAGAACCAACAGAGGGGAACCCATCCCAGTGGGAACCAAGGTATGTGTTGGCCTAAGAATACTAGCAACAGGTACCTTCCACAGACCAACTGGTGATATGATGGGGATATCACAGGCATCAGCCTCCAGGGTACTGCACCAGTTCCTGAATGCCATGTCAGCACATGTCGGTGATCATGTATATTTCCCCAATGCCCGTGAGGTATTGGCCAGCAATATGTGTCTCTTCCAGCAAATAGCGGGATACCCTGAGGTTCTGGGTGCAATAGACTGCACGCACATATGCATCAAAGCACCAGCCAGTGAGAGGGGTAGAGCCTACATTAACTGCAAGGGATTCCCCTCCATCAACTACCAGGTTGTGTGTGATGCCCAGGGCATAATAATGAATGTGTGTGCTGGCTGTCCTGGGAGCTACCACGATTCCCACATCTGGCATCTGACGCAGCTGTACCAATCATTTGCCAGTGGGGACTTCCCACACGGACACCTAGTGGGGGATGCAGGTTATGCACTTGAGCCGTGGCTGATGACACCCATCAGAAATGCACACACACCTGAACAGGAACGCCATAATGAGGCACACGCACAAACACGTAATGTCATAGAGCGTGTGTTTGGGCTGCTCAAGTCACGGTTCCAGTGTCTGGACACATCTGGTGGAGCCTTGCAGTACACACCAACTACATGTACCCAAATGATCATGATATGTGCTATGCTACATAATATGATCCTGCGGAAACAGCTGCAGCAGGACCAGCATAGGGCTGGGCCAAACATACCCCCACCATTGCCAAGGCCACCACAGGCAGAGGGTGACTCAGAGTAGGAACAACCTGACCTTGCCCCAGTAGGCAGAAGGAGGCATGCCCAGTATGCCCTGGCCTTGGCAAAGAGGCAACGCATAGCACATACACTTGGTCAGTAGGAACACTGGGACTGATACCCGCCCTGACTCACTCATATAGTAACAGGGATGCCTAACATGACACAACCTGCTTCCAAACATTTACAGGGAGTGTAGTATGTGTATCCAACAGAGGCAGCCCTGCAGCACCACCTGAGGCATGAATGCCATGTGTTAAGTAATGTAACACCATGTACCATATGCACACCTGAGGACCCTGACTAACATCCACCCTCACCAATCATAAACCACAAAAATACAAACCCACCTTCATAGGTACCACAAGGGATAGGAACCTAGATGTAATGCTACCCAGTGCCAGAAGTATAAACAGCAAGATGCGTGCAGTATAAACGCACACAGTATAGAGAATGTAGATATCAGTGCTGTAATAGAAAACTGGGTGAAAGCCCACATCAGCACCCTAACACTACCAGGTCACACCTCATACAGTGATGTACATGTGCAAAAACATGGAACAAGCTACAAAACGAGGGTGACTAGCAATAAATGTCATGGATAACCACACCCCCATGTTGGTACCACAACAAGAAGCAACATGGATTAGCCATGGTCAAATACCAATGGCTAAAACTGCCTACTACTATATAGCTTGCTGCAGACCACTGTCCTAATAGCAGGAACCGCACCAGGCCTATGTTCATAGGTTCATAGGTTCATACTAGGCTATCTGCCCTAGGGCATTTATAAGCCTAGCCCAGAGTTTTGTGGCTTCAGTTTGAAGGATAATATGCCCATTATTTTGCTGTGCCTCTGTCAAGCAGTGACACTGAGGTTATCCCTGGGGTATACCTGTGATCTCCCATCTATTGGTCAAGATTTCTCTTGAACAAAGCCAGCGAGGTGCTCAGCCTCACATGTACCAGGATGTTGTTCCACAGCATAGGGAGTCTCTGGGTGATGAATTTGTCCCTCCAGCACATCCTATTAATAGCCGTGTTGAGGTTTAAGTCTCTTGCCCTTGTAGTTCTGATGGATTTAGAGGTTCTGAGGTGAAGCATGTTCATTAATTCCGGGTTGGACATGGCCTTGTATGTCAGGCACAGGTCACCTCTGAGCAGACGGTAAGCGACGAAATAGAGCTGGAGTTCCTTCAGTCGGGCAGCATAAGACATATTTTTGAGACCCTTTATCCTTCTGGTGAGGAATTTTTGGGGCCTTTCCAATTGCTGCAGGTGTCAGGTCAGATACATTCCGAATGGGGCATTGTACTCAATCATTGGTCTGATGAGTGATGAGTACAGGGGAACAATGACGTCCCTTGATCTAGATGTGAATCCCTGCATGATCAGGTGGGCAATGTAGAAGGTCTTCCTAACTACTTTGGCAACGTGAGTGTCAAGCGAAAGGTTACTGTCAACCTGGGTGCCCAGATCCCTGATAACCTCTTCTGTGCTTAGAGGATTGCCACCTATATGGGAACTAGGGGTAACCTTGTTTTTCCCGAAGGGTATGACTATGCATTGTTTAGCGTTTAACTTTAGGCCATGGCTCTGGCAGCAGTTATCCGTTTCTATGAGACCCTTCTGAAGGATGTCTGTGTCAGATGGGTTTTCAACTATGGTTCCCAGTTTGCAGTCATCTGCAAACTTTGTCAGCCATAATCCTCCTGTGTTTGCTTGTACTTCTGAAAAGTAGATGCCGAACAAAAGTGGGCCCAGGACTGAGCCCTGTGGGACACCACTTGTGACAGGCTTGGAGTGTGACATGGCGCCAGCAACTCTGACCCTGTGGGTTCTGTCACTTAGCCAGTTTGCAACCCATCTTGTGACATATGGGTTTACATTTAAGCTGTTGAGTTTTTCAATGATACCCGAGTGGGGTATTGTGTCGAAAGCCTTTGCCAGGTCAAGGTAGGCTGTGTGGACTGCCTTGCCCTCGTCAATGGCCTTGGTGACTGGTTCAAAAAAGTCAACCAAGTTTAAAAGGCATGATCTGCCCTTGGAAAGCCAAACTGGGTTGGATCCAAAGTCTGCAAGTCCCCTATGTCTTCATTTATGAGTTCCATTATGATCCTCTCCATAGCTTTGCAGACCAGGCTTGTCAAGCTGATGGGACGGTAGTTTCTGGGGTCGGTGGAGGCACCTCCTTTTTGAAGTGGGACCACCATTGCCATACGCCACTCCTTGGGTAAGTATCCTGAGGTGAGGCTAAGATTAAAGAGCTGCCCTAACTGTGGATTTAATTCCTCATTGAGTTCGTGGAGCACACAACCGGGGACACCATCTGGTCCCATGGATGCTGTGTTTTTCGCCTTGGATAGAGCAGTTCTCATCTGAGCATTTGAGATGTTTGGGGGGCTACAATCCTCTGGTATAGATATCTCTCCTTTTGGGGGGGGGGAATCTGCACTGAACCTGTCAGTCAGTATGTTGGCAATGTCTGTAGGTTCAGTGATCTTTACATCATTTTGAACTAATTCTGAGCATGTCTGGGAGTTTCCTCCCAGGTTTCTAACATAGCTAAAAAAGGCCTTATGATTGTCTTTTGAGTCCTTAGCGAGTTTTCTCTCAAAATTTGCCTTGGATGATTTTATGGGAGATCTCAGTTTTTTACTTATAATGAGCAGGGGTGTCTTCCCTTCTACGGATTCTGCTCTATCTTGTAGTAGCTCCTTCCTTGTGTTGTAGAGCTTGTTTATGGCTGGGGTCCACCAGACTGGATGCTTGCCTTTGGTACAAAGAGTCTTTGTTTTGTTTGGGATTGCCTGATCCATGCAGTCCTGGAGGTGCTGGTAGAAGGCATTTGTAAGTGATTCAGCGGCTTGGGTAATGGTTTCCGCTGGCTTGGGGGCCTTGAAAAAGACCACAACAGTCTTTAGAAGTGTGAAGTCGGCTTTTGAGAAGTTCTTCACTGTGGTCTTTTTTATCTGGGGTGGGGGCGGGATGTGGACTTCCAGTGAGATTAGTTTATGATCTGATCTCACCAATTATGGGTATACTTCTGGTTTTGAACATTGTGACCCCATGTTCATGATGATGAGATCTAGTATGTTGTCTCCTCTTGTGGGGATGGTGACTAGTTGTTCCATGGCATTTGAGTTTATGAACTCTAGGAACCTTTGGGCTAGAGTGTTGGGGCTTGAGTAGTGATCACAGTCTATATTTGGATAGTTGAAATCACCCAGTACAATGGTGTTTGGAGATACATTTATCCCCTCCAGTGTTTTCAGGAAAGCTGTGTGAGGTTCCTGAGTTTGAGAGGGTGGCCTGTAACATGCTACAAACTGCAGAGCAGTCTTGCCTATGGTTAATTGCACCTGGATGGTCTCCAATGCATTGTGCATTGCCACCAACCTTGAGGTGAGGGTGTCCTTGATGAATATGGACACCCACCCTCCTTTCTTGGTGTTGTCTGGATTTTGGGGCCGGAACGCATGATATGAGGTAACACCTGATAGTGCCGGGGTGCTGTCAGGAGCCTTGAACCAGGTTTCAGTCACAGCACAGACATCGATGTTCTCCATACTGAGAAGGGCTTCGAGTGCGTGCATCTTGAGGTTGAGACTTCTGGCATTGAGCAGCATTACCCTTAGTTTTTTCCCTTTTATGTGTTCTAGGGTGGTAGGTTTAGAATCTGAGCCTTGCCTAAAAAAGGCACAATGGGGTTGGCAAGAGCCTTAGCCAAAATCCGGAAGCCCAGGGGTGACAGGTGCAAGCTGTCCCTTGCGAATCAGCGTGGCTTGTCCAGCATGTCATCCCAGGCAGACAGACATTGGATCCCCTTTGAATGACACCATAGTTTAAGCCAATTATTACAGCTGATCATCTTGTCTCTGTATTGTGGCATCATTCTTGGTGAAGGTAGGATACTGCTCAAGGTCAGGGTCATACCTGCCTGGGCTACATAATCAGAGAGCTCCTCTATGTCTCTTTTCATGTAGTCCAGGGAGAATGCGTCTCAGGTCGTTCACACCAGCATGGACAATGACTGAGTCATACTTGTACTTGCAGTTGAGTGACCTGAGTGCTTGCATTATGTGGTGGATTCTAGCACCCGATAGGCAGCTTACTGTGACCTTCTCCTTACTCAATCTGGTGAGCGGGATGTCAGTGTGTCTGACTATGGAGTCACCTATGACGAGTGTGTCTGGCACTGTGTTTGGCCTTAAGGGCTGTGACTGTTTGGCATACTGACTCTGTGGTCTATGTGTTGCATGTGCTGTGCCCTGTGGAGGCAGTTGTTTGGGTGTCTGCTTTGGTGGCCTCTGCTGTTTTGGTAGATTTCTGATCAGAGCCTCCAAGTATGTCTTTGTGTGTTTATGTGTATGATTTGAAGTTGTGATAGTGCTATGTGAGACTGGGTTTGTGGTGTGTGTGGTTACCTTCTCCTCCTCTCTGGTCTTGCCAGTCCTATGTTGAGAGAGCTCAGCCTCCAGTTTGGCTATATCGTTGCATCTCTCACATGTATTTGTGTTTTGTGGGAGAAGGAGAGGGTTGTCTGTGTACATGAGGCAATTGTAACATTGCCTCAATATTCCCAGGTTCACTAGCTGAGCAGGAGAGGGCACTAGCAACTGATCCCTTGACATGCTAGAAGGAATAGACAAAAAATGTTGGAATACAGGAAGATATCAAGCCCCCCAAAACACATTATATTGCTTGACTGACAATACCTACACATACACCATAGTTTCATAGTTTCATAGTTTACTACTAGGCTATCTGCCCTAGTGCATTTATAAGCCTAGCCATAGTGATGTGGCTATTGCCACCCCTTATAGTGGTAATAAGTGTACAGAATAGATTCCGAATATTGTGCCTCTGACTTAGTAGTGACACATTATGACCCCTTTACGTAATCGAATAACTTTACTGTGCCTCTGTCTAGTAGTGACACAGGGAGGACCCCTGGGGTAAATCTACAATCTCACATCCAGTTGTCCAGATTTCGCTTGAAGAGAGTCAGTGAGAGACTCTGCCTAACATGAACTGGGATACTCTGCTAGAGTGTGAGAAGCCTCTGAGTTATGACTCTGTGCCTCCAGCATGTTCTATACATGTATGTATAGAAGTAGTATACTAATAAACCGCTCAATCCAAGAAAGCAAAGTACCCCAAATTTGGAAAAAGGCCTTTATCATACCTCTGCACAAAGGTGGCAATAATAATGATACTACAAACTTCCGTCCCATAGCTATTCTGTCTCCCTTATCAAAACTCCTTGAAAAGTGTATCCATTTGCAGCTCCTTCCCTATCTCTTAGACAATCATCTGCTGACTCCAACCCAGCATGGTTTCAGACCTGGCCATAGTACTATGACAGCCCTCCTCTCCTTCTTAGAAACCATAAACAAGGCTAGGGACTCTGGACATATTGTTTCTACCCTACTACTGGACCTCTCAAAAGCCTTTGACACTATCTCCCATAAACTACTCCTTAATAAACTCTCCCAACTTAACCTATGTTCCTCCTCATTAAACTGGTTCTCTAGCTACTTATCTAATAGATCTCAAGCTGTGAAATGGAAAAAAGCCACTTCCTCATTCCTAAGTACTCCAACTGGGGTTCCCAAGGCTCCATATTGGGTCCTCTACTATTTAACATCTTCATAAATGATTTTCATAATTCTGTACCATTCTCAAATATTATTCAATATGCAGACGATTCAACCATTATCTGCTCTGCCACATCCATTCCAGTACTCCAAAACTCACACAAGATGCATTCTGTATCACTGAACAATGGATGAAAACAAACCATCTAGCATTAAATGCCTCTAAAACCAAATTAATGGTTTTACTCCTAAACACATCTCTGCCAACACAAATTCCTTCTTAATCACCAGTAACAACAACACATCCTTGGAATTGGTGCCAGAGACTAAGTTACTTGGGGTTCAAATTGATAATCAGCTGAATATCCATTCCCATACAACTTAATATCAAAAGACTCATCAAAAACTAGGTATGCTCTACCGACAAAATCATTTCCTTACACCCACTACTAAAAGAACTCTCTCTTCCTCATTCCTTGTTCCCTCTTCTGTATGGTGCCCCACTCCTGACTAACTTACAATCTTCCTTAAAACACAACTCTCCTCATGCTACAATAAAATAGCCAAATTCGCTAGTGGCCACAAAGCATCTACTCACCATTGCTTATCTCTCCACAAACTAACATGGTTAGAACTACACAACCAACTCATATATTCTCAACTCACTCTTGCCCACAAGCTCATCCTTAAACCCTTGCTATGTCCATCTCTTTCCAATACCTTTAAAATGCACCTTCCTAACAGACAACTCAGAACCAATAACCAGAACTTACTTGAACTACACATACCACTACGCCCCCCAGGTAAAAAACTTCTATCTTATAGTTTAGCACGTCTCTGGAACTCCCTACCTCCAGCTATTCATACCACCTTCAACCACTTTACATTCAAAAAATATCTTTACTCTCATCTACTAACACAGTGGGAATGCTCCTGTACCCACCCTTCATAATTTCAATGTTCTTTCTTCCTCCCTCATATTTTCAAAACTACCTTTTTTTCTTCCTCCTCCTGATAATAAGTTCCTTTGCATCTCGTAAAGAAACATTGATTCTATATCCTCAAACAGTAATTCTGTAAAATTCTACAATTACTGCAATATGACTCACTTTATAGTATGTACCATCTACAAACTGTAATTTGTACAATTCTGTAAATACTGTATTTTAACTCTGTACAAAATGCAAACTGAATCACTTCTATAGAAAGTACCATCTGTAACAGTCAACACCAGTGTTATGCTCTAACAGTGTAATTGTATTGTATTGATAACTTGATTGCTCTAACAGTGTAATTGTATTGTATTGATAACTTGATTGCTAATCTTTTATTATATTTGTATAACTATATAACCTTGTTAATGGAGCTTTTCTCCCCAGGACTCCATTGAAAACGGGTTCATCTTGGCCCAATGGACTATCCTGGTAAACCAACTGCAAATAAATAAATAAATAAGTATGTGCTGAGGTTCAAATCTTTAGCTCTCATGGTTCTGGTGGATTTGGATTGCTTGCAGTGGAGCATGTCCACCAAATCCTGATTGGACATGGTCTTGTATGTCAGGCATAGGTCACCTGTAAGTATGCGGTATGCCACTGAATAAAGCTGGATTTCCTTTAGTCTGGAAGCATATGACATGTGTTGTAGACCCCTGATCTTCTTGGTAAGGTACTTTTGGGGTCTCTCCAGCTGTTGCAAGTGCTGGGTGAGGTACATACCAAATGGGGCTTTGTATGCAATCATGGGCCTGATAAGGGAGAAGTATAGTGGTACAATGACCTCCTTTGATCTGGATGGAAAACCCTTCATGATAAGGTGGGCAAGATAGAAAGTCTTCCTAACCACTTTGGCAACATGGGTGTCAAACGAGATGTCACTATCTACATGTGTCCCCAGGTGTCTGATTTGTTTTCTGTGCTCAGTGGGTTGCTGGCTATGTATTGATTTGTGGGTACTTTGTTCCTCCCAAAGGGGATGACTACACATCAGTTGCATTCAGTTTCAGGCCATGATTCCGGCACCAGCTATCTGTCTTTGTGATGGCATTCTGTAGGATGTGTGTGCCGGCTGATGTATTCACTATGGTGCCTAGGTTGCAGTCATCTGCAAACTTTGTCAGCCACAACCCTCCTATGTTTGCTTTCACATCTGAAAAGTAAATGCCAAATAAGAGGGGTCCCAGGACAGATCCTTGTGGGACACCACTTGTGACTGGCTTTGAATCTGACAAGGCACCTGCAATGTCGACTTTATGGGTTCTGTTTCTTAGCCATTTTGCAACCTATCCTGTGACATATGGTGTTATATTTCAGCTGTTGAGCTTGTCTATGATGCCTGAGTGGGGTATTGTGTCAAAGGCCTTAGCCAAGTGCAGGTAGGCTGTGTGGACCGCAGCCCTCATCAATGGCCCTACTGACAGTTTCAAACTAGTCAACTAGGTGCAAAAGGCAGGATCTGCCCTGTACAAAGCTGAACTGGGTGGGATCAAGGGTCTGTAGGTCACCAATGTCTCTGTTTAAGAGCTCCATAATGACTCTTCCCATAGCTTTGCAGACAAGGCTGGTTAAGCTTGTGTGGTGGTAGTTGCCAGGGTCTGTGGAGGCATCTCCTTTGTGGAGTGGGACCACTGTTGCTGTACGCCAGTGTTCAGGTACATATCCTGTAGCAAGGCTAAGGTTAAATAGCATTTGTATATACGGGTTTAGCTCCTTCTGGAGTTCACATAGCATGCAACTGGGGATACCATCAGGTCCCGTTGATGCTGTGTACTTGTCTTTGCTGAGTGCGGCTCTCACATGGACATCCGAGATGGCAGTGAGGTTACATTCAGCTGTGATAACTATCTTCCTTTGGGGGTGAGGGAGGGGGAAAATTGCACTGAACCTGTCTGCCAGAATGTTGCCAATATCTGTCAGGTCACTGAAATATATGTTGTTGTGTACCAACTCTGAGCATATCTGAGGGTTCCCACCCAGGTTTCTGACATAACTGAAGAAGGCAGTGTGGTTATCTTCATTGTCTTTGGTGATTTATGTCTCCAAGTTGACCTTGGATGTCTTTATGAGAGAATGTAGCTTTTTACTAGTGCTGATCACAGCTGCCTTCCCTTTAGGAGATGTAGCTCTGTCTTGCATTGGTATCCTTCATCTGTTATACAGTTTGTTTATGGCTGGGGTCCACCAGACAGGCCACTTTCCCTTGGTGGAGAGGGTCTTGTTTTTATTTGTGATTGCATGGTCCATGCTTTCTCGGAGATGTCCGTAGAAAGCGTCTGTGAAGGAGTTACCATTGTGTGTTGTGGTTTCCACTGGCCCAGTGGGCTTAATGGATACCATCTCAGTCCGAAGAAGTGTGAAGTCAGCTTTTGAGATGTTTGCCACTATACTCTTTGTATTATACTAGCACTGACACAAGTGTAGACAATTTCCCAGAATCCATCAAACAAAATGGACATGCAAAATGTAACACTTCCACAAGAGGGGTAAGCATACTGGATGTGATAATCAGAAATATGTGTACTGGATGTCAAGATGAGAAGTGTATCCCTCACTGGTAAGACCAGACCATAGAGTAATCACACTGTAGTTACACATCCCGACCCCAGTCCCCGGCCAGATTACCACAGTGAAACACATGTATAAAGCATAGCTTGCACCCCTACAAACCAATGTGGAATCCATGAAAAGCCCTGTGCAGGTCCAGAATATGGGACACACTGCAGAACATGTTATACAGGCATACCATGAACACAGCCAAGAGTGCTTGGAGTCTGCAATCACAAACAACAAGACACAATGCCATACACCCAGGCATCTGGCATGCTGGACTCCAGCAATTACTAAACTATTGAAGAGAATGAGGAAGCTACCACATGATAGATCAAACATAAAAAGTGAAGTAATCAGTGATCACTAGTATGGCAATAAAATGTGTCCACACATACAATCCACTAAGGCCAGGCAAAACAAGTAGAATCTGTGAATCCAGTGGCAATGTGACACCTGTCCCAAGTACACACACAACAACAACTCACCCCAATAAATACAAATGTATGTGATAGACTCAACCAGGTAGCCAAACCGGAGCCTGAGCACCCCCAAATCAGTACTGTCAAAACTAGTCAGGAGGACAGGGTAACCACATACACCACAAACCCAGTCCCACATAGACCTACAACGACTGTAAACCAAACACATAAACACAAAAACATTCCCAGAGGCCCTAATTACAAACACACAACACCAACACAAGCCTCCAAAGCAGACACCCAATAAAACAACCTCCAGACATAGCACATGTAACACATAGTACACAAAGCTGGTGTGCCAAACAGTCACAGGACAGAAGGAGAAACAACATGCCTGATACAGTTGTAATAGGTGACTCCATAGTGAGACATGCTGCTGTCCCAGGGATGGCTTGCACCTGTTACCCATGAGCGTCTGGATATTGCCTAAGGCTTTTGCAACCTACAGAGATCCTTTCGTAGGCAAGGCCGAAAAGACCAACCCACCACCATAGAAAACAAAACTGGAAAGAAACAGAAGGGTAATGTTGATCAATGCCAGATGTGTAAACCTCAATATGCATGCTCCTGAGGCCCTCCCCAGTATGGAGAACATTGATGTCTGTCCAGTGATAGAAACCTGCTGCAAGCCTCGTGACAGCACACCAGCACTACCAGGTAATACCACATATCATGTGTTATGGCCACAAAACCTGTAACAAAACATAAAAGGAGGGTGAGTATCCATATTCAGCACAGACACCCATACGTCCAGTTAACTGACAATGCTTATGTCATTGCAGTCCACCCATGTGCAACTAACTGTAGGCAAGACTGCTGTACAGTCTGTAGCATGCTACAAACCACACTCTCACACACAGGAACCCCACCCCACTGTCCTGAAGACAGTGGACAGTATGAATGTACCACCAAATACAAAACAAGGTACACACAAATTACCACATAGGTGGTAAACCATTATTTGTGGAAGGAGTAATCAGGGACCTAGTGACACAAGTGGACAGTCACCTGTTATGTGACAGTCACATCGCCAATATGTCTAGGAAGACTGTCTATATTGGACACTGTATCATGAAAGGATTCACATCTACGTCAGCAAAGGTCATTGTGCCCCTATACTGTTCCCCTATCAGACCATATTGTAATACAATGCCTCATTTGGGATGTACATTACCTGGCACCTGCAGCAGTTAGAAAGACCTCAAAGGTACCTCAGCAAGAGTCAGAAAGGGTCTCAAATATATCTCATATGCTGCCTGGCTGTAGACACCACAGCTGAATGCAGTCACATACTGCCTACACAGAGGCATTGTATGTCTGTTGTACAAGTCCATGTCCAACACAGAAGTAATGGACATGCTCCACCCCAGAAAACTCAAAGCCATCGGAGCTGTGTGAGTCAGAGATGTCAACCGTAACACATAATCAAATAGGATGTGCTGGAGGGACAGATACATAACCCTGAGTCTCTCCACACCCTGGAACAGAATACCACTACATGTTAGGCAGAGCCCCTCACTGACACTCTTCAACAGGAAGTTAGCAAAATGGATGGATAATTGTAGATGTACACTGGGGGTCTTTACTGTGTCATGTCCAGACAGAGGCGCAGCTAAGTAAATCATAAATGGCCATAATATTCACATAGCAAGGGGTGGCAAAAGCCACACACACTGTGGCTAGGCTTACAAATGCCCTAGGGTGGATAGCCTAGTATGAACCTATGAACCTATTATGATACAAATTGTACAGGACACTAAGGATAACCCCAAGGCTGCTGCAACTGATGGTAGGAAGCGTGTTGTGAATTCCTGGATATGCTCTGGATCACACAAATATTACAAACAACATACCAAACACACACACGTATTGCCAACATACATCCTGACAGGTGCAGTGCAAACCCCCCCCCCCCTCATAATGCCAAATATCTTTCCCAGCAGGCTGCTGCCTCCCTGACATTATGTCAGCCTTACCACAGGATATGTACCCAAAGAGCAGTGTACAACAACAGTGGTTGTTCTCAAGAAAGGTGTCGCCTGAATGGATACTAAAAACCACCACATAATCCTGAGAAGCTTGGTCTGCACAGCTATGGAAAGGATCAGCATGTACCGCAGACATAACGATATTGGGGATCTATCGACACCCGACCCTACCCAGTGTGGGTTTATGAAGTGCAGACCCCACCTAAACATGTGTGACTCAGTTGAAACAGTAATTGAGGTCACTGATGAGGGCAATGTGGTCCACACAGTGTAGCTGGACCTTGCAAAGCCTTCCATACAATACCCTCGTGTTCAATATAGATATGCTCACCAGCTTATATATACACCCCAATGTCACTAGAGGGTTGCAAACCAGACCAACGACAGAACTGACATGGTCAGACATGCTGCAGCCATGTCAGACTACAAACCACATATAACAGGTATCCCACAAAGCTTGGTCCTGGGACCTTCCTCGTCTGGTATATATGCCCCATAGGTACAGGCCAACATGTAAGGACTGTGCCTGAACATGTTTGCAGAGGACTACAAACCGCCTAACATATCTGACACTCCAGCTGACACAAGCATCCCACAAAAGGGCCACATAGAAACAGACAACCGGTGCCATAGCCATGTCAGCATGTTAAATGGAGAAAACTGTAAAGTCAACCTCTGTGGATATACAGTAAGTGACCACCAATTACCACATAGGTGTTAACCCATTACATACTTAACATGTAATGACAGACCTGGGTACACAAGGTGATAGATATCCTGCATTGGACAAACATGTGGCTGTAGTGTTAACAGAAACAATCCATATACCAATCTAATCATGAAGGTTATGACATCTAGATAAGGGGAGGTCATTGTGGTTCTGCAGTTATCCTTCATCAGCATTACAAATGACCACAACAGCCCCTGTGGGGTGTACCTCAGCAGACACCTCCATCAACTGTAAAGTCCACAACAGTATCTCACCAGGAGTATCAAAGAGCTTGAACACATGTAATGTGTCGCCTGATTAAACAGAGTGCAACTCCACACACTGCCATGCTGGCCACCCAGACGCAAGCTGTGCCTGATGTAGAAAGCCATGTCCAAGCTGGAATCAGTGAACATGCTGCACCTTGTACAATCTGAATGGCAGTGAGCTATGCACATGAAGGACCTGAACCCCAGCACTGACAAACATAGGACAAGCTGTACTGCATTATCCATAACACAGAAGCCACCCCCACGCATGAGTAAACTACCAGTACAGGTTATCCATAGAGTCACTTGTTGATTCTCTTCAACAGGAATCTTAATGAGTGGATGGGAGATGGTAGGTTTACCCTGGGTATCAATGTTATGCCACAGGTAGACAGAGGCACAGTATACTAAACAAGACATATGTCATGGCAAACTACACTTACAATGTGTCGAAGGACAAACACACTCTCTGACTAGCATTAGAAATGGCCTAGGGCACATCGGTAGTGTTTGCCAATGTACACCTATGTTGTGGAATACACTACTGATGTTGGATGAGACTGTTGTAAGTAGTTCATATCTGAACATAATGCAACATGGTCAGATAGGTTCATAGGTTCATAGGTTTATACTAGGCTATCTGCCCTAAGGCAGTTATAAGCCTAGCCCAGAGTTTTGTGGCGTACGCCACCCCTTATATGGAAACAATACTGTGCCCATTAGTTTGTTGTGCCTCTGTCCAGCAGTGACACAGACACGATCCCTGGGGTAAACCTATGATCTCCCATCCACAGGTCAAGATTCCTCTTGAACAGAGCCAGCAAGGTGCTCTGCCTCACATGGACCGGGATTGTATTCCACAGCATAGGGAGTCTCTGAGTGATAAATCTATCCCTCCAACATGTCCTACTGATATCCCTGCTAAGGTTTAAGTCACTTGCCCTAGTGGTTCTGGTGGATTTGGCGATTTTGAGGTGGAGCATGTCCATTACTTCCTGGTTGGACATGGCCTTGCATGTCAGGGACATGTCACCTCTGAGCAGACGGTATGTGACTGAATAGAGCTGGAGTGTCTTCAATCTGGCAGCATATGACAGATGTTGGAGTCCCTTTATCCTTTTGGTGGGGGACTTTTGGGGTCTCTCCAATTGCTGCAGATGTCGGGTGAGATACATCCAGAATGGGGCATTGTACTCGATCACTGGTCTGATAAGTGAAGAGTACAGGGGAACAATGACCTCACTAGAACTGGATGTGAATCCCTTCCTGATCAGGTGGGCAATGTAGAAGGTCTTTCTAGCTACTTTAGCAACGTGAGTGTCAGAAGAAAGGCCACTGTCAACCTGGGTCCCCAGGTCCATGATAACCTCCTCTGTGCTTAGAGGATTGCCACCTATATGGTAGCTTGGGGTTACCTTGCTTTTCCCGAAGGGTATGACTATACATGTTTTGGCATCTAACCTCAGGCCATGGCTCTGGCACCAGCTATCAGTTTCCGTGAGTCCCTTCTGAAGGATATCCATGTCTGATGCACTGTCCACTATGGCGCCCAGTTTGCAGTCATCTGCAAACTTTGTCAGCCAAAGTCCTCCCATGTTGGCCTGTACTTCTGAGAAGTAGATGACGAACAATAGGGGGCCAAGGACTGAGCCCTGTGGGACACCACTTGTGACCGGCTTGGAGTCTGACATAGTGCCAGCAACTGTAACCCTGTGGGTCCTGTCCTTAAGCCAGTTTGCAACCCATCTTGTGACATATGGCTTTACATTTAAGTTGGTAGGTTTTTCTACAATACCCGAGTGGGGTATTGTGTCGAAAGCCTTTGCAAGGTCAAGGTAGGCTGTATGGACTGCCTTTCCCTCATCAATGGCCTTAGTGACTGTTTTGAAGAAGTCGACCAAGTTCAAAAGGCATGATCTGCCCTTGACCAAGCCAAACTGGGACGGGTCCAATGTCTGCATGTCCCCTATATCTTTGTTTATGTGCTCCATTATGATCCTCTCCATAGCTTTGCAGACTAGACTTATTAAGCTTATGGGGCGGTAATCACCAGGGTCCATAGAGGCACCGCCTTTGTGCAGATGTGCACAACTGGACCCTAACCAGGCTGTTGTGCACACTATGGAAATGTAAAGCAGTGATAGGACTAAAGCCCAGGATACTGTCCACCACAGTGAAAGTACTGAACCACTACACTATACAGTACTACAGTGTTAGGTCAGTATGAATGGATGTTGACAATTGTATGCAAAGTATCCCATGCAAAACCTGCAGGCACAGTATAATCCCTGTTGTGTTCACACAAAAAGCATTTGGACAGTAACTACACAACATGGCACAGAACACACAACCATAAACTGGAGATATTTGTTGAAGGTCACACTCATCCACAAATGTGATGGGCTGCAGAGTTCAACATATGGAAAGCTCACACTGGGCATGCTCACACACTTTGATAAATGAGACATCTTTCACACAACATGCCATGGGAAGGCTGAACTGGGCATGCTCACACAATTAGTCCAAATGTTCCTCTTAGCAACTGGGAAAACACACCACAGGATGCTCATTCCCCTTTCTAAACACTGATGATGTCAGCACCGTATAAGTATATCAGGAGAAAATAAATTCCCCAGCAATCCGAATAGCACGCTCTGCTAATGCATCCATCTCTAGTGTCATTGCATAGTGAGGTAGGGGTTTGAATCCAGCAAGTGTGGGTGAAGGTGTGTAAGTGTGTATGAAAGGAACATCCCTTATGGCAACTGTGAAAACACACCACAGGATGCTCATTCCCTTTTCTAAACACTGATGATGTCAGCACCCTATAAGTATATCAGGAGAAAAAGAATCCCCCAGCAATCCAAATAGTGCGCTCTGCTAATGCGTCCGTCTCCAGTGTCATAGCATAGTGAGATAGGGGTTTGAATCCAGTAAGTGTGAAGGGGGGTAAGTGTGTATGAAAGAAACATCCCTTTTGTCAACTGTGAAAACACGCCACAGGATGCTCATTCCCCTTTCTAAACACTGATGATGTCAGCACCCTATAAGTATATCAGGAGAAAAGAAATCCCCCAGCTATCTGAATAGCGTGCTCTGCTAATGCATCTGTCTCTAGTGTCATAACATAGTTAGGTAGGGGTTTGAATCCAGCAAGTGTGTGTGAAGGGGTGTAAGTGTGTGTGAAAGGAACATCCCTTTTGGCAACTGTGAAAACACACCACAGGATGCCCATTCCCCTTTCGAAACACCGATGATGTCAGCACCCTATAAGTATACCACAGGATGCCCATTCCTCTTTCTAAACACCGATGATGTCAGCACCCTATAAGTATATCAGGTGAAAAGAAATCACCCAGTAATGCGAATAGCGCACTCTGCAAATGCATCCGTTTCTAGTGTCATAACATAGTTAGGTAGGGGGTTGAATCCAGCAAGTGTGTGTGAAGGGGGATAAGTGTGTATGAAAGAAACATCCCTTTTGGCAACTGGGAAACCACACTACAGGATGCACATACCCCTTTCTAAACTATATCACAATTATTTACGGCTTTTGATTCCAGACATGTCACGTGTGTTTTGCTCACACAGAATGCCCATGTGTGCGGGTTGTTTCTCACAATAATGCATGACATCGATTAAACCAGTTATAGCAATGCACACATGATGTATGTGTGTGCCAAAAACACATATGTACCTCTGACCTTCAATAGTTACCATGTGTGATGCCTGCCACATGTGAATACATGGTATTTGCACAGGGTAACATTATGACTGCGGTCTTCTGTGCAGGTGCGGCATGTGTGATGTGTATATACAGTGTGGAATGTAGATGCTATCAACCTAGTAGTGAGGGATACACACCTGGTCTGGGGCATATAGTCTACATGTTGTTGATGAACAGGTGCTGCATGTTTTCACCTGTTGTGGGAGTGGTAAGACGTTGTTCCATAGCAATGCAGTGACCGCATGCTAAGAACCGTTCAGCTAGGGTGTTGTAGCTACAGTAATTCATTAGCATTCAGTAATATGTCAGCATTCCTGGTGAGGGTCTGATGCCAACCAAGGTCAGGGTTCTACCAGCCTGTGTCACTTGCTCAGTGTGCCCTTCCATGTTCCCTATCATGTATCCCAGTGAGGGACATCAAACATCAGCTGTAGTGGCATGGACAATGACTGAGTCATATGTGTCCATGCATCTGACTGACCTGTATGCTTGTGTTATGTGGTGGACCATAGTGCCCCATGAGCATATCACTGTGACCTTCACCTTGTCCAGCCTGGTGAGCATGACCTCACTGTACTGGATAATAAAAGTACCTAACACAACTGCAGCAGTAGTGTTGTATAGCTGTACAGACTGTGCTTGTTTGGCACACAGGATTTGTGTGCTATGTGTTATGCGTGCTGTGTTCAGGCCTAACGTATGCCTGTGTGCCAGCTGAAGAGGTGTCTGCCGCTCAGGCAGGATGCTATCCTTAGGCTCCACAAATGGCCCGGTGTGTTTCCGTGCTTGTATTGCTGTCAGTGTAGGTCCACATCAGACTGGTATTGCAGTCACTGTAGTATTTCATGCCACCTGACAGGTTATGCCAGTACTGGGTTCAGAGTGCTTAGTCCACAGTTTGGCCATGTGTTTCCATCTCATACATGTGTTGTACATCCATGGGTAGGCGATAGGGTTGACTGTGTACATGTGGCAGCTGTGACATTACTACATGACTCACATATTCCACAACTGTACCATAGAGGTGACTGACAACTGACCTTTGCTCATGCTACCATAGTATTGAGATTGCATTGGTGATTAACAGCACATAGGGCCAATGGTGAACAAGATACATAGGTCCATAGGTTCATACTAGGCTATCTGCCCTAGGGCATTTATACACCTAGCCAGAATGTGTGTGGCTTTCACCATGCATTGTAAATCTATCTTGCTATGCCCTTTTCCAAGGTTAGTATACTGTGCCTCTGTCTAACTGTGACACATAAGTGATACCCAGGGTAAACCTACAATGTCACATCCAGTCATTAATATCCCTCTTGAAGATAGTCACTGAGTGACTCTGCCTAACCTCTATTGGGATAATATTCCAGAGTGAAGGGAGCCTCTGAGTTATGAATGTGTCCCTCCAGCATGTCCTATGTATATCACTCCTGAGGTTCAAGTCTTTCCAGCGTGTAGCCTGATGGGATCTGGATATTCTGAGGTGCAGCATGGCCATTAAGTCAGGGTTTGACATGGCTTTATATGTCAGGCACAGATTGCCTATGAAGAGGCAGTATGCCACTGAGTAGAGCTGCTGTTTCTTTAACCAGTCAGTATGTGGCATCTGTTTGAGCCCTTTGATCCTCTTGTTGAGGTACTTTTGTGGTCTTTCCAGTTGCTGCAGGTGTCTGGTAAGGTGCATGCCAACAGGGGCATTGTAGTCAATTATGGGCATGATGAGGGATGAGTAAAGAGGCACAATGTCATCCCCTGATCTACATGTGAATCCCTTCATGATGATGTGGCCCATATAAAGTTTTCCTAACCACTTTGGCCATGTTGTTGTCAAATGAGAGAATGCTATCAACCTGTGTACCCCAAGGTCCATAATTCCTTCATCTGCACTTAATGGATTAACACATATGTGGTACTTTGTGGTCACTTTGTTTTTGACAAAGGGGATGACTATACACTTTTTGGCATTCAGCTTGAGGCCATGGCTGTGGCACAAGTCGTGTGTTTCCAAGAGGCCCTTTTGGAGGATGCGTGTGTTAGCTGGAGAGTTGATTTTGGCGTCCGGTTTGCAGTCATCTGCGACTTGCTCAGCCACAGTACTTCTATGTTGGCCTGTACCTCTGATAAATATATACTGAACAAGACAGATCCCAGGGCTGAGCCTTGTGGGACACCACTTGTAACTGGTTTTGAGGCTGATATGGCTCCAGCAATTCTAACCATGTGTGTTCTGCCCTTGAGCCACTGTGCAATATCTGTAGTGACATAGGGGTTAATATGTACACTGGTGAGCTTCCCTAGAATGCACAAGTGGGGTATTGTATCAAAGGCTTATGCAAGGTCCAGGTAGGCTGTGTAGACCACCTTCCCCTTCACAGTGGCCTTGGTGACTGTTTCAAAGAAATCAAACAGGTTTAAGAGGCAGGATCTGCCATTAACAAAGCCAAACTATGTATGATGACGTGTCTGTAGGTCCCCAATATCTATATTTATGAGGTTCATGATGATCCTTGCCATAGCTTTGCAGACCAAGCTATTCAGACGTATCGGGCGAATAGTGTCCAGGATCCGTTAAGGCACCACCTGAATGTAGAGGGACCACTGTTGCTGTACGCCACTCTTTGGCCACATATCGTGTAGTAAGGCTGGGATTGAACAGTAGTGTTATGTCTGGGTGTAGCTCTTCTTGGGGTTTATGTAGGACACAGCCTGGGACACTGTCTGGTCCCATTGATGCAGTGTTTATTGCTTTGGAGAGGGCAGCTCTTACCTGAGCATCTGAGATGTCAGGGGGGGCAGCACTCTGCTGGGAGAAATATTTGCCCTTTTGGTGTGGAGGGGGGGAGAAGGTAGCAGTGAACCTGTCCACTAGGATGATGGCAATGTCTGTGTGTTTGGTATTTCGTGACATCTTGGACTACCTCTGAGCATATCTGGGTATTACCACCCAGGTTCCTAACATAACTATAGAAAGCCTTGTGATTATCCTCAGTGTCTTGTGGGATCTTCTCTCAAAGATGGCCTTAGACAATCTTATGAGTGCCTGTAGTTGTCTTCTAATACTCATCAGTGATGCCTTCACATTTTGGGAGTTTGTTGTATCATGTAGTAGCTTCATCCTTCTATTGAATAGTTTGTTTATGGCTGGTGTCCAGCACACAGGACGTCTGCCTTTGGAGGATTGGGTCTTGCTTTCATTTGGGATTGCATGATCCATGCATTCCTGAATGTGTCCATAGAATGCCTTTATACAGGTATCTGCAGTCTGGTCCATATTTTCAACAGGCCTGGGGGCTTTGAAGGTTTCCACATCATTTATGAGGAGTGTGAACATGCTTGACATGAGTTGTTGACTGTATTCTTCTGTGCAGGGGTGGCCTTGGGATGTGAATATCCAGTGAGATCAGTTTATGGTCTGATCTTACCAGTGAGGGATACACTTCTGGTCTGGAGCATAGAGTCCCCATGCTGGTGATGATCAGGTTCAGTATGTTTTCCCCTCTTGTGTGAGTGGTAACAAGTTGTTCCATAGCATATTGGTATATAAATTCCAGTAATCTGTGGGCTAGGGTGTTGGAGCTACAGTCATGCTCCCAGTCTGTGTTTGGGTAGTTTAACCCACCCAATATAATGGTGTATGGACAGACCTACATATTTCCAACTGTTTTCAGGAAGGCCAAGTGTGGTTCCTGTGTTTGTGAGGGTGGTCTGTAGCAGGCTATAACCTGGAAGGCAGTTTTACCCATTGTTACCTGCATATGGATAGTCTCTGATGTTTGTTGCTTTGCCACCAACCTGGAGGTTTGGGTATCTTGGATGAATATCAATACACCCCCTCCTTTTGTGGTTTTGTGCAAGTTTTGGGCCTGAAAAGCATGGTATGAGGTATAACTTGGTAGTGCTGGAGTGCTGTTGGTAGCCCTCAATCTGGTATCTGTTACTGCACAGATAGTGATGTTCTCCATGCTGAGGAATGTTTTGAGTGTGTGCATCATCAGGTTTAGAGTCCAGCAGTGGCATATATGACTGCTCACGTGGACAGATGCCAGGTAAGTCATATGCAAAGTGTCACAGGCAACGTACATGTCACAGGAGAAACAGTGACATTCTGTCAAGTGAGACATGAATATACAAATAGTAAGCTATGCAGATGTCACTAGGAGTCCATAGAAGCTGTGTAACTCTGCATGGCAGGTCAGATCAGTATTCCAGGGTAACTGCAAGGAAACATGCATGCAAACATAGCTACTGTAAGCAGGGCTGCATGTAGTCCATTGTACAACAAACAAGCTGTACCACTATCAGTAGGTAACACTGCAAATGCTCACCAGCTGACATATGAATACCTATGTCACCAAAGGTGATACTTACCAGACCACGGACAGAAATGACATGGCCAGACACGCTGCATCCCACATGAACCCATATCTCAAGCAACACAGACCTCACAATGTCAGTGTTCATAACAGGCACAGCCCATAAGGCCAAACACAATGTGTGACACACCTATAATAGGTGATGCCATAGTCAGACACACTGATGTCCCGCCCTCCAGACTGAGCAAGGTGATGTTCACATTTAGCTACCTGTCGGGTGATAGAATGTGCCACATAACACAAGCACTCAGGTCACTCCACAGCAAGTACAAGTATGAGGCAGTCATTGTCCATGCTGGTGTGAACAACCTGAGACGTACCTCCCTGGACCACATGGAAAGAGACACAGAGGAGCTCTTACATCACCCTCTCAAACTCAGGAATCCCACACAGCCTTCATGACGACACAGGAGAGTATAGATTTCTCTGCAAACACCATCATACTGGGTGGCGTCAACTACCCAAACATAGACTGTGAACATTACTCAAGCCACAATACCCAAGCTCTAGGGTTCCCATAGTTCAGAAACTCTTTAGCTATGGAACAGGTAGTCAACATTCCCACAAGAGGGGCAAATATACTAGACCTGATCATCACAAACATGTGTACAAAATGCTCACCACCTGAAGTATATCCCTCATTGTTGCAATTGAACCATATACTAATCACACTGGAGTACTGGATCCCCCACATATGCAAACCTCAAACACATCGATGTGTGTGTGGGAAATGCCCCTATTAGCAACTGTGACAGTACACTGCAGGATGCAGATTCCCCTTTTGAAACACTGATGATGTCAGCACTCTATAACTATATTACCTGAATTAAAGTTCACCAGTAATTCGTATAGCGTGCTCTGCTAATGTGTCTTTCTCCAGTGTCATAACGTAGTTAGGTAGGAGTTTGAATCCTGCAAAGAGAATGTATGAGTGGGGTTTGTGTGTGTGCATAATGCTGTGAGGGAAAAGTGCCTTTTGCCAACTGGGAGAACACACTACAGGGTGCACATCCCTCTTCCTAAACACAGATGATGTCAGCACCCTCTAAGTACAGCATTAGAAAGGATTTCTCCCCCTAATGCAAATAGCACACTCTGCTAATGTGTCTGTCTCTAGTGTCATAACACAGTTAGGTAAGGGTTTGAATCTTGCAAATGGAAAGTATGTGTTTTAGTGTGGGTGGGGTTAGTGTGTGTGCACAATGCTGGGGGTGGGATGTGGCTTTTGCCAAATGGGGCTATGCACTGCAGGGTGCACATTTCCCTTAACAAACAGTGATGTTGACAGCACCCTATACAAACAACATGACAACAGACAACTGCCAGTACTCAGTATAGTGCTACATGCTACTGTAACACGCACATGTACCAGAATATACCTAGATAGTGTTTTGAAGCCTGAATGTGGCAAGTGTGTGGATGTGGGATGTTTCTGTGTGTGCATTTCCATATGGAAAACATGTTTGATGTGGCAATCAGGGTACCACAGTACCTGATGCACATTACACTTTTAAACTAATGAGGTTGCCTGCACCCTGTGAGTACAGGTAGAGAGGAGGAAATCGGTAGTAATCCACATAGTGCACTTTTCAAATGTGTACCTGTCATGTATCGACAGCTACTCATGTAGGGTAATAAATAATGGAAATGGCAGGTGAGCATGTGCATGTGTGGGGGTAGCAGGGTGTGTGTAAATGCATGTGTGACAGAACAGATACATATAGCTGAATCTACATAACAGCACATGATGCACATTCCCATAGTCAATGGTAGCATGTGATGGTGTGCAGCTGGTACACTTTGGTAAGTAGTATGGGTGCAGATAACAATTCAGGACATTCATACAGTTACTGCAGCAGGAATGCTGGGATATACACAGAATCATAGTGGAACAGTGAACAGTTACCAACATGTTACTACTTATACACATCTATGTAGTCACCCTGTGCATCAGCAATGTGTTTACCTTTTCCTGCACTGATGTTGTAGTATGCAGGAGGTGGCACAGTGTCATCATATGCACAGGGTGTGGGTTAGGTATGCCCAAGCCAGCCACTGGTACCACCAATTGACATGTGTGTGTATGTGTGTTTGTGAGGGGCAGCAGTACAGGGTGGACCAGTGTTGGTGCAGTGTGTGTGTGTATGTGTTTGCCCTAGGTGTTACATTTCTGCATGTGTGTAAGCACGCACACAGTCCCACATAATGGCTGCCATGTACAGGGTTTTGTGGACAGCCACAGACTGCACCTGTCAGGTCATCCAGATCAGTGTCTGTGGGCACTGACACGGTACCTGTGCATGGCAGGGATGCTACGGACTGTATCCGGTACTAACCCAAACTGGGTACTGTCATCGGAAGCGGGGGTGTGTTGACTGGACACAGTTCCCTGTTGGGACTGTCCAGAGCCATGTGCACGTGGTCTGCTGGGGTGTCCTGATGACAGCACTGACCCAGCATTGCTGGGGCTGGTGCTGGCACTTGAGGTGCGTGAGTGGGTCTGTTGTCGTCCGCGGCCAATGCCAGCTGGTGCTGTTGCCGGCATACGGCCACGTCAATGTTGCAAACGCACACCATCGCCCTGGCCCCTGGACATCTGGTTGTGGAGCAGCTGTTGTATGTCCCCACAACGTCTGTCAACGACATCTGTGAAGTTACGAATAGCATTCGCAATGTCACGCATGCCGTCTGTCATGGCTGTGCAACATGCTCTCAGCTCCCTCAGACCCTGTCTGGTGTACCTTTCCATACGCGCCTGTGCCTGCATAACAGTCCAAAACATAGTGGAAGTTGACATACCTCCTTGGGCACGTCGGCCAGAGGCAGTATGGCCACGGATGCCTCCACGAGAACCCATGGGCGACTGTCTGTGTTGTACCATTGGAGGACCCTGCTCATGGCTGCTTTGTGGGGATGCATGCACCACAGGTACCACATTACCCTGATCTATGCCCAGTGCATACTGTCCATCACCTAGGGACAATGGTGACAAAGGATGTAACGGCAGGATGACTGTGCGCATTGAAGGGGTTGACAGCTATGTACTGTCAATTGGCTGACCAATGGCAGACCCAGACACACCTTCCTGCACCATTAGAGACATTTCATCATCATCAGTACCTGGGGCAAAAGATTCAGGTTCCCTGCTGCAGGTCACCAGAGCAGCACCAGAACCTACGGGAGGAAAACAGGGAACACAGATTACAGTCTCAACACATATTTGACAGTGATGCACTTCAATACTAATGCACACATTCAGAAATGGACACATGCACTCATGGACACACACACACATGCACACATGGGCACAGGCACACTTGCACACATGCACACCTCACAGTAAACACACATCAGTACTGAGTTACACTACTCTTACTAGTGTTAAACTGGGTATTGCAGGTATTATTAAACACACTCACCAGCATGTATACTACAGAGTTACACTACTCTTACTAGTATTATAAATTGTTTTTCAGGTAATGTTAAACACACTCACCAGCATGTATGGCCTGCCTCGTTGCTAGATGGGAGGGACCTGGAAATATGAAGAGAGTAATGCCAGTGGGCACAAGTGTGCCATATGTTTTGCATATGATACAGTACAGTAGTACACTAGTTCACTTATACACATCAGCTGCTCATAATGTCAGTATCACACATGCACAATTACATATCATGATGACAGATACATACCACATGCACACCTTATGCATGCATGAAGTAACAGTGTACAGAACAGTCATATGTACATACAAGGAGTTAACTCTAATCTCACCCTTACCTCTCTTCAAACAACAAATCAAACTGTACTTCCAAAACCACTGGCTTTGTTCTTGTAGTACTCCAGGCTAACTTCCCTCTCCCCACCCTCTCTTTACCTTTAACCCCTCATTGTGCATAGAAACCAGCTTCTACCCTGTTTCTTTTCCCTTGCTGTCCTTCTATGCTCTGACCCATTTCTCCCACCTCCTCTTGACTGTCTTCCTTCTTTTCCTCTCTTCTCTTCTTGACTCCTGCCTCTTCCCTATTATTTTATCTTTCATACTCCTTCTACTTCTCTACCCGTCTGAGCTTTAACTGTTATCTATATGGCTTTTGCCTTATTGCATAACCTTTATGTTTTAGGTAAAATTGCTTTGAAACCAACAGAACATTATGTATGAGTTTAAACTGTTTGAGTTAGTTAAATGTATGTTGATTTTATTAACAAGTTGATTTATATTTCTATTATTTTGTATGTCTTTATTAACAACTTATCTGTCTGCCTTTATTATGTTATGTGTGGAGCTTTTCTCCCCAGGCCTCTACTGAAAATGGACATATATCCAGCTAGACTAGCCCAGTCAACAAATGTAAAATAAATAACAAAAAATAAATAAATATGGCATCTTACCTGCACCCTCGGTGTCTTGCTGCTGTGTGGATCCAACCTCCATCATGATGCACGTCTGATGCTGTTGTTGTTCTGGGGCTGGATCCACAACACTTAGCAGTAGCCCCTCCTGTCTGGTGAGGGGGGGACATGTGGCCACCCCCCCACCTGTGGCAACCTGTTGCCTGCGGATATTTGCAGCACGCTGGCGGACATTTCTAATCAAATCACTGCAGTGACGTCTCACCTGCTCATATGTCCTATCATGCATGCCAACATCATTTATCCTGCTGACAAGGTTTTGCCACAGTGCAGACCTCTCCTGCTGATTCTGGGTGGTGCGTGAAAACAGGATGTCATAGTCACGCACCAGGCTCTGGTGGATCACTTCGTCCTCTGCAGCAGAGTAGGTGGGGTTCCTTTTCGGAGCCATATTCCCCTGGAAAAGTACACAAACAGGTTATCAGCAGAGTGTGTCAGCAATATATGGTACACATTATATACAGGGAGTATTAAATTGTACTTATTACTGCTTGGTTGTAACTTGATTAAAGTGTAGCTATCATTCTAAGTCTTTTGGATTAAGCACTTGGCCTTCAGACCAGTTGTTTTACATTAGGGAGGTTTGTGGCAAGCACTGTGGTGGCAGGACATGTAGCATTCATCCTTCTAAGTTGGGAACTGCTGATTGAGAGCCCAGTGTCCAAGTGTATTAGTTCTGGTATAAGCAGTTGGCCTTCAGGCCAGTTATTTAACATTAACAAGGTTTGTGGTCTGCACTCTTGTGTGAGAATAGGCTGTACTCTGCCATTCATAGCTGGGAACTTCTGGTTTCAGGTTTATAGTGCCTGCATATTTGAACTGTATCTTACTGACATTGGTACACCTTGTTTGCTGTAGCATACACAACATCCAAGCCTCCTGAATCTAGCTTTGTTTATATGCTTGTTATTTGTTAGCTTGTTATTTCACTGGTACACTACTTCCACATAATACACAGCTTCTCAGCACTTCTGTGAATCACTACTGATATCTGCATTGCTTACTGTACGTATTTCCTTGTTACACTTGACAGCAAGTGACTGCTTGTCGTTTTTGCATTTACTTAATTGTAACACATTGCACTTAAGTTACCTGGCACTTGCTCACTGAAGCTATTATATCAGTCAGCAGTAGTAAGTAATATCAGTACACCCTCACTCCCCACTGGACCTTGTTTTCAATTATTACAGAATTCACAATAGTATTCTAGCATGTCCAAATGTCAGTTGTCAATCTCCTCTCCAGTCCAGCTGGTGAGTGTGGTAATCCAGAGGCAATGTTATAACAGCCGCATGTACACAGACAACCCCCTCCTCCTAACAACAAATTCAAACACATGTGAGTGATGCAACCATATACCAAACTGGAGGCTAGGCTCTCTCTACTCAGTACTGCCATAACCAGTCAGGTGGAGAAGGAAACCACACTCACTACAATTCCAGTCTCACATAGACCTACCACGACAGCAAAACAAACACATAATCACACAAAAACATACTCGGAGGCACAGAATAAAGATCTGCCTAAGCAGCAGAGACCTCCAAAGCAGACACCCAAGCAACAACTACCACAAAAACAAACACGTGCAACACATATCTCACAAAGCCAATGTGCTGAACACTCACAGCCCTTAACAGTAAACAACACACCTCATACATTTGTAATAGGTGCCTCTATCATCAGGCACACTGACGTCACGTTCACCAGGCTTAACGAGGAGAGGGTCACAGTGTGCAGCCTGTCGGGCACTACAACCCACCACATAACACAAACACTCAAGTAACTTCAAGGCAAGTACAAATATGACTCACTCATTGTCCATGCTGGTGTGAATGACCTGACACATACCTCCCTGGACGACATGACATGAGACAGAAAGGAGCTCTCTGAGCATGTAGCCCAAGACAGTATGACCCTGACCTTGAGTAGCATCTTACCCTCACCAAGAATGATGCCACAATATCAAGGCAAGATGATCACTTTCAACAATTGACTGAAGTACTGGTGTCATTCACAGGTGAGCCAATGCCTGTCAGCTTGGGATGATATTCTGTACAAGCCATGATGCTTTGCTAGGGACAGCTTGCACCTGTCACCCTTGGGCTTTTGGATTTTGGCAAAGGCTCTTGCTACATCCATAGTGCCTTTATTAGGCAAGGCTCATAAGGCAAACCCACATCCATACGTATCACAAAGGATGAGGAACTAAGAGTAATGCTATTCAACACCAGAAGTCTAGACCTCAAGATACACGCACTCAAAACTCTACTTAGCATTATGGACATCGATATCTGTGCAGTAACAGAAACCTGTTTCAGGTTTCCCAGGAGCACACCAGCACTACCAAGTTATACCTGTTACCATTCTTGTCGGCCCCAACACTTGGACCAAACAACAAAAGGAGGGGGAGTATCAATATTCATCGAAGATTCCCACACCTCCACATTGGTGGCAAAGTACCACATAGGTGTTAAGCCATTGAGTACAGAAGAAGTAATTGGGGACCTGGGGAACAAACTTGATAGCAATCTGTCATTTGTCAACCACGTGGCCAAAGTGGATTGAAAGACATGTTATATAGCCCAGCTAATCATGAAGGGATTCACATGTACAGCAGGGGAGGTCATTGTGCCTCTTTACTCATCCATCATCAGGCCTATAACTGAGTACAATGCCCCTTTTGGGATGTACCTTACCAGACACCTACAGCAACTGGAAAAACCCCAACAGTACCTCATCAAGAGGATCAAAGGGCTCAAACAGATGCCATATGCTGCCCAGTTAAAGAAAATCCAGCTGGACTCAGTGGCATACTGCCTGTTCAGAGGCAATCTGTGCCTGCCATATACAGCCATGTCCAACCCAGAAGTAATGGACATGCTGCACCTCAGGAAATCAAACTCCCATACAGCCACACGCTCAGGAGACCTGAACCTTAGCACTGACATAAATAGGACATGCTGGAGGGACATATTCCTAACCCAGAGGCTCCCTTCACTCTGTAATGAACTCACAGTACAGGTTAGGCAGAGTCCCTCATTGACTCTCTTCCATAGGAATCTGGATGAGTGGATGGAGATCATAGTTGTACCCCAGGTATCACTTCTATGTCACTGTTAGACAGAGGCACAGTATACTAACCTCGGAAAAGGGCATAACAACATAAATTTTAATTGGGTGGCAAAAGACAAACACATTCTACTAGGCTTATCAATGCCCTAGGGCAAATAGCCTAGTATGAACCTATGAACCTATGTGCACTGCTATAGTACTTCTGCCATATGTTGCATGTGTGTGTGTTGTGGGGGATGCACAGGTAATGACCAGATATTTCTGCACAGGCAACACGTCTGAAACACTCTGGGTGTTCATCCCTACATACTGTATGTGTGTTGCCATCCAACCCTGTGATGTGGACACACATTACTCAGCCTGGATATACATATCCCAACAACACCACAAGCACAGTACACTACCTTGCTATGTATGTATGTAATTACACAGTTATTCACTAGTTAGGACTGTGATGCTATCCATGCAGCCCACTGGGCCAGTGGAAGCCACAACACACACTGCTGGCCCCTTTGAAAAAGCTTACCACAGACATCCCACATAGTGCATGTAATGTGCACACACATATCTAACCCAGACTGTATGCACACCACTTATTTATCCTGTCCAGTGGACTGCAGATGCAGGCACATTGTATAACAATAGCAGGAGGCTACTGCAGCACAGGGCAGATTCACATGAAGGCAAGGCATCTGTGGTCAGCAGTGGTAAGATGCTTCACATTCACCAAATGCACAGATATTGGCAACATTGTTGCAGACAGTTTAGGTGCAGGTATCCCCCCCATTCTCCTACACAAGTGGAATTAGTTATCACAGATGACTGTAACCTCCCTATCATCTCACATGTCCAGGTGAGGGCCACCCTCAACATTGCAGAACACACAGCATCACTGTTACAAAATGGTATCCCTGGATGTGTGATACGTTCACCCTAGAGGACATAGCACCACATTACAGACTGATATTAAACCCTGGCCATACTACAGGATATGTACCTGAACAGTACCATACATACACAGTGGTCCCACACCAATGAGGAGGAACCTCTACTGACCCTGGGAACTACTGCATCATATGCATAACTGGCCTTGTGTTCTAAGCTATGGAAGTTTTAAGTATGGACGACATGTACAGCAATATTACATATGTATATATATCAGGACTATGTACACACAACCTATCTCATGGACATACCTATAGATAGTGAACTATGATACATTTTGAGGTTTCACAGTAAACACAGTATTAACCTGCTACTTTGCATTACCTGTGTTTGTGTCAGCTGTTGCTGTGTCAGTGGTGCTACTTGCTGTTTGCTGCTGCTGCTGGTTTTGTTGCTGGCTGTCTTTATTTCTTTTTTTTTTCTCTCTCTGTCTCTCTCTCTCTTTCTCTGTTGGTTTTGTGCAATGAATGTATTGCATGTGTGGAGTGTGAGTACTGGATGGTTTTGTAGGTATCTGCATAGGTCCATGTGATGGCCTCTGCACCAATTGTAAGGCAGCATTTGCTAATTGCATGCAGCCAGTTGTGTACTGATTGCATATCTCACTGTGATTTCAGGACAGTGCTATAAAAGGGTATGTGAGATAGGCGTTGCCCTTTCAGATTGTAAGGGCGTGGACCATGCTGGTATGCTGTCGACAGTGTTCTGTGAGTGTGAAGGTTAGTACGTCTCTCATGCTTCATGCTGTGTTGTAAATTCAGGTTGCTGCATTTCTCTCACCTGTTCCCTGTAGTGAGTTTGTATGCATACTGACACCTACAACTATATTTCATATGTATTGATATATATATATATATATATATATATATATATATATATATATATATATATATGTACATATACATACTTTCATATATGTACATTAGCTGACATTATTGGGTACAAGCTAACAATTAGCAGGGCTGTTTCTGTTAACACTAAACTAGTATGGGAATCCAGTAATTGGGACAGTAAAAGTCTGCCTGACATGCTTTGGGTAGTACACATCTTATATTGCCTTTATCTTCATTCCTACTATCACATGTTCTACTTATTTTAGCACTATATTCCTGTATGAGAGACATGGCTTACTGGTAGGTCATACAGGCTAGTGTTACAATGGTCTTGTGGTAGGGCCTACTAGTATGCTTATATTTTGCTTTCAAATTGAGTACAGGGCCTATCAATCAAAGTGCTGGAGGCACCTTTAAGCAGTTAAAGGGGTTAGTAGGTCTCACAGGAGTCAGGCTGTGTTGCAGATTCTGGTTGCTGCATTTATCTTCACTGTTTCCTGTAGAGAGTGTGTATGAATACTGACACCTACCACTATATTTCATATGTATTAATATATATATATATATATATATATATATATATATATATATATATATATATATATATATACATATATATATATGTATGTGTACATATACATACCTTCATAATTGTACATTACCTTACATTATTATGTACAAGCTAACAATTAGCAGGGCTGTTTCCGTGAACAATAAACTAGTATGGGAATCCAGTAATTCGGGCATTAAAAATCTACCTGACATGCTTTGGGTAGTACACATCCTATATTGCCTTTATATTGATTCCTACTATTACATGTTATATTTATTTTAGCACTATGTTCTTGTATGAGAGTTATGGCTTAATGGTAGGTCATACAGACTAGTGTTACTAAAGTCCTGGGTTTGAGACTGGCTGTGGGAATTTTTTTTCTTTCAAAATGAGTACAGGACCTGTCAATCAAAGTGCTGAAGGCACCTTTACGCAGTTAAAAGGGTTATTAAGTCTCACAGGAGTCAGGTGGTGTTGTAGATTCTGGTTGCTGCACTTATTTTCACTGTTTCCTGTAGTGAGTGTGTGTGAATACTGACACCTACCACTATATTTCATATGTATTAATATATATATATATATATATATATATATATATATATATATATATATGTATGTGTACATATACATACCTTCATATATGTACATTACCTTACATTATTATGTACAAGCTAACAATTAGCAGGGCTGTTTCCGTGAACACTAAACTAGTATGGGAATCCAGTAATTCGGGCATTAAAAATCTACCTGACATGCTTTGGGTAGTACACATCCTATATTGCCTTTATATCGATTCCTACTATTACATGTTATATTTATTTTAGCAATATGTTCTTGTACGCGAGTCATGGCTTAGTGGTAGATCATACAGACTAGTATTACCAAAATCCTGGGTTCGAGACTCACAGTAAGAATTTAATTTTCTTTCAAACTGAGTATAGGACCTGTCAATCAAAAGTGCCAAAGGCACTTTTAAGCACTTAAAACCAGGTCTGCGCTCGATTGCGCGGAGTTCACGCATGCGCACTGGCGTTTAGCTCCACGCACACAAGCGCACACCCGCGCTATCTTCTTTGAAAGAAAAGAAAAAGGGGTGACAGGAAAGTGGTGAAAAAGGGGTTACAAAGAGGGTAAAACAGTAGGGAAACAAGCTTGGAATTTGCAGGAAGGCTGTAGGTGAGGCCCATAGCTGCCCATGTCTTTCTCAGCAACAGCTGTGCATTTGTATGCAATTTGGTGTGACATTTGGAACCTTCATCCCCTGAGAGAGGTGTCAGGACAACATTAATACCTGTTGTACAGCCAATTGTAATTAATAGTTTCAATGTCCAGCGGACATGTGTGCAACATGGACAGCTATGTATGGAGCGTAATTTTTTTGTGGGTACAGAGTGCCCTTTTTTTTTTTTAATCAGGTGAGAGTGGTATGTCAGGTGAGGTAGTCAGTATAGCTGGGGAGGTAGGTTGGGTAGGTTAACAGACAAGACAGACAAGACGCATACAGGGTCGGTGTATGACACATGTGGGGGGGGGTTACACAATTGACGGGGACGGAGGTTGGGATATCCAGGGCACATGAGCCCACAGATGGCAACAGTGGAACTGATATCCCCACCCATAGGCAGTTGCCACTGTTCCTTCACAGCCCAGAACGGGGCTGTGCTGGGGGCTGTGCAGGCGGGACAATGGGCATGCCCGTAAGCTGTGCCACCCGGGCCTCAAGCTGGCGTAGGGGCCCAAGAACAGAGTCTTGGATCTCCCTTTGCACCACAGACCGGACACCTTGGAGGGTGAGTGGATGAGCTCCTCCAGCCACGCTTGCAGAGGGGGGATGGGCCCCATCCCCTGCAGCGCTTCCACCCGAAGGTGGCACAGGGCCACCGGAGGAGGGTCCAGCCTGGGCACTAGTGCCAGGTGCAGTCGCCAGCTGAGGTGGGAGAGGTGGGTCCGCTGGGACCTGCCTTCTCAAGCGTTCTAGGTTTGTGGGTATGTTATGTTAGTTTGGGTTAGTGGCATATTATTCCATTCAAATTAGTTGTAACAGCATGCATTGGTATTCCCATTAAACAAACACCCAGATATTAACACCATTGAACAATGGGCATATCAATATCACATGCATTATTTGAACGGAAATACACAATCAAACAACGTGCAGGGTTGATTAATGGCAACAGGCCATCAGGTTTGCAGGTATGAACAGGGCACATGCAACAACAGACATGCATATATTTTTCAAACAGGACAAATGTCCATGGTTAATGAAATGTTCACATACCAATATTTAGTGAGTTTTTTAATTTGCAATTATAGGGTGGGGTGGAGAAAGAAAATGATGACACATTCATAAATTATACATTGATATACATTTGTAATAGAAACACAATTAAATTGTGGGTGATAGTTTCCAATGATTTTTAATTGACTGTCATGCTAGACCTGTTACAGATACATCACCATCCTACTTATTTTGAATTTGATCAGATACATCATCCTGCTACATTTTGATGACAGGGCAGGGGACAACTATGGATGTTTAGTATGTCTGACAATCATTCTATCTGCAAATTGCTGACTGTGATTACCATATACAGATTTTGGCCTGAACATTCAAGAGTCAGACACACTGAAATCAGTTTGGGATGTTAAGTTTTAATTCCCACATGCATTTAGTTCTGTAGAACCACACTGAAGCTTATATATTCAGGAGTTATTACTACTTTATTCATTGATACATGACCCTTTCTGTCACTCTCACACATCCTGCAATTTCACAGTTCAGGTTGGTACTTCTAGGCTTTGTTCACATATTAGACATGTGATTCCAACACTTTCCAGCAGCCTCACTTCTGTCATGATTCAGCATTTCAACAGGGGATATATCTCACATGTGATTACCTCAGATTCTGAAGCTGTACTCTTGAGACTACTGCAGGTTATACTACATTTAATTAATGATGGGACATCTGTATTACAGCACTATTTATTTCTATCACTTATATTTCCAGTTTCACTTGCATACTGATGAACTTGTTGCAGCCATACCTGCAGACTTTCACTTGTTGCTTGCACATTCTATTACTTTTAATCAATACACTGCAGTGTTCTGCTACATGCTACACTATAATATTTATTTACAAGTACTAGGTGGGGTTACTAACCTGCATGGTGGCGCAGCCGCGCCAGCCTGCGGTCATGTGCCCGTCGATTCATAGAGCAGACACCTGCAGCTGTAATACAAAACAAGTAATATTGGAATACACATCTCCATGGTATCAGCTAGCTGAATTCCTTACATACATAAGTAAAATGTAACTTACTCAGTAGTGGGGCGTTGGGCATATCCTGGGCCTCCTGGATCCATTGGGTCAACTGGTCTTGCTTACGTCACTTCAGGTCCGCATGGTGGTGACGGACCTGCTCACCAGTGCATGGAATCCCAGTAGCACTAGTGAGATCATGAGCCAACTGGTCCCATGCCTCCACCCTGTACGCTCCCCATGAGACCTGGCCCTGCATGAGTTGGGCCTCATGATGGTGAACTAGGAGCCAGACCATGTATCTGGACTCCTCAATGCCCCACCGCTGTGCTCGAAAGCAACGTCCCTCCCCTACTCCACTCATTCTGCCTGCAGGTCTGATCTACAATCATTTATGCTGTGTATTCCCACCTATGGGGCTTATATATGCCGATTTTCCCACACATTTCTATGATTGGCCGTTTTGGAATTGTATCTACTTCACTGAAAATGCTTTATCATGCTCCATTCTGGATTACATCCTATATATATGCTATTTCTGCATTTCTAGGTATTGCTGTCATGGCTTAGTGGTTTAGTACTTTGACTCTAGTGCATGGTATCCTGGGTTCGAATCTGGCAACTGATTTTTGATTTTCCTGACAGAAATGAGTTGAGACCTGTCAATCAAACATGCCAAAAGCACTTTTAAGCACTTAAAACCAGGTCTGCGCTTGTTTGCGCAGAGCTAACGCATGCGCACTGGCAGTTAGCTTGTGGGAGCGCAAACGGTGTGCGCTGGGATAAACCTTAATTGGCTAGTGACACACATGTTCAGCTAAGCACAGCTAGTTGCAAACAGTTTCACTCTGTTAAACTGATGCCTAGCAACAGGCACGCAGTTTGCAGCTTTTTAAACACTACTCAGCTACGGGCACTCCGTCTCACAGCAGCTTAGCTATCAGTACATTTCTGACTATTTTTGTTATTGTGTTACTTCAGAATATATGCTCCGTTTCATTCCATTTTACAAAAGGGAATACATTTACATGTGTACAATACTGTCAGGGGGCTTTTTAGTGCTTATTTACAAAAAAAAAAAAAAGGTTGTTGTGGGGGCTCGAACCCTGCCTGCCTACTCTTAGGCCGGCAACTCTACCGCTAAGCTATTACTTCTTGGCTTACTTTGCATATTTAGTCCTTATATCCTTTTCCACTGATTGCTAACTGTGATTGCGCTAGTAGCACACCCGCGCACACGGGCGCACACAGTAGCAAACATTTACAGGGTTTTAAAAAAAAAAAGGTTTTAATTTAATTTTATTACATCTCTTCACTTTATACAGTGATGGTCTATCGGGGCATGTGTTGTGTAGTGTGTTTATGCACATTTCCATGGCCTCTCTCGTGGCTGTTTACTTTCAGCCATTCTAGTCTTCCGGGGGCGTGTCCGCTTGCAGGGCTTAGCCTACTGACACGCCCCCTACTCTCTTACACGGACCGTGTAAGAGTTACTAGTGTGAATCAGCATGCCTCATGCACCTCATGCATATGCATGACATGCTGACATCACACAGTTTCACTGCAGCCTCCGTGTAAGAGTTATAACTCTTACACGGAGGCTTCCTGAATCTGGCCCATAGTCTTCGAGTGTATTTTATTGCTATTAACTAATCTGCACAAGTAACAAGGGTAGTGTAGCTGGTCCAAAATGCATTTGTCTGTGGCGATATGATGTCCAATCCCCTATTAAAAAACAAGTGTCCCATACTTGTCACACTTTAAGGTAATGTAATCAAAGCACACAGGGGAACGTCATGTAAAGTAAAATATATGCACTTAATATCATCTCAGTAATGAGTAATTAATATCCAATTATTTTTTTAAAATGAAAACTGTTGTTTGCCCTTAGCTTACTTTTACTAAGCAATGCTAAGCCAAGCTAAGCAATGTCTGTCTGAGAAATATTTAGCAGAACTTAGCTCCACTTAGCTGGTTTGAGCATTGCTAAGAAGTCCCATTCTAAGCAGTATTCAGCTCAACTAAGCAGATTTGCGCACTGCTATGCACTGCTCAGCATTTGCCACTTTAATCACTGCTTAACTCCAATGATGGCAGAGGGCAGGAATATGGCCTTATTTAAACTGCACAGGTGGAAATACTGGCAGAACCTGTTAGAGTTTGATCCTTGTAGGAGCTATGGCAGGTGCTGGTGAATGAGCTAGGTTTAGGGCACAGTGCTGGGGCATCCTTGAGCCCAGGGTCATGGCTGGATACCTTGTGAAGAACCATGACATCAGACTGCTGCAGGGCCTGTACCAGGGCTCAGAATACAAGTCTGAAGCTTGGGACCATCTGGCATTAGAGCTTACCAATGCCACTGGCATCTCCCATGCTGTTGAGCAGGTGCATCATCATTATGATGACCTGAAATGGAGGAAGGGGTGCTCCTGACCCAATGGATCCAAGATGCTCTGGACGTGAATACCCTAGAAGTTTGTAAGTATAGCAACTGCTGATTTATCAAATTATAGTATGACTATGTTATAGACAGGTATGCATAATAGTGTGTTTCTCCCAACAGCTGTAGAGGAGAGGGCGTATAATGTGGGGGCCCATGAAGGATGACTGATTAGGCTGCACCTGTAGTGTGGTGAGTGCAGATAAATCTTGCAATATATATCTATATATATATATATATATATATATATACATATATATATATATATATATATATATATATATATATATATAGATATAGATATATATACATATATATATATATATATATATATATATATATATATATATATATAGATATATATATAGATATATATATATATATATATATATATATATATTTATATATATAGTCCAGTAAATAAGAAAGTGTAATTGTTTACTGCTATTAGGTATAGTGTGCTGTGATGGTACTGAGTAAATATGTCATTAGACCAACATTCATATAAGTAACTAATGCCAGGTACTGTGTAATACAGATGAAGGCAGCAAACAAGCTACTATTGATGAAAGGAAACCAATACTGTAGTAATACTGTGCAGAAATGAATCTGTTAATAAGCTATACTGTGCTTGCTAGTGTTATAGTAATAACTGACATACATTCTTCATCTACAGGATATGCAGTACAACTGATTGTTGGATTTAGAATGTAATAAACCACTGTGACATTACCCACAACAAAGCTTATTCCAAAAAACTGATGTGATTAATCTGGTCTGTTGTTGACAAAATACAATTGTACAGGTGCTACACAGCAAATATGGCTATGAGAGCATGAATCCAGTGTGGTGTGTCTGCTTGGCAGCTGTTATAGCCAACTGCAGATGTGGAGCTGTAAAATAAGATACAATAAAAATGGATATATGTTCTGCACTAAGATCTGAACCTTGAATAGTAATGTGTAATGTATTATAGTGTGTTCCCTGCAGCATTGTCTTGTGTTAACCTTTGCATTTCAGCTACATGTATTTCTGAATGTAGGTATGCTGATGCAGGCAAGTATGAGATCGTAACAGGTGGAGATTGCAAATATATACTGATGTGCAAATGGGTTGGGTATGCAACCCAGCAGCCTGTTGCAGTCTGTACAGATCACACATAATCACATCTACTAGGGGTTAAATGTGTACACCTGCATTCAAACTATTAATACACATTACATTAACCATGTATCACGCATGAATCTTAGGCATGTATGCTCAACTGTCACTACAATCTTTTGTGACACTCCATGTATATTACAAAGTCAGACTGTGTAACCAAGTGAGCTTTAGACAGAACTCAGTCAAGCAGCAAACAGCAGTAGCTCAGTGTGATAAGAAACAGATATGTTGTTTAGTTTTGCACACACATACCATGGTTTGAATTCAGGGACTGGTACTAAGATTTGTTCATAGTTACACACATTAATCCTGACTATTTGTAGACACATTCAGGTAGTGTTAACAGATTTTGTTGTTTCTTAACAGATATTTTCTCCATAAGGCTGGCAGGTAAAGAAATGTTTGTATTAGCTGTATGAAGGATATAGTAATAAACGGTATACAAATGTTCCAGTGTCCAGCCCCATGCCCACAAATGACAACAGGATAGCTATATATGCTATACATTCTTCCTGATACATGTCTCTCAAGTATCATGCTGTCGTGGCTAGTGATCACTGTTGCCAATAAACTTGTACACAGATAAAAATCCAGTAGAGGCATGCTAGTAGCACAGTCACACAGCATCAGTGCAGGGTACACCTTGTTAGTCATATATGTAACCATGACATCTACGACTCCCCTCTACTCATGTACCTATAGTTGTCACAGCTTGCCCCATAGCATTCCTGATCAACAGATTAACTGGTCTGTATGTGCTACACTAGCTATAGGCCTCAGGTAGATGAAAAATTATGGGAGACCTGTAGAGTACTGAGCAGTACTGTTGTGAAAAATATAAGCCTATACAGTTGTTAATGGACTGTTTTTCTCTCCCCCACCCCTTATCTGCATCAATAATTATTATTCATATACTATGGGTATGTTGTTCTCCAAATTTAATGTTGAGACTTCTGTTCTATTATAGGCTCATAGGTTCATAGGTGTGTACTAGGCTAATGGCCCTGGAGCATTTACAAGCCTAGCCCATATAAATGCCCTGGCATCATGCCATGATTATTTCCCGGTGTCTCTATCAAGTAAAGCCACTGGAGTGATCCCCAAGCTAAACTTTCTATTTCCCATCAACTCATTGCTCATATATTTAAATGATTGCATGCTAACATACCTTGTTGAAATTGCATAGTTGGTGGCCTTTTGCCATAAATGTAACTGGCATGCAGCTACAATACTGACTGTAAGTCCATTCATGCATGTGTTCTGTTTGGCATGGAATTTTTTCAATTCTATTGTTATGGGTTAATTGGAGCACCCATGCATGCTGTTATAACTAATGTTGAAATGTTGCGTTCATGACTAACCAAAACCTTTTCTCAAACCTCAACACCATAGAATGCTCGGGAAGGCAGATCCCAGCAGATCTGCCTGTTCCACCTCATCTGGCCATGGCACCGGGCCCCAGCACATCTGGAACCCAACTTTTGGCTGCTTCCTCCACTCATCCTGCACCACCCCCTTGGGTGGAACTACCTCAGGGGATGGGGCTCGCCCCCCCTTGGGCATGGGCAAGAAGAGGACCCTGTCACCTGACAGCAGTTCCAAGGTATGGTGCTCACGGTCATCCAGAGGGACTTGGATGTACACTTGCACCACACTGAGGGCAGACTGGTGCAACTTGAGGGGCAGGCTGGCATTATCATCCAGCCCCCAGCACAGCCACCTTTGAGGCCATGAATGGGCAGTGATGACTGCCCATGGGTGGGGACCTCAGTCTCACTGTTTCCGTCTAGGGGCACACGGACCTCCGATTCCCAACCACCCTTCCCGTTCAAGGTGTTTACCCCCCTCATGTGTCATACACTGTCCCTGTTTGCTGTCTTGTCTAGCTGCAGAAGCAACCTCTCCTACCCAACTGACCTCCTGAAACTTATCTGCAACCTTTCCCACATCTCTCTTTCACCTTAAAAAAAAGAGCCATCTGTCCCCCCAAAAAATCATGTCCCTTACATAGCTCTCCATTTCGCCCCCACAAACACTGATTTCAATTAATTTACCCTTGAATTACTCAACCAATGTATGTCATGCACACCCCTCCCTGTGGGGTGTGAGGCTTTAAATTCCAAATCATCCACATAATTCACAGCTGTTGCTGCAGAAGAAATGGAGAGCTATGGTTCGTTCCTGCACCCATCCCGCACATTCCTAGCTGCCTTTCATAATGTTTTTTCCCTGCTTGTCCCCATTTCACCATTTACCTATCACTCCTTTTTTCTTTTCTTTTTTTTTTGAATTAGCGCATGTTTTAGTGGGAATAAGCGCCACTAAGCAAAGCTAAGGGAAGCTAAGCATCTCTTTGCATTACTTAGCGTCATGCAAAACTGCACAAACACACTTACAACTGATTTAATCACTCTATCTCATTCAGCCACTGTTCTGCCCAGCAACAAAATAACCAGCCCTGCAAGGTCTTGAACCCAAGATTCTGTGCACTAGAGTCACAGCAATGTACCATGACACAAAATGAGCTGTGTGAATTACTAATGCTTTTGTAAATATATCATGCATTGCAGTCATTTAACATTAGGGGAAAAAAAATCACCACTGCCAAGTCTCAAGCACAGGACCCTGTGCACTGCACTCAGAGCAATGTGCCACTATGCCAAGTCACGTGTGGGAATTAGTAATGGTTTTGAAAATATATCATGCATTACCATCATTTGACATTAGGGGAAAAAAGGCATCACTGTCAAATGTCAAACCAAGGACCTTGTGCACTACAGTCAGAGAAATGTACCATTACGCCAACTCACCTGTCGTAACTAGTAATATTTTGGAAATATATCATGCATTACAGTCATTTAACATTAGGGAAAAAAGACATCACTGCCAAATCCCGAACACAGGACATTGTGCATTAGAGTCAGAGGAACGTACAACTAAGCCAAACCAGCTCTGTGGAATTAGTACTGCTTTTATAAATATATATATATATATATATATATATATATATATATATATATATATATATTATATATATATCATGCAGTGCAGACATTTAACATTAGGAAAAAAAGACAAAGCTGACAAGTATTTAACAGAGGGCTGTCTGAACTATAGCCAGAGCAACACACCACTACACCAAATCAGCTCTGGAGAATTTCTTATGCATTTGCAAACATATGCACTACAGGGATGTAACTTTATGGAAATAAAAGACATCAGTGAGAAATTCTGACTGCAGAACCATTTGCACTACAGTCTAAGCAACATACCAGTAAGTCAACTGACCTCTGGAGTATAACTTCTGTTTTTGCAAACATATCCTGATTGCCAGTCACACACTACTCCTAAATATAGTGACCCAAATCACAGTGTACTTCGAATGTTGATGTTTTAAGGGACATGTTTCAGTCTGCCCCTACAAACATACACAGCTGATAGACCAGCATCAACTGTAGTAGCATGTACAGTCAGATAGAAAATGATCTATGACACTCACATCTGCCTGTCTCCTTACTCAGCCCAACACACATTTACACAGTACACTGCTACAGAATCTTAAAGTCGGTTAAGAATGGCCAGATATACATATCTCTTAACTGTACAGATTTCCACAGAATGTCCAGATTGTTGCCTAATATTTTTAGCCTGTTCTTCTTAAAATTGTGTGGTTTTCTGGAAAATCACTGGGATGATATGAGGAATTAAGTCGGTAAATAATGATATACATTTCAGTTTCAGACTTCAAAATCCTTCAGAAAATGTATGTCAGAACAAACTCTAGCAATTTTCTAAGTTTATAACAGCAATACTTAAAATCTGTCCCTATTTTTGGGCCATTGTCCCCCCATTTTGTTGGGCTTTGTCCAGATTTCTTTTGCTAAGAGGTTGACAGGTATGCAGATATACTTCAGCAAAATGAATCAGAGGGAGAAACATGGCAGAAATAATATAAAAAACTTTAATACGGTTAGTGCTTTCACATCACAGATGCTTTTTCAGACCATGAATGAAACAACATAAGTTAAAACCACTTTATATACTTCTTAAGCTCTACCAACTTGCTGTTAATTAATTAAATACATCTATTCAGCACTCAAGTTAAAGAGACAGCATAATAAATGCAGATATAGCATACAAAACTGTGGACATAACACATCAATCCAAACAGTGGACAGTATTTCTGTCTACCCTCTGTGATGCAGTAGCTCCCACACCTCGATACTTTCCTCCTCACAGACCAGCAAAAGGGGCAAGGTCCATATGAAGGACTTAATTATAGCACTGTGTTGCCATGCCATTGGCTAATAAAAAGGCAACACAGCTGTTCTGGATGCAATTAGCAAGTGGGAGACACAGATTGTTGCAAATGCCATCACCTGCTCATGAACATTACCTACAAAAGGCAAGCTGCTGCCTATACTAAATAGGTCTGACACTTGTTTCAGGAAGACACACTGCAAATCTTGACAACAATATTTGTGGATTTCTTCTGACAAAGAATTATGGCATTATATCAGGTATGTCATACAATTATGCATGTGATGGAATGCAGATGGGGAGATGCAGTCATGGGAAATAGGAATTTAAACAGTAAGTCTCAACAACACTTCCTGGACTGACATATTGCTGTTAGTCTGCTATCCAACACCTACGGCCATCGCGGATGGCTCTGTCTGCAGTGACATCGATCACAGCTCTGGCTCCTGAGTCACCCCAGCAATGGCCAGCTCACATATGAGTACTACTGGACTGTCTGTTGTACAATACTGACTGTGACACTACTAGCCCAGCTACCTGGGATGTAAATATTTATATGTCATTTGTGAATATTACTATGATACATATGCTTGCCTTACAAATTTAGGATACCTATATATATTATGTGGATATTAAGCAACTGGTGCAGAAGTGTGTGCTGAACTGTATGTTATGTACTGAGCTCATATCTCTCAACTGTCCAGAGTTTTGCAGACTGACCAAATTTCTCTCATATTTGTAGTCATTTTCTCATACATTTATGTTTTGTCTGGCAAATCACTAGCAAATCATTAAAGACTGAAGTCATAAAATAATAGCACACATGTGAATGGCAGATGTCATATCCTTCAGAGTATTCCTGCAAATGCAAAACCTGGTATTCTATGAAATGTCTAAGTGTGTAAGAGAAATATTTATAAAGTGTCACTATTTTGGGGCCTTTGCCCCCTTTATTTGTGCCTTTGTCCAGATGTCTTGCTCTAAAAGGTTGAGAGGCATAACTGAGCTTCAAGAGTATAAACACAGTCTGCCGTATTAAAACAAATAAAGCTCCAGGAATACGTGTGTAAAACCACAGAGTTTATTAAGATCAACGTTAAACGTAAACCTCCACAAGGTTTATAAAATCGAATGCTTTTCATCCACAACACCAAGCATGTAGAATTCCTCAGACAAATTCACAGAATATAAAGGAAACCATGTAGCTCATGTTTAAATACAGTTACACTTAATCCAAGCCAATCGAAAATAAGATAGGATAGGCTGTAACCATAACATACACGCTACCAGGTTAATTAATGAAGTAATTCCCCTGATACATTAAACCAGTGTGGGTGTAAAAAAAATGTCCCTTATGTATACACTCTGTAAACTTAGCTATAGTCTAAAATACTAATACCATTATTAAACATGCGTGTAAAACCATACTAATGCTAACCACTTTAATAAGAATGTTACAAAATTAATCAAATAATTTGTAAACTAATTTATAAAAAGTGGTATTTAACCACTATTTCCTAGCGCAACAAACTTTTACGTTTTAAAATACATGCCAAAGAGGTAATCTCATTCAAACCGGGCAGGTTGTACGAGTTTAACCTCAATTGCCAAATTTGGCTAATACATCAAAACACCAAAGGCCAGCATGAAGAGTACATAAGGCACTTGTAGACAAAATGAAGTAAATAAATAAAACACTGTATTCAGACCGGTTTTGGCTACCCAGCCTTCCTCAGTGAAACAGCATCACAAAAATATGCATGATTAGACATTATATACCCACGCCAACCAATGACAGACATGGTTCAATACACCATTTTTTGCCGACCTAATTTCCATGTTTAATAGGCATGGTTTCGAATTGATGGAAACCATGAGTAAACATTATACTTTAGCCATCGATAGTCTTACAGCTGACATTAAGACCTTAAACCGGGAAGTTAGATCCCATGTCGATTTTCCAAGATACCAATTTGAGTACAAATGAGTTTTCTCATCTATAGAAAACCAATTGATGAAAAATAGTGAAATAAAATTGAAAAAACTCAGGAGGGATATTAACAATTATAAAAATGGGGTAGCTTATCCTACCCCACCACCCTCACAAGGAAGGAGTTTATCTGGTCTACCAGCAACATTGACTGGGGAAAATGCTAGCAATGGTCATTAGGGAACCGTATCAGTAGGATTTCAGAGGGGACTGTTGTTGAACAGTCAAAGGGGTGACTGCCCCAACGAGGATCATCGGGTGAGTGTTGAGCGACAAGTCCATGACAGAAATGATGTCTATCACCAGGACAATGTGAATAATGAACAAACTTTTTCCAACAATGGCCAGAACCACCAGCAGAAGTACAACACGAGGGTGAAGGGGGCCAGGAGGGAAATGAACAATTTCAGCAGATAAGAAGTCAAACTGACCATCCTGTTGAATTCATCAGGGGATTTAAAAATGTATAACTTTTCAGTTTTGACATTGAACCTGAGCTTTGTGATATATTTTGCAGAGGTTTAATTTTTGTCCCATCCGAGCATTTTAAACTGGCTGAGACTTTGCTAGACCTTAAACTTTTTACACAGAAATTGAACCTGGCCATTCTCTTTGGTGGTAACAGCCAATCGAATAACCAATTAAAGGTACCAAGCACTTTCAACCCACCCATGTACCCTATTTTGGGTCTATTTGAACATGTGTGCAAGTTGGACATTAGAAATCTTTACAAAGGTTGTAGGATCAGACACTTGGTAACTTGTCCCATAGCAAAATCAGAGCTTTAAATGCACTAAAGTTTTTCCCAATCTGTGTGTTTTAACCTGACAAAGGAGGTGGACTGGTGATAATGGACACCTGACTATATTTCTAGGATGGAATTAGTGCTTAATGGTGGTCCATATGGAGTATCAAGTATAAATGAGTTGAATGGGGCATATAAAAAAATCAACTCCTTTATCAATGATTTTTTTATTGAGGGGCTGATTGATTTAGACAGTTTTAACTATTTGTTTATTTTGAACCTCAAAATACCATCTTTATTCGGTGTACCTAAACTTCATAAAAATGTAAATGATCCCCCAATGAGAGCATTAGTCAATGCAAGGTCTTCCATAACATATGCATGCGCAAAATACGTTGATTGTATTTTGAAAAAAAATATGTAGCCATGGAACCGCAAATATGTAAAGACTTATGGGCTTTCCTCAATGCAATTGAGAATTTTGGTTATCAAGAAAACTTTATTTATCACCATAGATGTTGTCTACCTTTATTTTTCTATTCCACATGATGTGGGTATTGATTGGGTAGTGGACAGGTTAGCACACCATGGTGCAAATGGAAAGGAAGTAAGGTTGTTTCAAGAGTTGATGGATATCATTTTGAACAACAATTACATAATGTTTGATAATGTTATTTACAAACAAGTTGTAGGAGTGGCCATGGGTTCTCAGTGTGGAGGGAGCTATGCCAATTTAGTGATGGCTTAATGGGAACATTGTACTATAATGGCAAACACCAGGTTTAAAGAGAAAGTGAAGTTTTATACCAGATTCCTTGATGATGCCTTTATTATGTTTAAGGGCTCAGAGGACAAGTTTCATGGCTTCACAGAATATTTAAACGGTAGCACACCTTTCTTAAAATTTACCTATGTCTATCATGTAGATACTATCACATATTTAGACATTGATTTAAGAAAGGATTCCATCAACAGGAGGTATGTAGCTCGTATCCACCGAAAGGCCACATATTCTAATACCATGCTTCACTTTACCAGTTGTCATCGTTTTTACCAGTTATCATCCTTTACACCAAAAATTATCAGTGTTATAAGGTCAACTGGTTAGAGCGACTAGAATGACAACCGATGATGTCAGCTTTGTAGATGAATGAGAACTTGAAAGGTATGTTTACTAGCCGTGGTTACCCGTTAAGTTTGATACTTTAATTAATAAAGGAGGTAAAAGAAAAAAAGGAGAATATGACTGTTTAGACCTATCCTTTCTGGCAGGCATATACCCAATCTCAGACATTTCAGCCAGGAAGATGAAACACCTTTAAACAATGTAGTTGAACAGAACAGAGTGGAAGGTCATTTTTTGACTGATGTAAATACAAGTGCCAAACAGTATGGAAGAAGTTTTAGCACGATGTACAGTCTAGAGGCTAGATATCTAAGAGAAATACCATACAGAAATTGCAATATATTGTTTACTGAGAGGGAACTCATTGGGAAGTTGGGTGAAAGACCTATTATGATCTTTAGGAAAGGTAGAATCCTTAAGAACATTATGGAAGCCGAGTTTAGTACTTTACACAGAACTAATGGCACATTTAAATGCGAATCATGCAATTATTGCAAATTTATTTCAGCAGGAGCCAATTTTAATATAAGCAGTAGTGAGTTTTGAATAAGGGGTTGGTTTAATTGTGAATTTAAGTCCGTGGTCTACTTAGCTTTATGTCAATTATGCCCCGCACTTTATGTGGGGAAGACCGATAGGAGGTTAAAAGAAAGGATTTACGAGCACACTTATAATATTAGAAGGAAAAATAAGAATAATGCATTAGCTAAATACTGGGATGAAAACCCCACTCATTGTTTTTTATTTAGAGTTATTGATCAAGTTATGGTAGATTTAAAAGGGGGTCCCCATCAACTGTTATTAGAGAAACATGAATTAATTTGGCAATTGAGGTTAAACTCGTAAAACCTACCAGGTTTGAATGAGATTACCTCTTTGGCATGTATTTTAAAACTTTGAAGTTTGTTGCGTTAGGAAATAGTTGCTAAATACCACTTTTTATAAATTATTTTACAAATTATTTGATTAATATACGAGAATATAAAAGTGCTATATATTAATTGTTGAAAACAATAATCTGTATAAATAATCGAAAAAAAAAACAGGATACTTATATATCTCAGCTAACAGCTGCGGTCAACAACTCTTATCCATTCTGCTCAGTGTGTATATACAGAAACCCTATCAAAGTTAGGGCTTACATACCAGAAGAACAACTTTTCTTTTACAAGAACACAAAAGAACCAGCCCCCACTCAGCAGACTATTAACAAAATCTAGCCAAGTTAAAGAGAGGCTTCAGCTAGAAACAATAGCCTACAGCCAGTAGCACTAGAGAAAGCCACAAACAGATAAAGATTTGTAAAGCTACAGAATGCTTTTAACTGCAGACAAATCAGTTACTTGTGCAGATTAGTTAATAGCAATAAAATACACTCGAAGACTAAAACGCAGACAATAAAAGTACTATATATTAATTGTTAAAAACAATAATCTGTATAAATAATCGAAAAAAAAACAGGATACTTATATATCTCAGCTAACAGCTGTGGTCAACAACTCTTATCCATTCTGCTCAGTGTGTATAGACAGAAACCCTATCAAAGTTAGGGCTTACATACCAGAAGAACAACTTTTTTTTTTACAAGAACACAAAAGAACCAGCCCCCACTCAGCAGACTATTAACACAATCTAGCCAAGTTAAAGAGAGGCTTCTGCTAGAAACAATAGCCTACAGCCAGTAGCACTAGAGAAAGCCACAAACAGATAAAGATTTGTAAAGATACAGAATGCTTTTAACTGTAGACAAATCAGTTACTTGTGCAGATTAGTTAATAGCAATAAAATACACTCGAAGACTAAAAAGCAGACAATAAAAGTGCTATATATTAATTGTTGAAAACAATAATCTGTATAAATAATCGAAAAAAAAAACAGGATACTTATATATCTCAGCTAACAGCTGTGGTCAACAACTCTTATCCACTCTGCTCAGTGTGTATAGACAGAAACCCTATCAAAGTTAGGGCTTAAATACCAGAAGAACAACTTTTTTTTTACAAGAACACAAAAGAACCACCCCCACTCAGCATACTATTAACACAATCTAGCCAAGTTAAATAGAGGTTTCAGCTAGAAACAATAGCCTACAGCCAGTAGCAATAGAGAAAGCCACAAACAGATAAAGATTTGTAAAGATACAGAATGCTTTTAACTGCAGACATATCAGTTACTTGTGCAGATTAGTTAATAGCAATAAAATGCACTCGAAGACTAAAAAGCAGACAATAAAAGTGCTATATATTAATTGTTGAAAACAATAATCTGTATAAATAATCGAAAAAAAAACAGGATACTTATATATCTCAGCTAACAGCTGCGGTCAACAACTCTTACCCATTCTGCTCAGTGTGTATAGACAGAAACCCTATCAAAGTTAGGGCTTACATACCAGAAGAACAACTTTTTTTTTACAAGGACACAAAAGAACCAGCCCCCACTCAGCAGACTATTAACACAATCTAGCCAAGTTAAAGAGAGGCTTCAGATAGAAACAAAAGCCTACAGCCAGTAGCACTAGAGAAAGCCACAAACAGATAAAGATTTGTAAAGATACAGAATGCTTTTAACTGCAGACAAATCAGTTACTTGTGCAGATTAGTTAATAGCAATAAAATACACTCGAAAACTAAAAAGCAGACAATAAAAGTGCTATATATTAATTGCTGAAAACAATAATCTGCATAAATAATCAAAAAAACAAACAGGATACTTATATATCTCAGCTAACAGCTGCGGTCAACAACTCTCATCCTCTCTGCTCAGTGTGTAATGACAAAAACCCTATCAAAGTTAGGGCTTAAATACCAGAAGAACAACTTTTTTTTTACAAGAACACAAAAGAACCAGCCCCCACTCAGCAGACTATTAACACAATCTAGCCAAGTTAAAGAGAGGCTTCAGCTAGAAACAATAGCCTACAGTCAGTAGCACTAGAGAAAGGTCTTTCTAACCACTTTGGCAATGTGATTATCAAAGGAGAGATTACTATCTACGTTGGTCCCCAAATCTCTAATTACTTATTCCGTACTTAATGGATTACCACCTATGTAGTAATTTGTGGGCACCTTGTTTTTCCCAAAGGAGATGACTATGCACGTTTTAGCATTTAGCTTGAGGCCGTGGCTCTGGTACCAAGCATCCTTCTCTTTGAGACCCTTTTGGAGGATGCTTGTGTCAGCTGGAGATTTGATTATGGCCCCCAGTTTGCAGTCATCTGCGAACTTTGTCAGCCATAATCCCCCCGTGTTAGCCTGAACCTCAGAGAAGTATATACCGAACAAGAGAGGTCCCAGAACTGAGCCCTGTGGGATGCCACTTGTAACTGGTTTGGATTCAGACATGGCACCTGTGATTCTGACCATGTGGTTTCTATCTCTGAGCCAGTTTGCAACCCATCTTGTGATATAGGGGTTGATATTTAAGCTGGTAAGCTTATTTATGATGCCCGAGTGGGGTATTGTGTCAAAGGCTTTTGCAAGGTCCAGGTAGGCTGTGTGGACTATCTTGCCCTCATCTATGGCTTTGGTAACCATTTCAAAGAAATCAACTAGGTTTAAGAGGCAAAATCTGCCCTTAACAAAGCTGAATTGGTTAGGGTCCAGTGTCTGGACACTCCCAATGTCTTTGTTTATGAGTTCCATGATAATATGCTCCATAGCTTTACAGACCAGACTAGTCAGGCTTATGGGGTGATAGTTTCCGGGGTCCGTTGTGGCACCACCTTTGTGGAGTGGGACCACTGCAGCTGTACGCCATTCTTTGGGTACATATCCTGTAGTAAGGCTAAGTTTGAACAGTGACTTAATGTGAAGGTTCACTTCTTCTTCGAGCTCTGTAAGACACAGCCTGGGACACTGTCCGGTCCCATAGATGCTGTGTTTTTTGCTTTGGAGAGGGCAGCTTTCAGCTGTGCATCTGTGATGTCAGGAAGGTTACATTCAGTTGGGATAGGCATTTGCTCCTTTGGGGGGAAGGGGGGGAGAAGTTTGCGCTGAATCTGTCTGCCAGGATGTTGGGTATGTCTGTAGGTTCGGTATATTTTGTTCTGTTATGCAACAATTCAGAGCATATCTGGGAGTTTCCGCCCATGTTCCTGACATAACTAAAGAAGGCCTTGTGATTATCTTTAGTGTCTAGGGCAATTTTTCTTTCGAAACTGGCCTTTGATGATTTTATGAGGGATCGAAGTTTCTTGCTAATACTGATCAGAGATGCCTCCCCTTTTTGGGATTTTGTTCTGTCATGTAGTAGCTTCCTCCTTCTGTTGTATAGTTTATTTATGGCCGGGGTCCACCAGACCGGTCTCCTGTTTTTGGAGGAGTGAGTCTTGGTTTTATTTGGGATAGCACGATCCATGCATTCCTGCAGGTGCTCATAGAATGCATTTGTAAAGGATTCTGCAGATTAGACTGTATTATCCTCTGGCCCAGGGGCTTTGAAGGATTCCACCTCAGTCTTGAGTAGTGCAAAGTTGGCTTTTGAGAAATTCTTTACAGTGATTTCCTTGGCTGGGGATGGGGACGGGATATGGATGTCCAGGGAAATTTGTTTATGGTCTGATCTTACCAATGAGGGGTTTACCTGTCGTGTGGAACATAGAGTCCCCATGTTGGTGATGACCAGGTCCAATATGTTGTTCCCTCTTGTGGGCATCGTGACCAGTTGTTCCATTGCATTAGAGTTTATAAATTCAAGGAACCGTTGGGCGAGGGTGTTTGGGCTTGAGTAGCTTTCCCAGTCAATGTTTGGGTAGTTGAAGTCACCCAATAACATAGTGTTTGGAGAGACCTTCATATTCTCCAGTGTTCTCAGGAATGCCAAGTGGGGTTCCTGTAATAGGGAGGGTGTTCTGTAGCAGGCTACAAACTGAAAGGCAGTTTTTCCTGCTGTTAGTTGCACATGGATGGTTTCCAATGCTTTGTGCAGTGCCACTAACCTGGAGGTGTAGGTATCTTTAATGAATATAGATACTCCCCCTCCTTTTGTGCTTTGGTCCAAGTTTTGGGGCCGAAACGCATGGTATGAGTTATAACCTGGTAGTGCTGGGGTGCTCTCAGAAGCCTTGAACCAGGTTTCTGTTACTGCACAGACATCGATTTTCTCCATACTGAGGAGAGCCTCGAGTGCACGCATCTTGAGGTTTAGACTTCTGGCATTGAGTAGCATTACCTTTAGTTTTTTTATCCTTGGGTTGTCTATGGTGGTGAGTTTGTCCTTTGAGCCTTGCCTAAAAAAGGCACTATGGGGGTGGCAAGAGCCTTGGCCAGTATACGAAAGCCTAAGGGTGACAGGTGCAAGCCGTCCCTAGCGAAGCAACGTGGCTTGTCGAGCATGTCATCCCAGGCTGACAGACAGACAGACACTGGACCCCCTTTGAATGACACCAATATTTTAGCCAGTTGTTGAAACTGATCATTTTGTCTTTATACTGTGGCATCATTCTTGGTGAGTGCAAGATGCTACTCAAGGTCAGGGTCATACCAGCCTGGGCTACATGGGCTACATGGTCAGAGAGCACCTCTATGTCTCTTTTCAGATAATTAATAGTCTTAACTAGGGCCTATCTTATCATTTCCTTAAATAGCAGTACCCGACTACTAACACTACACATTCACCTGATTACCCTTCTATCCTCACTTGCCAGGTCAAACTTACATCTATAACACAAACAAACTACTAAAGCAAAGCTGTGTAGCCACTTGTCTACTTTAAAATCCCATTTTAAATAAATATTCTCCTTCACTTAAAACTGATACTCTCCCTTCTAGTCCTAGAACTTTTCATAGATTACCAGCTCTATAACTAATTATTGCAACTTCTTCTGGCATTTCCCAGTTAGGGGTCACCACAGCGGATCACCTCCACTGGCAGTGGAGTTTTACAGTGTCAAGTTGCCAGCCCAGCACCCAACCTTCACACATGCTTGCACTCTTGCCTAGGGCCAGTTTAGAGTGTCCAATCCACCTACAGCATGTCTTTGGGATGTGTGAGGAAACCAGAGCATGTGACCACAGGGAGGACATGCAGACTCTGCACAGAAGGCAACCCAGCTAAGGATTGACCCAGAGAACCTCTTGCTGTGAGGCGGCAACACTAACTGCTGCACCACAGCGACCGCCCTATAACTAATTATTGCAACAAAACATACTAATCACTATAGTAAATCTCTCTACCTAGTCTGTGTACCTAAACTCTAGATCACCATTCCTTTAAAAGTTGTAGTAGAATCCAACACAAAACATCTCTAAAGGGAACTGAAAAGCTATCTAACCACAAAATGGGATCACACCTGTTCTAGCCAATGATTAATTACTACACAGCTCCTCTGTACTAACAGGGTGCTATAATCTCCGACATAAGAAAACAAATTCCTTTTTTAACAAAACCTAGTCTCTTCACTCCATATACATCACACTTTTTAATTACACTGATTTGTATTCAACTTGCTTCTCTCTCCTACTCCCACCAACCAATCTACTTTCCCTCTCAAATCTTCCTGTAACTCCCATCTCTAAGCTATGTTTCCAATTTCTAATACCTCCCTGTTCCAATCACTTCCCCCTCCTCCCTTCAGTCAGTATCTACTTTCCCTCTCACATCTTCCTGTAACTCCTAATTATATTTCCTTTTCCATAGTACCATTCCCACTATGCTACTTTCCCTTGTCCCTCTCCATCCCTATACTAGAAACAGTTGAGTTAAACTAGATTCTGAGGCTGAAATCTCATACCCAACCAGGACTTAATCAGTCAGTCAGTATAAAATCCGTGTTAGCAGCACATAGGTAGATATGTTGAAACTCAAGCCACTCAGTCATCTGTTATATATACATATGCCCCGGGATTCATGAACCTTGCGCCAGGCGCCCGCATAGCGTCGGCGTTATAAAACCAAATATGGCCACCGAGCGATTCAGGTATGAATCAATCCCACATGCACTACCAGCGTGCGCCGGACCTGCGCCGCCCCCGGCGTAGGTATGCTAATCACACTGTGTGCGGTATTGCACCATGCAAATGAAGGCAAATAGCGATCCACGAAGCTGGGCAGGCGTAGCGTAAGGGCACGGCAATGTAAACCAAAAAAAACGGTTTACATTTAGCCAAACATGACCAAGGAGTAATGGAAGGCTGTCAACGTCAGGTATCATACAGGTGCAATATGCCAATGGCGAAAGGCACCGAGAATGTCCAAAGAAAACATGCCCAAACTGTAAATAATGACATAATTGTTATGTACGCAGAAACCACAGCAGAACCCCCGGATATGTGCACAGAAGGTGCAAAACAATTAAATAATATGAGAATGTCCTAAAGGAGCAGTATAATACACATCAGATGCACAGCCACCACACACCATAGTATGTATGGAAAGCCTCAACCCCAGCGCAAGGGTTGTCAAGGAGTGGCGGCAGTGTTCGGCGCTGTAACCATGTATTAGCAGGCAATGCCATGCAAATGAGGCAGATAATAGTGAATCGCAAAACCGGCGCCGGTGTAAGGATGGAGCAAACTGCGCAGCGGTAGTACACCGAGGAGTGGCCTACACGGGATACATGTCAATCGCAGAGGGGTGTGCCACTGTAGGAGGAAGCACATTGGAGGCCAGCAAACATGGGCTGTACAATGCACATCACAGCAGCAGGATTGGCGTGTGAGGAAATAGATGCGCTGAGAGTACATAATGCCCACATAGATGCATGTGCACGAGGATGACTACGTTCCCCAACCCAGTCATGTGACGGCCTCCCCGTCAACAACCACGGATATAGGAAGGTAACGCAGACAATATGAGGAAATGCGGAAGCAGTGTAATTGGAGCCGTAATGAGCAATCAACACCAATCAATCCAGGAAGGGCAAACGGCGGCAGCTGACAACTCTGCATGCAGACTCCTGCCGGGAAAGGGGAGGCATAGGAATGCAAAGATAGTAGGGGATGTAGTAGAAATGCAAAGAGCAAAGAACCGAAATAGCACAGCCAAGTACAGAGGTAGCATAACGGCGGCGGCAGACAAAATGCATCATATGCCATGTGCCTGCAGGATGCACTGCAGGCAATAGTAGGTGCAACGTGCAGAAACAGTAATGTAAGATGCAAAGCTAAGCCAATGCAGGCAACTGTAATGTAACACTACAGGCAATACCGTTGCAGTTGCAACGGTAAGACACCGAAGATAATCCACAGATACGGCTGCACAGACACACCCAATGACATCACCGGGTATACAGCACAACAGTATAAAGTGTGAATGCACACAACACACAAAGCGATTTCCCAAACACCGCACCGTAGGGTGTAAACACATGGGGAACTTTTAATATGTATATGTTGGGTGCCGCCGTGGCCGTGATGCATAGGTATGTGTCGGAGACAGATGGAGTTGCGGAGGAGGGTGCCGACAACTACCGTAGGCCTCATAGGAGAAGGAGAGTGTTCAGACCAAGGGTGACCTACCAGGGGCTGCAAGACCTGGAGATAGTAGAGCGCTACAGGGTGGACAGGGACACGTTACAGCAAATAGTGGAGCTGTGCCGTACGCCTGAGAACAAGAGACAACAGAGGGGAGCCCATCCCAGTGGACACAAAGGTATGTGTGAGCTTGCGAATACTGGCTACAGGTACCTTTCAAAGGCCAACCGGAGATATAATGGGTATCTCACAGGCATCAGCATCCAGGGTACTACACCAGTTCCTGGATGCCATGTTACGACATGCCCATGAGTATATAAACTTCCCCAGATCTCAGGAGGAGTTGGCTAGCAATATGCGCCACTTCCACCGTGTGGCACAATACCCGGAGGTACTGGGTGCGATAGACTGTACACACATAGAAATCAAGTCACCGCCCGGGGAGCAGGGTAGACGCTACATAAACAGCAAGGGATACCCCTCCATCAATTGCCAGGTCGTGTGCAATGCGCAGGGCATTATCATGGATGTGTGTGCTGGCAGCCCTGGAAGCTACCACGTCTCCCATATCTGGCATGCCTCACAGCTGTATCAGGTATTCGCCAGGGGGGACATTACACAAGGTCACCTTGTGGGGGATGCTGGCTATGCACTGGAGCCGTGGATGATGACACCCATCAGAAATGCACACACACACATGCAAGAATGCCATAATGAGGCACACGCACAAACCAGAATAATCATAGAGCGTGTGTTTGGGATGTTGAAATCACGGTTCGGTGCTTGGATACATCCGGTGGAGCCTTGCAGTACTCTCCAGGCACATGTGCCCACATATTCATAGTATGTTGTATGCTACACAATATGATTCTGCGGAAACAGCTGCTGCAGGGACATAATGGTCTAGGGCCACCAAGCCCGCCATAACTGCCAAGGCAAGCACAGGCACAGGGCGTTCAGCGCCATGAACACACTGTGCCAGCCCCAGTAGGTAGGCGTAGGCGTGCCCAATATGCCTACGCCCTGGCAAAGAGGGAGCATAGCACATACTTTGACAGCGTAGGCCCCATGGACTGACACCTCCTTACCTGCACACACAGTGAAATGGGCCC